>NC_052950.1:35627548-35947211 GCF_013358895.1 Oreochromis aureus | reverse complement strand
GAATTTTTTTTTTTTTTTTTTTTTTTGCCTGTCCTATTTGGTTCTTAAGCCGTCAGAATTGTTGTCTGAAGACCAACAAGGATACCAAATGGATTTATTCTGCCAAATGGATCATCATGGCATTGCCGTATTGGTCCATTTGATCAAACTTTGTTGTTATTATTTGTTTTATTTTCAGTTGTTACAGATGGGACAGACATGACTGGGGGATAGGAAAGGAGAAAGAAGAGAGGAAGGAAAAGAAAACAGAAGGGAAAAGGGACAGTGAGAAAGGGCACTTACAAAGACAAAGAGAAAGAAAAAAAAATCTCCTGGATCACCTGTTGAGAGAAAAAGAAGAGAAGACAAGCAAAAAAAAACCAAACAAAAACAAAGCAACATACTAAACACAACACCATCACGTTAATCTAGCTAAGTGTAAACAGCAGTAAATACTAAATATTGAAAGTTGTTGTGCAGCACGTAGGACAGACAGCGCACAATGTGCTTTGAAGTAGCAGCTAAGAAAGGTGTAGTTTATGTCTCACGAACAGTGAACACCCGTGTGCACACCTGTGTGGATCAACGCGCTTGTATACAAAAGGTTTCCCCATGTAACGGTCTGCTAGAGGGTGTGGAGGCCCATAGCCCCGTCCCCCAGGGCATGAAGCAGGCATGGAGGAGATCCAGGCTCCAGACATCCAGAGGACCCAGAGTGCGAGAGCCCAAGGAGTACCACCAGAGGGGCATCCGTGCCACCTTCCTGGGAAGGGCTGAGGAGATCCCCAGACGAGGGGTCACCCAGTAGCCACGGAGCAGAAGCCAGAGGGGGCTGCACCGCGTGCCCGCGCCGGCTCTGCTGGCAGCCAGCTGTGCCAGAGTGAACCGAGTTGCAGGCCCGAGGCCGGAGGCCCGAGGGCCTCCTTTGCCCGGAAGAGGCCTGACCGAGCGACAGGCACCAGGCCCCGCCAAGTAGCCACCGGGAGTGAGCTGGTGCATACCTGAGCGCCCAGCCCGGACACCAAGAACCACCAATGCACCAACCCCTGAGGGCATCAGTTACCAGCAGGGAGTGTGGTGAGGGGAGATAGGCCTCCACACTTGGAGGGCCTGGGAGTACCCAGGAGGTGGAGTCTAAGACCCGACCTGACATACAGACACAGACAAACAGGCACACACAGACATAAACATGCTTTCCCACCCTCATGCACACATATACAAACACTCAGCACTCACCCAACGTAGGGATAGACATACATAGACATGTACACACAATCATACTCCCCAAACATACTCTATGCCCGGGTCCAGGTACCCTCGCCCCCAGAGGGGAAACGGCACCAGACCCAAGATATGTGACCCTTTCCCCGGGGTGGAGGCAAGCAGACCGCCCCAGGCTCCGCAGCAGCAGGGAGGCCAATCGGACAGCCAACACCTCCTCCCAGCCCCCCGCCCGATGGCTAGTAGAGAACGGGGGGTGTGTGAAGACCCCATACCTCCCTCCTCCCGCTCATGTGTAGTGTTGCTGCGTGTTGTTCTAAAGTGCATTTAAAACAAGGAGGGCATGGTGCTGCTGCCAGAGAGCAGCAGGTGCTAGCACGGCCCCTCCCGAGAACCCTCAATGTCTACATGGATTTAAAATTGAGAGGTGGGCACCAGCGCCAGAGGTAGGGTTGAATACACAGACCGTCCTCTGGACGCCGTTAACGTGGTCACCCTCAAGGCCCTATACATATATATATATATATATATATATATATATATATATATACATATATATAAAACACCCAGCACGCCCCTACGGGCGGTTTATCCTTCATTTCGGGTCCTCTACCAGAGGCCTGGGAGCTTGAGGGTACTGCGCAGTATCTTAGCTGTTCCCAGGACTGCGCTCTTCTGGACAGAGATCTCCGATGTTGTTCCCGGGATCTGCTGGAGCCACTCGCCTAGCTTGGGAGTCACCGCACCTAGTGCTCCGATTACCAAGGGGACCACCGTTACCTTCACCCTCCACATCCTCTCGAGCTCTTCTCTGAGCCCTTGGTATTTTCCAGCTCATATATATATATATATATATATATATATATATATGTGTGTGTGTGTGTGTGTGTGTGTGTGTGTGTTATGAGAGTGTGAATAATGTGGATGTCTAAGTTGTGAAATAAAATTGAGGCACAGGTGGCCAGAAGGGGACAGGGGGGGAATGCCTCCCTGCACCCTGGTGACACACCCGCACCCCAAGGCCCTACCTGTGTGGGTGGGTGTGGTGGAGCGGGAAGAGGAGGCAGCCGGGATGGGGAGGAAAAGACGGGAGGGCAAGATGCCCCTCTTTAGGGCCAACTCCCCGCTGACCCCAGTAGGCACCCCGTCCTCTAGTACCCACCAAGGCAAGGAGCCCAGGCCCATCCCGATCGGGGCCCACGGCAGCAGCACCGCTAAGCCCCACAGGACCTGGGGAAGCCCGCCCCACCCCACCGCTGGAGGAAACTATACCCACCCCAACATTCAATCATCTCCAGACTACACAAGACAACAGACACCCAGGTTAGGTTTATTCTCCACCTCTCCTGTGTCTCTCCCCACCTGCAGAGTGGACTTCTGCAAGGATGAAGAGCCCCCCAGTTAGGTCGATGCACCAGAGGCCCCCTGCGCCAGGGCTGAGCCCCGTGCACCCACCCGCCCACAACCTCGGCGACACACCGACGGACCGAAGCCCCAAGGCCCAGCCAGAGCCCCATCACGGAGACGAAGCACCCCCGAACCCCAAGCCCCCCCGCCTGCCCCGGATCCACTCAGGGGCAGCCAGGCTACCAGGCCAGTAACCTACGTCCGCCAGTACAGACCATCCCCCAGCCCCGCTGCACGCAGCCACGAGGAGAACACCCTCTAAGAGCGACCAGAGCCACTCACCAGGTTATGACCACAACCCCCCGGGTTGTGCCCTCCAGGGATAACGTCTCTAGGGGTTCTCCTGGCGCCCTAAGCCCATCCCAACCTCCACATCAACCACAATAGCGAAGGCAGGACCAAACCATGACCCCCCACCCCCACTAGGTGATGAAGCCGATCAAAGGAGCCCAAAGGGATTGATCAAATGTGGTGGCAGAGGCTGTATCAAGACTAATGTGATCTATTAGATGGTTTTTATATTGATTAGAATTAAGATTATTTTTATTTTTCCAGTTAAGGAGGACCGTTTTCTTGGCAATGCATAGGGCTGTAAAAACAATGTGGGCTGTGTTTATTTCTGCAGCGACCTCATCCAAGTTGCTCAGCAAACACACTAAAGGGGAGGCTGGAATGTTACATTTCAGACACTTTGATAAGTCTTCACATATCTCACGCCAAAACTTCTGCACTGGTGGACAGAACCAAAGGGCATGGATGTAATTGTCTGGTGTATTGCCTTGACAGTGTGAGCAGTTGTTGGAAGATGTAAAGCCCATCTTGAACATCCGATGACCTGTATAGTGCACTCTATGTAGTATTTTGTATTGTATTAATTGCAGACTGGGATTTTTAATCAATTTAAAGGTTTTTAAGCAAACCTGAGACCAGAAATTTTGGTCTAAGCTTACTGATAAATCTGCTTCCCACTTTGCAATAGGAAGGGATATTGATTCATCTATTTTAGAAAGTGTTCTGTATATTTTAGATAATAATTTGGGGGATTTAAGAGTAAGAAAGTGTACCGCACTTGGTGGTGTTTGTAATTCAGCTTGACTGAGGTAAAATCTCTTTTTTACTATGGATTTAATTTGTTGATATTCTAAAAATCTTTTCTTGTTGATCCCATATTGTGTAACTAGTCTGTCAAATGGAATAAATTCTGTTCCCTCTAATATATGTTCTAAGTATTTAATTCCTTTACAACTCCATTCTGGAAAATTAATCATATTATTGTTTTGTAATATGTCAGGGTTATTCCAGATAGGTGTACGTTTGCATGGGATTAATGAAGACTCTGTCATTTTTAGAAACTCCCACCATGCTGTCAGAGAAGAGCTGATGTTGATGCTTTTAAAGCATTCATGTCTTTTGATGTTTGAGCTGATAAATAGTAGGTCTGAAATCTCTAGATTATTACATAGTGTCTGTTCTACATCTATCCAAGGTTCATCTAAGAAGCTGTGTTTAAACCATCTAGAGATGAACTGAAGCCTGTTGGCTAAAAAATAGTGATTAAAGTTAGGCAGATCTAATCCTCCTTTATCCTTGGTCCTTTGTAATGTTTTTAAGCTGATACGTGGGGGTTTGTCTTTCCAAAGGAATTTAGGATTAGATTTACATGAGTCTAGAGATCTGAACCAATCTTGTGATGGCTTATTTGGGATCATTGAAAACAAATAGTTTATTTTTGGCAAGATCATCATTTTTATAGTGGCGACCCTTCCCATGAGTGATATGGGTAAAGATTTCCATCTAGCCAGATCGCTTTCTACTGTCTTTAAAAGTGGGATGTGGTTTAATTTAGTTAATTCTGAAAGCTTAGGAGAGACATTAATACCTAAATATTTTATATTTCCAGATTGCAGTGGTGTAGGAGAAGAATTATGGAAGGAGCAATTAATCGGAAGAACTGTAGATTTTGACCAGTTGATTGAATAATCTGAGACTCTTGAAAAGAATTTATCAATTCAATCACCCCAGAGATATTGGTTTGTGAGTTTTGGAGAAAAAGTAACACATCATCTGCATAAAGGCTGATTTTATGTTCTACATTCTTGCATTTTATGCCCTTAATTACTGAATTCCGTCTAATTGCTGCTGCTAGTGGCTCAATAAAATTGCAAACAGTGAAGGGAGAGTGGGCATCCCTGCCTGGTGCCCCTCAGGAGACAGAAGCTGGAGGATGTTTGATCATTTGTTCTGACACAAGCTGTTGGGGAATTGTATAATATTTTTAACCAGTTTATGAAAGAGGTTCCAAAACCAAATTTGTGTAAAGTTGCAAATAGAAATTTCAGTTAACTCTGTCAAATGCTTTTTCTGCATCAAGAGACAATATTATGGTTTCAATGTTTTTTGCTGCATGAGTAGTCTGTTAAATTAAGTAATCTACGTGTATTTGTTGATGAGTGCCTACCTTTTATGAAACCAGTTTGGTCAGGATGAATTAAGAGGGGGTCATTTTCTAATCTCTTTGAGAGAGCTTTGCAGATTATTTTAAGGTCTACATTTATGAGGATATTGGACGATAGCTTGAGGGATATACAGGGTCTTTGCCTGGTTTTAGTAAGAGACTGATATTTGCAGAGTTCATATTTGGTGGTAGTCTACCATTTTCTTTGATTTCCTGCAACATTCTGTGAAAAACTGGTGCTAGAATCGTCCAGAATTCTTTGTAGAATTCTGCAGGAAAGCCGTCTGGACCTGGAGCCTTATTATTGGGCATACTTATCAGGGCTTCCTGGAGTTCACCTGGCATCAGTGGTGAATCCAGTGCCATTGCTTGGGTGTCTAATAATTTTGGAAGAGTTATGTTGTCCAGAAACTGATCAATTTCGTTTTTAGATGGGTTTATTTGTGGTGTATATAAAGTTTCATAGAAATCCCTAAAAATTTTGTTTTTTTTTTAAGATCATATATTGTATTCCCAGATAAATCTTTAACAGCACATATAGTTGTTTTTCTTTATTGATTTTTAACTGGTTAGCAAGAAATTGTCCGGATTTGTTACCGTGTTCATAATTTTGCAGGCGAAGTCTTTGTACTAAGAATTTAGTCTTTTTATTAATAATTTCATTTAATTCTAGTTTTGTTTTGCATATTTTGTTTAATATTTCTTGATCTTGGTGGGACACGTAGGCTTTTTCTAAGGATTTGATGTTTTTTTCCAGTTCTTGAATATTTTTGTTTTCTTCTTTCTTCTTATGTGATGAGAAAGAGATTATTTTACCTCTCATCACGGCTTTCCCTGCTTCCCAGAGGACAGATGCTGATGTTCCAGGAATGTCATTAAAGTCTAAATATGAAGTCCATTCTTTTTTAAAGTATTTGATAAACTCTTCATCTTTAAGCAGTGATGTATTAAATCTCCAGTTTTTACTTGGCGTAGTATTATTCTTCTGCATTAGTGTTAAAGATACAGGAGCATGATCGCTGACAGCTATAGGATGAATCTCAGTGTCTGAAATGTCACTCAGCAGTGAGCTGCTGACCAAAAAATAATCCAGACGAGAGTAGGAGTGATGAACATGTGAGAAGAAAGTATATTCCTTACTGTTAGGGTGGAGGGAGCGCCATGCATCGCAAAGACCAAAGTCGCTCATATACTGTTTGATTATATTTGTGGACTGCCAATTACACTGAGTTCCTGCTGTATTGAGCCTATCCATTCCTTCATTTAGTCCCAGGTTGAGGTCTCCCCCAAGAACAATTGTGCAATCTAGGTGTTCGGAGAGTGCACTAAAAAAACGTGGAAGAATGAGGGATCATCAACATTCGGACCATATACACTTACAATACCTAGCTTTTGGTTAAGTATAGATAGTTTGACTATTAGGAATCTGCCCTCTGGATCTATAACTGTGTCGAATATTGTGAAATTAATATTTTTATGTATTAAAATTGCTACTCCTCTTTGTCTAGAATTATAACAGGCTGAGAACACATTAGGAAACTCAGGTGTTTTAAGTTTATTCAGACCTGTGACAGGCATGTGGGTTTCTTATAATAAAACAACGTCTGCCTGTAGTTTTTAAGTTGGTTAAGTATATTTTAACCTTTTTTTCCTAGAGCCAGCTCCATGCACATTCCATGAGACAAACCTTAGCGTGCCCATAGTTGTGTGTTTGTGGCTAATGACATACGCTGTGTGTCTTGCTTAGACGGGTGAGGAAAATGGAAACACATCATATTTTTTTTTTTTTGTAAATAAAGAGAAGAAAATGCGCAGCGTGAAGCTCCATAGGTCTGACTATGTGTGTGCATAATAACTAAAATGAGCAAATGTGTGCGTGTGTGTCCTATATCTGTGTGCACTGTGTGGCTGTTGTAAATGTGTTGCCTTTAAACGCATGTGTGTGCGTGATCGTGCAGAGTGAGCATGTAGAAATAGACAGTGTCGTTTGTGGATGGATAGGGAAACAGGTGATCGACATAGTGAAAGAAAAGAGAAGCAAAGAAACCAAAGAGCAAGGTGAGCGACAAGAGAGAAAGGGGAAAAAGAAATAAAAACGGAAACATTCCAATTAAAGCATTGGCGGAGAGTGACGGTAACGTTATACTAAATTAGCATACTGATATTCAGTGTTGGGAAGGTTACTTTTAAAATGTATTCCACTACAGAATACTGAATACATGCCCCAAAATGTATTCTGTAACGTATTCCGTTACGTTACTCAATGAGAGTAACGTATTCTGAATACTTTGGAATACTTAATATATTATCATGCTGTTTACAACTACATGAATGTACTATTGCTGTGATTTATTACTGTTACTGAAGGTCCATGTCTCAAACGTAGTAAAGGGACCTCTGGCTAATACGGTGGGTTCCGTGTCGGGCTGGTAGCCGAAAACTAGCTTTACTTTGTTGTCTGGGTCAACTTTGCTTGCGGGAGACAGAGAGAGGCGTTGAAAGGCTTCTCCAACGGAGCTTATTTTTTCCGGAGGAAAACACGAACACAGTGTACAGTTGAGTCTTAATAGCTTACTTACAAATGGGCTCCTCAGGCACTCTTCTTGGCTGCTGTGGTTATTATTATATTTACATGCTTCCAGCTCCCGTTTTTGCTCCGTGACAGCTCGGACTTTTCCTTTTTCTCCCTCCCTCGCTCACAGACACATAACGTGTATGGTAGTCCATTCTCCCTGCAGCACGGACTACACTGCCCATCAGGCTACATGCTTTAGAGCTATGCCTGTAGCATTCTGCCTTTTAGCTTAGCACAACAACAACAACAAAAAAGCGCTCTCTCACCCAGGAAACACGCAGAGAGAGAGCGCGTCACCCTGTAACCATGGCAACCGTAACGCTGCCGCCTGGAACAACAGAACGTAGCTGTCAAACAAACCCAAACAGTCCTGACCCGCGACAATATGAAACAGGGAAGTACCGCCGTGTATTCCATTTATTTCAACAAAGTAACTGTATTCTGAATACCACCTTTTTCAACGGTAACTGTAACGGAATACAGTTACTCATATTTTGTATTCTGAATACGTAACGGCGGTACATGTATTCCGTTACTCCCCAACACTGCTGATATTACATAGTTAAGCAAAAGTTAATACAAGAGAGTGTGAGTGAAGAGAATAGCGTAGCGGATTCTTATCTGGTGTG
This sequence comes from Oreochromis aureus, assembly GCF_013358895.1. Classification (NCBI taxonomy): domain Eukaryota; kingdom Metazoa; phylum Chordata; class Actinopteri; order Cichliformes; family Cichlidae; genus Oreochromis; species Oreochromis aureus. The sequence goes on along the minus strand of NC_052950.1, from coordinate 35,938,945 downwards.
CGGAGTGATGCCGGGGTCGCGGTAGAGCTGTCCGTCCACGTAGAGCCGGTCCACGGCGATGACAGCCCGGGAGCCTTTCTGAATAAAACTACGTCGGACTGGGAACAGGACCCTGCGTCGTTCCAGGATCTCTCTGGGGAACTGATCGTTCACGCTGAAGTCTGTTCCTTTCAGCTCTCTGCCGCGACTCTTCACCTGCTCCTTCTGCTTAAAGTGGCCGAATTTGGTCACAATAGGACGCGGTCTCCCGCTTCCTGTCTTCGGAGCCCCGATGCGATGCACTCTTTCAAACCCTATGTTTTTCACCGTGTCCTCCGGCAGCTTCAGGTGGATTTTAATGAAGCTTCTCACGGTCGTTTCCGGGTCCTCTCCGGCAGACTCTGGAATACCAGAAAACACAAGATTATCTCTCATGCTAAGGGCTTGTAAATCCATAACGGTCTCTTTTATTTTTTTATTTTCTAAGTTTAATTGGGTCACATTTTCGGTTAGAGATTTGACCGAGTCCCGTAGCGTGGCGTTTTCTGCAGCAAGTGTTTCCACCTGCTTCTGGCTGAACTCCAGGGATTCTTTTAGAGATTGAAATTCCCGGTGTAAGATCTCCACCAGGGACAGCCTCGCATCAAAACTGGACAATCGCTTATCGATTGACTCCAGGATGTCGACGATATCTTTGCCGGCAGGCGATGTTGTGCCGGGGGAGTCTGCCGGGCGATATCTTTTAGATGATGGCGTCTCAGTTTTGGCCGGGGAAGACATGCTCTGGGCCTTCTTCATTACTAAATCTTCGAAGCACCGGTCGATGTATTCTTGGAGAGCGTCTAAACTCTCCTCGTTGTCCTCCAGGGTGTTAGAGATGATAGGACAGATGTTGTTAGTTATATGACAGTTGGTTAGTTTATTTGACAATACTGAAGATTAAAGAAACTTTGTTAAATTCTAGGCTACCATTCGTTTGTTTTGTTTTTTTTCCGCCAAATCTCCGGCGTCTGACGTCACCTACAACATGGGTCCTTACCTTACCGCCGTCACTTCCGTCACTTACCTCTATTGCCCACTTCGCACCAGAAAGAGGAAGAAAAGAAATTTTAAAGAAGTTTGGTTGATTTTCCTCAAAGTGACACTGAAGGCCTTCACACACTGCACCCATGTGAACATTTCAGATGGTTCGTTATGTGGTTCTGAATCTCTGTGAACTATTAGAAACTGCAACATGAAGATGGATAACTTTCTTAGCAGCACCTTTAATCTCCACAAAACAAATACAGCACTTCCTGTGTGCAGCCCCCACGAGACTTCCCTAGCAAATCAGAAGCCAGGAAATCCCAGACTCAGGTAACTGCAGCATTCAGTATGTAGTTATTACTGCTTTGAAAGTGCATATAAACATTCAAATATGTAAACATGTAAATATCAAAACATGCAACCATCAAATGTAAAAACAAAATGGGTACATAACAAGCTCTATAATCCTCATAAACACTGTGTTGTGTATCATAAATTTACTTCACAAAACTTGACAAAATTATTTGTTCTTCGTGCAGCCGTTCACACCGACTGCCTGATTTCACTGGATGAATTTGCAGCATTTATTTGTGGACCAAGCTCGATTTTCCCAGGTTAACAGATCTCACCAATCAGCTCACTGCACAAGTGCTCTCGTGAATCAAAATGTGCATCAACACTGAATTTACAAGGAGAAGAAACATATAAATAACACATAAATAACACTAATTATATCAGACACACAGTTAGACGCTGCTCAAGGTTGTCTCTGAAAATATTTCTCTGCCTTGTCAGATGTGGTCTCAACTTTGCCAAGAAGAGCTCAAACTGTCCCATTAAGATCCTGAAAGCAGTTTTGATTCAGCTTCAACTCCCCCAAAAACTATGAAATTCTCCCACCTGCTTCCTTCTCCTGATAATCACATGAACTCAGAATCTTTTTTCTTCTTCAGAAACTTCAGGACAACCCCAAATAACACGGCCTCTAAAGCAGCAGAATAACATAAGAAAAAAGAAAAGAAGAAAAACAATATAGAACTGGAACACAAACCCTGAAAGAAATCATGAAGCCACAGAAAGTCAAAACATTTGCTAAAGACCCAGGACCATCACATATTCATTTTAAACTGAACTGAAGGATGAGACAAAAATTCCCAAAACATCTTTTTGGCTTTTTTATTTTGCAAACACAACTGCACAAAGGAACAGTGTGTCTACCTTCATCTTCACTGTGGTTTATGAGATTTTGCAGCTTTAATCGCAAAACCCTCAAGTCATCACTGCTCTCATATGCAGACTGGCCATCGTCTGGTTTCCACCACGAATGTCCATCTATGTGGCTCTTTCACTTTAGTGCCCAGTTTTGATTTTAACAGTCAGTTTCATTTCACTACAAACGAGGTTTCTATGTGTTAATGACGTGACAGTTTCACATTTTTGAAAGACAAAAGTAATTTTTTATTTATTATGGGAAACATTTCAAATGCAGTACATGGTTAAACATTTCTTTGTTTTTCACGGACCTGACCTGACTTCACCTTTAATTTTTTTTAAACATTGACCATGACAATGGTTCAATAAATATTAACATTTACAAATTAAAAACACATGTTTGAAGATAGAAATATGAACTTATCCTTGACATCAGTGCTGATGAGTCTGATGATGAAACCTACCTGTTCCAGTGCTCCAGTGCAGGTCTGTACCAGTGCAGTGTGACCGGCCTGGTGTTTGTCATGAAGGGAGAAGGAGACGTGGTTTACAGGACTGTCCCTTGGTACATGAGGCTGCTGGCACAACACCACAAGAAGCCTGCAGGACCCCTGTTTGACATCAAATGTGAGCAGCAGTCTGTGTGTCAGCTTCATCTCCCACACTGTGAGGTCATCTCCACAGGTGGAGGTCAGTTCTTGGAGGTCGCTCATGTGAAGGATGAGGGCATCAAATTTATTACCCCTCACCAGATAACAGAAACTCATGTTCTTATACACATCACAGGGTTTTCTGGTTATGGTATTTTCAGGGATCAAGACTCTCCCTGTGACCCAGTCCAAGCTTTGGTTCTGCTCTTCTACAAACCCACATTTGATCTTGATCCCAGATCTGTCCTCAGTGTGTTGTTGCTGCAGATGAAGTTAGTGACTTATCAAGTAAAACGGACCAGGGGTGAATTAATTGGAGAAGAATATACATAGATAGGACTGTGTCGTAGATTACCGGTGGGTGGACGCACTTTTGATCCTATGTTGCAGCCTGAAGGGCCGCTGCACACCAGCTGTACAAGTAGTAAATGCCACCGTCCCCTCCCCTATCTTTGCTGTGCGCTCACGAAGCTTGTATAAAAAATGTAGGGTGGAAGTGGAGGTAAGGTGCAGCTGAAAAAGTGAGGGACAACCATAAAAAGAAACTAAAAACATCAGGTGTGCTTTTTATGCTGGCGCATGTGCCTGCTTGGGATAAACGTTCAGTAACGTTCAGTAATTTCAGTAATAACAAGTTCCAAACCAAACAACTGATTTGCTGCCCGAAGCAGCAGGTAAGCCAGGTGTTGAAGCTGGGATAAAACATGCAAAACCATTAGCCATTGTCACGTGACTTGGGAGTTTTGAACCACAGCAGAGGTTCATGCAAATTTCTTTTGAAATGTAATTTCCACTGGTGTCCACGAAGAACACGAGACATCGTCACGTGACTTAACGTCATGCGCGTCACAGTCTGCACATCTGCATGACAATGTATACACGTGCGGTCTGTTCACCAACAAAACGGGAGAATGTCATCACTTTTTCAATAAGAAGACGTGGTTTGAAGTAAAATAATGAAATGTTTATGTCACAAACAACCATGAACTATGTGAAGTGTTTGTTTAAACCTGGATTTTAATCAAAGAGAAGACAAATAGGAATAAAATTAAAAATGAGAGTTTGAACTGTACATTCGAGAATTAAAAAATATTATAATATTTTAAAATATTTGGACTCAACTTGTGATTTCTGCTTTCCACGAATGTTTTTAAATTCTCCATAATTATGCTTTGAGTAAAGCTGTAATTTGACTTGATCTCCCAGCTGCGCCTGTCCAAGTTATGACTTTGCTCTGTAAGCTTTGTAAAAAGAATAAAGAATAATAATAAAGACTTTCAGGAACAAAGAAGTTTCTAGTTATTTTTAATCATCCATCTTTATTCCATGTGCAAGTTAGGTATTACGAAAAGTTTCTGTTTACGGTAATCTTAAACGTATGTTCCTACCACCACCATCATCGCCATCATGATATGTTTTTGGAGGTTGGCGTTTTTTGTTTTTTGCATAATGAATGAAAAACAAACAAAAAATGATAAAAGTTTTACAATAAAAATACAGACACTAATTAACATATATTTTCCTTTTGAGTTTCACAATGAAAATATAAATAATCATGTTACTTATGAATGAAACTGAAAGAAAAACGATGACGTCTCCTGTTATGTATAATCATACTGTTAGTGAGAAGCTGTCGTGTTAATAATAATAATAATAATAATAATACTAATAATAATAATAATAATAATAATACATGTTATTTTAGGGCACCTTTCAAAAACCCAAGGTCACCTTACAAAAGAACAAAGTTAATAAAAGAAGCAATAGTCATAAAATACATAAAATAAATTAAAATCGCAAAACAGAACTTGACAACAAGATAAAATCAGCACCAAAGAGAATTAACCAGTTTAAACACATGTGTTTTGAGCTGTGACATAAATGTGGGAAGAGAGTCTATATTTCTTATGGCTGGATCCTGGCTTGTATGGGCAACCAATAGAAGCTGCTGAAGAACTGGGGTAATATGAGCTCTTGACGGAGTACAAACTATGACCCGAGCTGTGGAATTTTGAAGAAGTTGGAGTTTATGAAGGGAGCTTTTAGGGAGACCAAATAAGAGGGAAATGCAGTAATCAGTACGGGACGTAATAAGACTATCGACAGGGAGGCAGCAGCATGGAGAGTAAGGAAGGGGCCGAGTCAGTTAATATTACGTAAGTGGAAGTATGCAGAACGGGTTATGTAATCAATGTAAGATTCGAATGAGAGAGTATTATCAAATATGACACCCAAACTCTTAACCTAAGGGGAGGAAAGGGTGGGAGCACTTTCAATGTTAATGGAAAAACTGTGGGATTTGGATAAGAGGCTGTACCAACAAGTAAAACCTCTGTTTTATTATTGTTTATTTTAAGAAAATTGGAGGACAGCCAGGATCTAATCTCAATAAGACAGTTGAAGAGGGAAGTAGGTGGGAGGGATGAATTGAGTTTAGAAGAAATGTAGAGCTGGGTGCCTTTGGCACAACAGTGAAAATTTATATTATATTTTCGAAATATATGACCGAGAGGGAAAATGTAAATAATGAATGAAAGTGGCCCTAATGCTGAACCCTGAGCAACACCAGCAGAAACAGAATGGAGACTTGAAGAGGGATTTAAACTGAGTATGGTCTGAGAGACAGGAGGTGAACCAGGCTCAAAAGAGATTCATGGTGTGCTAGTTAGCACTCTGGAATTTGAATCCAGTGGTCTAAGTTCAAGTCTCGGTGAAACCTGGTTTTAGGGAGTTGAAACCATCGTGGTGATGTTTCTCTTTTGCTACGATGAGATTCGTCATGTGTTGATAAAAACGCCGATTTAAAAATCACATGGTCTAATATTTATATTTAGCATATAATTGCAACATTCTTTTTTTAAAGACTCGAAAAGACTTGAAATTCAAGGTTTCAGACTTGTGACTTTACTCTGAGTTTTACACCAGTGACTTGAGACTCGACTCTGACTTGCCTGAGATTACTTGAGACTTGATTTGTGACTTGAGGATAAAGACTTAAGACTTACTTTAGACTTGCAACACAATGACTTGGTCCCACCTCTGGTTGAAAGCACTGGAAAAGTCAAAAAACATGACCCTCGCAGTGCTCGCAGGCTGGTCCAGATGAGCAGATAGATGATGGCGTCCTCTGTTCCGAGACGAGGCTGATAAGCAAATTGAAGGGGATCCAGATGTGGTCTGACAATGGTTCACAGCTGGTCCAGGAAGAGCCTTTCCAGGGTCTTCATGAAGTGCCACGGATACCATGACGGTATCTGTGGCACTGGCCGGTGTCCTGGCTACGGATACCGACTATGGAATGGAACAGTTGTCAGCCACCTCCTGTACATGGATGACATCAAGCTGTATGCCAAGAGTGAACAAGACATTGATTCACTGATCCACACCACCAGTATATACAGCAATGACATCGCGATGTCGTTCGGACTGGAGAAGTGTAGTCAGATGGTAACAAAGAGAGGGAAGGTAGTCAGAACTGATGAGATCGGACTACCAGAGGGCAACATTGCAGACATAGAGGACAGCTACAAGTACCTGGGGATCCCACAGGCAAATGAAGAGGACGCTAGGAACATTGCAACCACCAAGTACCTGAAGAGGGTCAGGCAAATCCTGAGGAGTCAGCTGAATGGCAAGAACAAAATCTGGGCTATCAACACCTACACCCTACATGTGATCAGGTACCTGGCAGGGATAGTAAGCTGGCCAAAGGAGGAGATAGAAGCCACTGACATCAAGACAAGAAAGCTTCATGGAGGGTTTCACACTAAGTCCAGCACCCTGAGGCTGTACGCTAAGCGGAAGTAAGGAGGCCAGAGACTGATGAGTGTCAGCATCACGGTTCAAGAGGAAACATCAAACATCCACGAATAAATCATGGAGATGGCCCCAACTGACAGCGTGCTCAGTGAATACCTAAAGCAGCAGAAACCCAAGAAAGAGGAGGAAGGCGAGGAACCATCATGGAAGGACAGGCCCCTGCACGGTATGTACCAGTGGCAGATAGAGGAGGTGGCTGAAATCTAGACATGCTACCAGTGGCTGGACAAAGCTGGATTGAAAGACAGCACAGAGGCACTAATCATGGCAGCACGGGAACAAGCTTTAAGCACAAGATCTATAGAGGCTGGGGACTACCACACCAGGCAAGACTCCAGGCAACAATCCAGCACATAACAGCAGGGTCCAAATTGCTAGCCAGCAGGGCATACATGGAACTAAGTGGTCAGCTTAGTATACAGAAACATCTGTGCCGAGTATGGCCTAGAAATCCCGAGGTCAAAATGGGAGACGCCCCCGAGGGTGGTAGAGAAAGACTGAGCTAATATCCCGTGGGACTTCCAGACACAGACGGACGAAATGGTGGTGGTTAACAAACCAGCCATAGTGGTGGTAGACAAACAGAAGACATTAGTGATAGTGACATAAGCGGTTCCTAATGACAGCAAAATGATCTGTGTGAGGCTACTAAAGGTACTGGATTACAAAGAGCACAGGTAACTATAACACATGTAATACCTCTGCATTGCAGTGGCATTCAAGTATAATAATAATGATAAACACAATTGCAATGTTTTGGTTCTATAACATTTTTCTATCATTATTTTATTATGGATTAGGTGCAAGAGTTGTTCATTTTCCTTAGATGAACAGCATGTGACAGTGATAGATGAGATTAAGAGATGAAAGGAGGAAGAGAGGTAAAGAGTGATTCACAGGCAGAGTCCAATTTATTTCCCACAGTTTTTTGAATCTCTTGCCTTATGGTTCAAAGCACTGTCACCAATCTTTGCATTTTATTATTACCTCATAACACTTGTTTAATCAGCTACCATCTCTCCTATAGAATTTTTAATGCCTACAGTCTCAGAACAACACAGCTCTGCCCTCCAGCATATTCAGCAGTAGGAGCAGCAGCAACCCCTCAACAGCAACATCGTACCCATCAGGTAAAACATAGCCTACATTTGCTTTGCATTGTCCTCGTCTGATTACAGTGATATAGTATGATGAGATTCCATATTAGAATCTTGATGAATGTGGGTTGTTGTTATTCAGCCTGGTTCAATGAGTACCCGCCCCTTCAAACACCTCTGCACAGCCCTGCTCAGGTATTTGTATTACGAAAAATATATCCAAGAGGAAGAAGGTAGATAATGAAAAGAAGGGGCCCCAGGACAGATCTCTGGGGCATGCAAGCAAACAGAGGAAAGGGCTGAGAAGTCGAATAAACTGAATGCAATCAGAGAATTAGGATTTAAACCAGGCTAGTGGAATCTGGGAGAGATTGATGGAGGCTAACATACTGAGGAGAATTGAGTGAGAAATAGCATCAAAAGTGGCAGTCAGACCGAGAAGAATAAGAATGGAGAGTACACCAGACTCAGCTGCCATGAGATGACCGTTGGCTATTTTTATAAGCGTTGTTTCAGTGCTATGGAAAGAGCGAAAACCTATTCATACAAATTGTTATTACTTATTCAAGAATTTTAGATGGAAACGGTAAATTGGAGATAGGACGAAAACTATCAAAATTATTGGGATTTAAACCTGTTTATATGGCTTCAATATCACTGCACATGGGCAAAAATGTAAAAGCCCCTGTCAAGCATGTTTTGTTCTCAGTGTCAGACCTGTTTGACTGCATGCTACAGAACAAAGAGTCGCATTCCTTCTGAGACACAGACACAAACATTCTATGCGGTTCTTCAGTTACAGCTTCACATGTGTTTTGTTTTCATTGGCTTTGTAAATAAATTGTGTTGAACAGATTTGCTGTTAGAATTGTTTTTTTTTTTGTTGTTTTTTTATTCTTGTTGTTTTTGCTAATCCATAAAAGATGGAAAATGTAAGCATTCTTTAAAACTCAAGACACTCCTATCTGTTTACCATGATCTCAGGAATCTTCCTGTCATGATGACACGTTCCAAAAACCTGATTTGTCAGCAGATTTTTAATCAACCTCCTATCTTGTTTAAATATAAATTTAAATATATAAATTTATTTTATTGTTGTATTTATTTTAATAGTATTTTAATTTGATTATTGGTTACTGTTATGCAAGAAATGTATTTTTAACATAATTAGTTAAAAAAAAACTATGCATCTATTTCTTTTATTTTTTCAAATTTTCAAATGTACATTCTGGCTCCTGGTGCATCAGTAAAATCTTCACTATGAAAACATCAGCACTTGCAAATACAAAACACAGTTAATTAAGACAGTTAATTAAGACAGATAGAAAGTTAGCTCAGATTTTTAATTATATTCAAGCATTTTGCACAGATGTAAAATTATAAACACATTCAGGGAAATTAAAACAGGCTGTAAACTGTAAACAGACTGTTTTTAACAGACTGACATCCCTCATTGCTGCATTTCACCTTCACTCAGACAGTCTCTGCTCCTGATCAGGACAGAGCCAAAGTTTCATTCTCTGCTTTCATTTTTTATCGTGTACATGATCATCAGCTCCCCTAGGATCTTCAGACACGCCCTCTGTTTATGTCACTCGCCTGACACTATTAGAGAAATTATATCAATTATCAATAAGAGGTTTCATATTTCAATCCATGCGGCATATATGTTTAGTCTTTTTATTTGATTATTCAGTTTTGAATAATCAAAACTGAATGTAGCATGTATAGCCTCTAGAGGGCAGTCTTGAATCAGGACAAGATTTGGAGCGGTTTAAAATCCTCATTCGTTCTCAAAATTTACAACAATAAGACTCTCTGATGTTTTATGTTTCACAGTTTTACTTTCAAAGAGATTATTATACCATCAGGCTTGTTCTATATTAAGAAATTAGTCTAGAGGACACATAGGCCTACGGTTGTATGAAAAGGGAAGCTGAATTCATGGCTCTATATACACACACACACACACACACATATATATACATATACATATATATATATATATATATATATATATATATATATATATATATATATATATATATATATATATATATATATATATATATATATATATATATATATATATATATATATATATATATATATATATATATATATATATATATATATATATATATATATATATATATATATATATATATATATATATATATATATATATATATATATATATATATATATATATATATATATATATATATATATATATATATATATATATATATATATATATGTGTGTGTTGTGTGTGTGTATATATATAAAAATTTTCAGCTATTGTCTTTTTATCTAGTTTCTAACTTGATTGTCTTGACTGTTGTTACCCAGCTGTTTCTTCTCTCTGAGTTTATTAACCCTGACATGAGTCAGTTATTTGGGTAACAGAACCTGTGAACGAAACCTGAGTGCTGGCAGGTTTACTTCACTAAACTCTGAGTTTCTCTCTGACTCCTCCCTGATCCCTTTCCTCATTCATAAAGTTGCTGTCAAACCTCAGAGGAAAGTAATTTATTCTGTATATGTTCATCCAAAATATGAAATCACAGTTAGATGTAAGTTTGCTATTTTGTGTCCTTAACCTCTTTTACTGTCATCCTGTGGTCAATATAAAACAGACCACTTATTTTCAGGTCAGATTAAAATCTGTCTACATCTCTGTGACTCTGTTGACAGTAAAGCACGTGCCAGACTGCATGTTTCTTTGAACTGCAAACATTTACTGTACATGACTTTAGCAATCACAGTTCAAATCAAGCTTATCTAATAGATAAGGCTTCATCAGTTGTCTTGTAATCGGTGGGATGGAAAACTGCCTGATTGTCTTGTTCTGATGGAAAACCATCTGTCGTAGTTGGAATTTTGGAGATAAGAAAGCTGCCCTGCCTTTTTGTTTTTTGTTAGCTAACTAGTAAAAGCACCAATAACTCAGTGGAGTACAAGGAGACTATAACTAAAAATCAGTCAATTGTTGTGCTGTAACTGGCTGCAACAATTGAGTTTTAAGTTCAGAAACCAAGGATATGCTGCCCACTTGCACGCTTTTAAACAGAAAATGCTTCTTCATTGTTTGGCTACATGCACTGAAATGGAAAAATCCACCTGTGAACTGTAAATGTTGGGGTTTGTAAAACACTTTATAAACGAGGACTGTGTGGAGAAGAGCTGGTTTGAGTCAGGTGACAAGTGGTTCACAGGACCAACAAGTTGGAGTCAGGAACTTTGATTTTTCCTGGTCTGGCCTAGAGTGGCACAATTAGCTGTTCAGCACTATTTTATGCAATAAAGTAGTCTCTGTTTTCCCCAAGACAGTTTACAATATAACACATTACTGCATGTGCATCACACCACACACGATAACTATGATTCTTACTAAAGCACAATCTGAAGGGAAAACAGGTCGATGTTTGCCATGGAGAGAAAAAAAAAGTCCAGAGACTTTAAATATGGTTTTCCAAGTTTTAGCTGTGTGTTGTAACTGTAGGAGTCTGATACAGATATTTTATATGAATTTCACTCATATAAAGGGGATGATTAAGGAAAGAAAGGGGAGTTTATTTTTAAGCTCAGTTTGTTGTGCATGTTTCCTGCAGTAGAGCCCAGGGGCCCGTTCTTCGTACCTCGCTTACTACATCCAAGATCAAATGACACATCCAAGATCAAATCATCGCGCTAACTTTGAGCTCGCTAATCCGGTTCTCCGAGCACACCTGTTGTTGACGATTAGTATAGCTGGATGAAGTAATCTGAGATCACTGGGTGGCTTAAAAGGAGCTACGCATCGATAGTAGAAACATTGATCGGCAACCCTGTGATTGGTCGGCAAAGATGTCGAAGGCGCGCGCTCAGTATTTTACGGCAGCAGACCAAGAACTGGATTTCAGGAGTTTCAGAGTTTAATTAAAACGCAGGGGAACACTGCAAAGGCTGCAAAAGCAAGGAGAGAGGGCTGGCAGAAAGTTGCTGACAAATTAAACTCGTAAGTGATCCATGATATTACATTATATCATGTGATATTATATTATACCACATTATATTATATTACATCATATCCTCTTTCACATTAGAGCCACAACAGGACCCACTAGAACATGGGAAAAAGTAAAAGTGAAATATAAGAATATTCTACAGAATGGTAATATTTATCACTTATATTGCTTTTAGTCTATGACAAGAGACCCTGGAATAATCTGTTTGTTTGTTTATAACAGCAACCACCAAAAAGGGCAGAGCAAATAAAGACAGGTGGTGGTCCTGCACCCCTCGTCACACCTCTTTTTGTACTGTGACATTTATTGACATTGTGGGTTTTTTGTGTGTAGTTTTACATAACACTCCATCACTTTTACCTGTTCCCATGCAAGGGGTGACTGAAGCATGCACAGTAAGTCGGGAGTAAGTATATATATATATATATATTAGAGATGGACCGATCCGATATTACGTATCGGTATCGGTCCGATATTGACCTAAATTACTGGATCGGATATCGGTGAAAAATAAAAAATGTAATCCGATCCATTAAGTATCAAAAAGCATCTCACAAAACTTGCAACACGGCGTAACTCGGCTCATAACCGTAGCACGAGGAGCAGTATGCCTCATGTGATAGAGACGCTGTGTGTGTATTTGTTGTAGCCAGCATTTCATCTCCGAGGAAGTTATCCCAGAGAAGTAAAGCAAGTGTGTAAGTTCATCTCTGAATGTTTGTAAAGCATTCCCATGTTAAGCTTAACAACCGATATATTGAGCGACTGCTCTCTCTCTCCCTCACCTTCCTGCTGCTACTTCAATCGTGAAACTGCTTAATGATCAGCTGATCGGCTTTTCTGTCGTAAGTCCGTCTCTCTTCTTTGTTTTTGGCCCACTTTGCACCAGAAAGAGGAAACCAGCGGCGGAACAACAGCAGCACCTTTAAGCTTGATAAGCTGTTGTTAGAATTTATTTAATATTACTTTCTACACCAGGATCCTTTTCTCACGTAGCTGACGGCTGGTAACTGTGCAGGGGCGGATCTAGCAAAGTGCAGCCAGGGGCCGATAGGGAATGAACAGGGAAAAGGGGCACAAAGACATACTTTTCTTTCTTATTCTCATTTAAAATATGTAGCTTTTAATAAATAATTATCTGAATCTTACACCCAAAGTTTTAATCTGATGTAAAATGTATAGAAGTCCATTACTATATATAGTAACTCTTAAGTCTAATATACCCTAGTAAGCTATAGTACTTTTTCCTTTGGGAAGGTACCGTCTGTGAATTCTGCAATTCTGTTGAAGAAAGAAGTTGAATCTATTTAATTATTCTTGAAAAATAATTTGTTTCTGTGCATTTTTTCCACCCTGCATCAAATTAAAGTTGATTACATCGATTAAGCATCATGAGGTGGAGGGTGGGTGGTTCCCTTTTTTTTTTTTTTTTTTGTTGGGAGTTTGCAACCCTATTAGTTAGGTTGCTTAATATTTCTGCTAAGTACTCTTTAAAATACCAGAATAGGGAGGATGGAGTAGGTTTAAGTTAGGTTTTAAGTTAGGTAAGGTTTATTAGATTGATCAGTGTTGCTGAACTATGAAATATTTTGGGTGCAGTGTATTTTTACATACAGGTATAACAGAATAGCTTTAGTGTTGTTGTTTATTTAAACTTGAGTATGAACTTATACAAAATGCAGCAAGATATTAAAAAAAAAACAGTTTTATTGATTAAAAACACAATATCGGATTCATATCGGTATCGGCAGATATCCAAATTTATGATATCGGTATCGGACATAAAAAGTGGTATCGTGCCATCTCTAATATATATATATATATATATATATATATATTAGAGAGAGAGAGAGAGAGAGAGAGAGAGAGAGAGAGAGAAAGTAAATAATACCCTCACGGGAGAATCGATATCTCTCTATGAGCACACTGTCGCGCTGAGCTAAAGGATCCTGTCTATCCCGCAATATACGCTAAATTCTGTAAACTCTCCTTATCAATCTTGCACCTTCCTTGCTCTCGTACAAACGGACAGGACATGGCTGCGACAGACTTCCCAAATCCACCTTCGCTTTTATAGCCGTGGTCTGTCATCTTGATTGCACGTAGTAATTTACTATTACTACTCTAAAATATGAATTACATCTGACATGATCTACTACATGTAATAGAATGATTAATAGTACATTTCCCTTTTTTTCGGAAATGACCTGTATGTATCTGTATGAAATCAATAAAAGAATCAAATACTGCATTATCTTTAGTTACATTGATAATATTTATTTATGGTAAAACAGTGGCGAAATATCGCTCTTGCTTTCATATAACTGCAGCGGACATACCTGAGTGGCGCGATCTAATCCTGTTTACATAAAGTAAACCTGCTCCCGAGCAGGTTTACGCCACGGATCTGTTGCTATGACAGCAAGTCCCGGATGAGCTTCGGAGAACCGAACGATCCAAGATCACGCGAAATCGTCAACATTCAAATCCGGCTAACTTACTTAGCGAGGTACGAAGAACGGGCCCCAGGTGTGTTTTCTGTGTTTCTGTTTGAACTCATGGACTGTGTTTGGACTGCCCGCAACACCTTAAATGAGGGGGGGTTTGTTTTTTGTTTTGTTTTTTAATTATTTCAGATTCTGGAGTCCTGCATATTATGGCAGAGTCTTTGAAAAAGTATTTTAAGCTTCCCTCCTATCACCAGCTTTTGGGGTTTTTGCATATATTTGTTAATGCAGCTCATTAACACATATATGCAATTCCAGGTTCAAACATTCAGGTGGGCTGTGTTGATGTTCTGTTTTGGTGATTATTTCACTTTTGTCTCATCTCTGAGGAATTCTGATGAATTTATGTTACAGTAAAAGTGAATTTGTTTACTGTAAACTGAACAGAAACACTTACATTACTTATTAATTATTTATTATTATTTAGCATAAACGTCACTGCACATGAAGTAAGTCAACAAGTGACACTATATGAATACTATAAGTAACTGTACATAACTAATTATTTTAGATGGTCAGGAATAATCCTTTGTTTAAGAATCAATATTTATTATTTTTTTATTTTATTTTATTTTGCTAATCAATAACATATGGAAATTTTAAATATTCTTTAAAAACTTCAGACACTCCTACTGTCTGGGCACCACAGTTTCTGGAATCTTCCAGCAATGATGAAGCAGTCCTCCAAAAACCTGACTGATCAGCAGGTCTTGGTTTTATCAAACGCTTGAACATAAGTTAGAAAACAAGGGACCCAGGTATGAAGCGAGCTACCAGCATTTCACTGAAACCCTGGTAAACCTTAAGTTAACTTAGTGAGCTCCCAGTTTCACTTTGTATTTCAGGCCTTAGGTTTTAACTAGTGCTTTCCTTCTAATGTCAGAACATAGTCTAGATTTTGACTGTAAGCTTAAAAATGAAGCAAATCCATCTATATCTGTATCCATCAGCTTCACCTCCCACACTGTGAAGCCATCTCCACAGGTGGAGGTCAGTCCTTGCTTGAATGATGAGGACGATGTTGAGCTAGCATGAGTATTTGGTCTTGTACTTCTATAGACACTGAAGACATGCCTGTTACAATGTGACTCTTACAGATCACAGCGGGGCTTCATTCCATGGTGTTAGTAAGGAGTCTGTAGGTCCTCAGTGTGACTCACTGCAGCCCTGCTCATTCTTTACGATAAGGTCAGTATCTGTCTGCCCATCTGTCTAAAGATACGTCAGAAAAGTGTGGGTGGGACCATTGAGACTATAACAAACAGAGGAAACAAAACTGAGTTTCCTGTCTGATCTCTAACATCAGACATTTGTCCACTGAAGTTAAATCTGCTGCACCAAAAGATCCCAGTAAATGAGTATCATTTGAGTGTTTGTCTTTATTACAGAATATAAATTACATTAATTTTTAAAACAAATTTGTAACTTTACAATGCAATTTAAATGTGAACTGTAAGAGAAGGCTTAGTGAGGTTTCAGTAAATGTAGTAAATATAAGAGTAACAGAATAATGTGAAAAACTGTGTTACAAACGTTTAATATTTGTCTGTTAATAAGAAGATCATCTTTCTTATTGTGGTCAGAGGGCCCGGTGGCGCCAGTGTCCGGCAGCCTCGCCTCTGTCAGTGCGCCCCAGGGTGGCTGTGGCTACAATGTAGCTTGCCATCACCAGTGTGTGAATGTGTGTGTGAATGGGTGAATGACTGGATGTGTAAAGCGCTTTGGGGTCCTTAGGGACTAGTAAAGCGCTATATAAATACAGGCCATTTACCATTTTTTTTAAAAGCTTATGCATGCCAGTTACACAGATTGTGAAAAGTAATTTAAAAACCTAACTCTAACCAAATAAGAAAATTGGATATTTCACTTTTGTTTTCTCACAGTTACAGAGGAAGTTTGAAATGCTGCATTTACTAAGTCAGAGTAACACCCAGCAACCCCACTCTGTTACTTTATGTGGTCTGGCACTTCATGACTGAGTTGCTGTGGTTCATAAATGTTTCCAGTTTTGAATACCTGTTGCCTCAGTGGCCTCCTATTACAGTGCCACACAGAAATTGACTTAGTTCTTTACAGCTACTTATTCTTTCACAAATGCTTATAAAGGAAGAATAAGTGTCTTTAATTTTACACAGCAGGTCAATTGAACTAAAAACTCTTTAAATCTGAAGTTTTAAATGATTAACAGCTCAATATAACACTTATACAGTTTACAAGATTTCTTTTTGACTATGATTATTTGCATTGAAAATCTGATATTGTGACAACCCAAAGTGAACGCTTTCACCGAGCCAGACAAACCTGCACTTTGATTCTAACAATCAAAAACCACACCTGCTGGTTAAATTGCGATGTTTGAAAAGCAAAAAAAAAGTAAAATATACATATCGTCTGTCATCAGCAATATTATCTAATATTTTTGTTTTTTAAAACTAATTGTGGTAAAAGTTCAAAGGCTTTTGCAATTTACCTTTTGAACATTAAAGTGAAAATTAACATAAAATGTCTTTTTTTAGGAGAGGAAACTGATAAATACCAGCAGAGCCAAAAAGAATACCATGAGGCATATATTGAAGAGAAGATGAAACGTAAACTAAGGAAAGATTTCTCAGTGAAGAAAAACAAACATCCAACAAATGAGCTGAATAAAGTCAAAGATGGACCAGCCAGAAAAAGACCGCTCATCCTTTCTCAGAAAGCCATCTCAAATCCTACCAGACAACTCTCCCTTGTTACGATCATGCTTCCGATACAAGTCATGCTCTTCCCAAAGGCTGTCTCCCCACATTAAATTACATGGTCATAATTGGAATGACATCAGAACTTCTATATGGCGATCAAAATCAACGTTTATCTCTCAGCTGAACAACTCAACACAAGCACCAAAATTACCTGAGATGATGGTACAGGACTTTACCCCTAACATCAGTGCTGATGATTCTGATGATGAAACCTACCTGTTCCAGTGCTCCTGTGCAGGTCTGTACCAGTGCAGTGTGACCGGCCTGGTGTTTATCATGAAGGGAGAAGGAGACGTGGTTTACAGGACTGTCCCTTGGAACAGGAAGCTGCTGGCACAACACCACAAGAAGCCTGCAGGACCCCTGTTTGACATCAAATGTCAGCAGCAGTCTGTGTGTCAGCTTCATCTCCCACACTGTGAGGTCATCTCTACAGGCGGAGGTCAGTTCTTGCAGGTCGCTCATGTGAAGGATGAGGGTATCGAGTTTATTACCCCTCACCAGAAAACAGAAAGTCATATTGTTATAAACATCACAGGGTTTTCTGGTTACGGTAATATCAAGGATAAAGACTCACCCCCTGACCGAGTCCAAGCGTTGATTCTGCTCTTCTACAAATCCCCAGAGGATGATCTCAGATCTGTACTCAGTGTGTTTATGCTGCCACGAAATATTGCGTTTGACAAAATGCTGCGTAACAGGAAGAAGTCAGACAACACTGAGAGATACATAGAGACATCATCTCACTGTAAACTGCACCCAAACCAGGTTTACACTCTGTCTGCTCACTGATCCTGAGCATGACCTGATTAAAGTTCAACCACAAGAAACTGATTTTGATGATGAGCACCATGAAAGCTACTTCCCATCATTTCAGGTAGTCTTTAAAAAAGTCCTTACAGATATTGACCTGAGTGTGAGAGACAAGAGCAGTTCCAGCTGTGTTTGGGAAAGAGAGGTTTGTCTGTTGCCCACCGGAGGGGGAACTGATACTGTGAGAACTTTGGACACTGGTCCAAAGAAGACACCATCAGAACTACGGAGCTGCTTCATTAAAAGTATATCAGGACCTGTTCTCAGCAGTCTGCTGGATAAACTGCTAGAGAAAAAGGTGATAACTCATGCTGAGAAGGAGGCAGCAGACTCAAAGACAACCAGAAGTGAAAGAGCTCGTTGTGTTTTTTACACTGTGTGCAATAAAGGTGAAGCTGCCAGATCACAGATGATTGAGTTCCTCTGTGAGGAGGACCCGTTTCCCTGTGAACATTGCCACTGTTTGTAATTACTCCACATAACATTCTCAGTGCTCCTAGGATACTGCTGTCCTAATGATAGATTTGTACTTAACTGATCATCACTTTCAAAAGGAGTAGGATGTTACTGTTTTTAAGTATTTTGAGATTAAGTAGATTTGAGTTTGGATTATTTGATGTTTTTTTCATGACATGATGATGTAAGTTTATGATGTATTTTTTCTAAAAATATGCACTTATTTTTCATATTAAAACTGTAAAAATGAAAAGGTTTAAATTTCTTATTTTAGAAAATTTTAGCCTTTCACCAACTATTGTGATAGCAAAGAGGCTGCAGGTTTTTATGCTTTATAACTTTAGAGTTTGATTCTGTAATGAAATCTCTGTACATCTTAGAGCTTTATGTTTTTTAACTTAATATTTGTAATACCATGGCACTGTATAATTCTCTTTTTATGGTATGAACAATAAAAATGTCGATTTAAGGTAGAACCAATTCCAACAGTATTACAGAAACCCATAAAGAGCCTGGGAAGGTGGTATAATGCAGACCTCAATAATACGTGGCAACTAGAACAACTAAGGCAGAACTTGGGTAATGACCTCAAGCAGATTAACAACACTGCACACCCAGGGAAACTGAAGCTCCGGTGCATCCAGTCCAGGGGCCTGTTCTTCGTACCTCGCTAAGTAAGTTAGCCGGATTTGAATGTTGACGATTTCGCGTGATCTTGGATCGTTCGGTTCTCCGAAGCTCATCTGGGACTTGCTGTCATAGCAACAGATCCGTAAGCGTAAACCTGCTCGGGAGCAGGTTTACTTTATGTAAACAGGATTAGATCGCGGCCACTCAGGTATGTCCGCTGCAGTTATATGAAAGCAAGAGCGATATTTCGCCACTGTTTTACCATAAATAAATATTATCAATGTAACTAAAGATAATGCAGCATTTGATTCTTTTATTGATTTCATACAGATACATACAGGTCATTTCCGAAAAAAAGGGAAATGTACTATTAATCATTCTATTACATGTAGTAGATCATGTCAGATGTAATTCATATTTTAGAGTAGTAATAGTAAATTACTACGTGCAATCAAGATGAGAGACCACGGCTAAAAAAGCGAAGGTGGATTTGGGAAGTCTGTCGCAGCCATGTCCTGTCCGTTTGTACGCGAGCAAGGAAGGTGCAAGATTGATAAGGAGAGTTTACAGAATTTAGCGTATATTGCGGGATAGACAGGATCCTTTAGCTCAGCGCGACGGTGTGCTCATAGAGAGATATCGATTCTCCCGTGAGGGTATTATTTACTTTCTCTCTCTCTCTCTCTCTCTCTCTATATATATATATATATACTTACTGTACTGTATATACTTACTCCCGACTTACTGTGCATGCTTCAGTCACCCCTTGCATGGGAACAGGTAAAAGTGATGGAGTGTTATGTCAAACTACACACAAAAACCCACAATGTCAATAAATGTCACAGTACAAAAGGGGTGTGACGAGGGGTGCAGGACCATCACCTGTCTTTATTTGCTCTGCCCTTTTCTTGGTTGCTGTTATAAACAAACAAACAGATTATTCCAGGGTCTCTTGTCATAGACTAAAAGCAATATAAGTGATAAATATTACCATTCTGTAGAATATTTTTATATTTCACTTTTACTTTTTCCCATGTTCTAGTGGGTCCTGTTGTGGCTCTAATGTGAAAGAGGATATGATGTAATATAATATAATGTGGAATAAAATAATATCACATGATATAATGTAATATCACGGATCACTTACGAGTTTAATTTGTCAGCAACTTTCTGCCAGCCCTCTCTCCTTGCTTTTGCAGCCTTTGCAGTGTTCCCCTGCGTTTTAATTAAACTCTGAAACTCCTGATATCCCTCAATCAAGAGTTCTTGCTCTGCTGCCGTGAGATACTGCGCGCGCTCCTTCGACATCTTCGCCGACCAATCACAGGGTTGCCGATCAATGTTTCTACTATCGATGCGTAGCCCCTTTTAAGCCACCCAGTGATCTCAGATTACTTCATCCAGCTATACTAATCGTCAACAACAGGTGCTTTCGGAGAACCGGATTAGCGAGCTCAAAGTTAGCGCGATGATTTGATCTTGGATGTGTCATTTGATCTTGGATGTAGTAAGCGAGGTACGAAGAACAGGCCCCAGGTTATTACCCAGTGTTACTGCCCTTGCTGGGCCTCCTGAAACTGCCCTTGTGTGGGCGTGGTGTTTTTTCTCTGCCTCCTCCTCTCTTGCTCCACCCCTCTGTCTCTCTCTTGCTTTTCTCTCTCTCCAGGACACAGCTGCTGCTCATTGGCCTCATTTACCACCTGGGCCCAGTCAGCAATCACCTCTCTGGGGTTATATAAGCTGGGGATAAACTGACTGTAGGAGGGTAGTTTTCTCTGGTGTCTCTGCTTTGAGTGCTAGGTATGTGATTGTCCTGCCTATGGTGTGGAGTGGTAGCAGCAGTAGGGAGAGTAGCTGCTTCACGTGAGTAGTGTGGGCCTGTGGGCCTCGGCAGCAGTAAAGCTAGCTGCTGCTAGTGACAGGGTGAGCTTGTGGGCCCCTGGAAGTGCCTCCTCGTGGTGTGGAGTTTCTTGTTTTCTTTGTTGCAACTTTTTTCCTTTGTCCAAGTGTTATTGGTAAAATGGCGTTGCTGGATCTTTATGTTAAGCATCTCTATAATAGAGACTATTTTATTTACTAAAAACACCTCTGTTTTCCTTTCATTCTGTTCTGGACCCATTTGTTACTGGTCCCCTCACTCGCACGCCTAGACTCCTTAAGGGGGGACGTAACACCGCAACACTGTGGCCATTGATAATGTACAAGGTGTCACTTAGTCATGGTAAATTTGATTCTTTTTACTGAATCGAGTTTGAATGATCCACTAACCAAAATGAATCAGGTCTTTGAGTCATTTGAGTCACACTGACTCAGTTGCCCAGAGAGTGCAAATAATTTACATTTTCACTCAAACTTAATTTGTTTCTCTTTTCATGTATATCCTACTGCTAAGATGAGTGATTGAAAAAGAAAACTATTTTTATGGAGAAAAAAAATTAAGATTTCTAAAAGAAACATTTATTTTATTTTTTATTTTATTAGTAAAATTTTCCTCAGAGGTGTCAAATATATATTTTCTCATCTAAATATCCACTGAGCTGTGAGCCAGGGGGCGCTAATGTGCATTAACATTGGCTGCCAACGAAGAAAAAGAAGACGAAAAAGCCAGGAGAGAGGTGAGTGAGTGAGTCATTCATGCTACAACTCAGCACAGGAGGGAGGGGGTGAGTGAGTCCTGAGTGATTTGTTTATACTACGATGCCGCACAGCAAGGGAGGGGCTGAATAACTCAAATGTGCTATTAGCATGTTAGCAGAGCAATGCTACTGTGAACTGAGGAGCTATTGTCGTGATGTGAGCTTCAGGGTTTTTTCTTCCAGTTCAGAGCAGAAATGTTTCTGGTAAGACACTAGCTGTTGTTTCTTTCCCACAATTTTAATTATGATATAGATATATTTCTACTAATGAAATTAGTTTGCTAACAGCAACAGGGATGAGTCAGTGAATGAGTATGTTGGGCTTGTGGACCATGTTTCACGAGTCAGTAAATTCTCGAGTATTGAATAATTTGTTTATGATTCGCACATCACTAATCTCACTTAACTATGCAAATCAACTACAGAGGCTAGTGAGCTCCTACGTTAAGAGGTCGCTCGAACTCCCTAAATGCCTCAGCAGCGTTGCACTCTATAGCAATGGGATACTGGCATTGCCTACTCCTGCCTGGTAGAGGAGTTTAAATGTGCAAAAGTGAGGCTTGAGATGTCACTCGCAGATTCTCGGGACCCCATAGTGAGAGGCACCGCTCCCACCCTAGCAACAGGGAGGAAGTGGACCACAGCCACATCTGTGCTACAGGCCAAATCTGCTCTTCAGCATCATGACGTGGTGGGTCACGTCCAATGGAGCAGAGGATTTGGTCTTGGAGCAGTAACACCTCGGTGGCAACAGTCATCTGTAACCGAACGTCGGAACATGGTGGTGTAGGAGTTGTGACGACAGGAGGAAAGAGCCAGACATGCTAGAGCCGTAGCACTGGCTAGTGTTGAAAAGGGGAAACTGTAAAATCTGGGGAATGGAGTCTAATAGACTCAGTTTCATCACCTGAGCAACATACAATGTGCTACCTTCCCCAATAAATCTGCACTTGTGGTTCGAAAAGCACCCAGCTTGCCCCCTGTGTACAGTCCCAGCCACACTCAAGCACATCTTAGTTGTTTGTAGGACTATCCTTACTCAGGGCAGATACACATGGAGACACGACCAGGTCCTGAGGTGTCTAGCCGAGAAAGTTGAGCGCAAAAGAAAATCCATCAAGGCAAATCCTCTCACGAACCAAAAGGAGCGTCAGTTTTCATCAGCATTTGTCCGGGAGGGAGACAAGTCGAGGATGAGCCCCTCAACTCCGGACCTGGACCCGCTGAAGGTTGCCAGGGCAGATGCAAGTGGACTTGGATCAGAGGCTAAATTTTCCCACAGAGATTGTAACAACTACTATGCGATCAGATCTCGTCCTTTGGTCTAACTCCCCAAAACTTGCACATCAGAATGTGACCCTATAAAGACTTCCCTAAACCTACTGTTCTGGAAGTCCAGCAGTTCATCTAAACAAAAAGCACTTAGACTTAAACAGATATAGATACATTTATCCTACCATGAAACAATAAGAGAAGGTACGACCTCTCCCATGCTGCCAGGATGTGGGTGTGAATGCCAGAACATTCTGGAATGCACACAAAGTCTTTGCAGACTCCTAAGGATCAAACTTCTACCAACATGACATTGATTATCTGTGTGTGTGTGTGTGTGTGTGTGTGTGTGTGTGTGTGTGTGTGTGTGTGTGTGGGGGGGATAGATAGACATATGTGTATTGCTAATATATATTTTGTAATAGATCTATATCATGGCTAAAGCACTTTCTGGATTGATGCAAACTGCATTTCGTGCCTTGTACTTGTGACGTGCAATGACAATAAACTTGAATTCTGTTCTATTCGATTCGATTCTACTACCAATCATTTAAAAATCGTTTACTGTTTGCTCACTTGCATAATTTGCATAGATGAATCAGATCAACCCAAGACTTTTGCAGAAGTATGAATCAAGGTCACAGAAAACCTCAATCATCTGTGAACTGGCAGCTTCACCTTTCTTTCTAACAATGTCAATAACAAAACGAGCTCTGTCACCTCTGTTTTGCATGATGCCTGCCTCCAACTCAGCATCAATTATCACCTTTTTCTCCAGCAGTTTGTCCAGCAAGCTGTTAACAACAGGTTCTGATATCCCATTGATGAAGCAGCTCTGCACATTTAACAGCCTCTCATTGGGAGAGAGATTCCAAGGCACTGAATCACGGCACTTTTTTACTCCAGAAGAGGACAGGTAAACTGCTCTATTCCACATGCTGTGGGAACTGGTGCTGCCGCTAACATTCAACCTAATCATTGTCATGTCTTTCTCTAAACTCACCTGGAAGGATGGGAAGTAGTTGTCATAGGACTCTTCATCAAATTCGGCCTCTATTGGCTGAACTAGAACAGAGTCATCTTCAGGAACAGCAGACAGAGTGTAAACCTGCTTTGGATGCAGTTTACAGTGAGGAGATGTCTCTATGTACCTCTCATCTCCAACTAGTTTCTTCCTGGTGTGCAGCACATCCTGCAGAACAATAATTTGAGGCAACAACAGCACACTGAGGAAGGATGTGAGATCAGGATCAACTGGGGGTTTGTAGAAGAGCAGAACCAAAGCTCGGACTGGCTCACAGGGAGAGTTTTCATCCTTGACATTACCATAACCAGAAAACCCTGTGATGTTTATAACAATATGACTTTCTGTTATCTGGTGAGGGGTAATACACTCGATGCCCTCGTCATTCACATGAGCGACCTGCAAGAACTGACCTCCACCTGTGGAGATGACCTCACAGTGTGGGAGATGAAGCTGACACACAGACTGCTGCTGACATTTGATGTCAAACAGGGGTCCTGCAGGCTTCTTGTGGTGTTGGGCCAGCAGCCTCCTGTTCCAAGGGACAGTCCTGTAAACCACGTCTCCTTCTCCCTTCATGACAAACACCAGGCCGGTCACACTGCACTGGTACAGACCTGCACAGGAGCACTGGAACAGGTAGGTTTCATCATCAGACTCATCAGCAGCGATGGCAGGTGTAAACTCCTTTAGCCTCATGTCAGGTAAGCTTACTGCTTGTATCAAGTTCTTGATTGGTGTTTTGGTCAGTGAGGACACGCTGTGAGAACGACTCAGGTAGCAGGAAGCTGTGGAGGAGAACTGTATAAAAGAAGTGGGTGAAAGGGTATTGGTTGATGACATGTTCTTAGTCATGACAGGAGGATCTGCTTCTCTTGACTTGTTTTTTATGCATGAAGAAGGATTGCGGCTTAGATGTTTACTGTTCTGCTTTCTTTTTGACTTCTTCCATAGAGAATGTTGATTCTTGTATCCACGTTTATTGGCTGAAAAATGTTTTTCTGTAGGTACTGAAAAATTCCCGTAGCAGACACAGTCATTGTCATCGTCATCACCGTCATCATCATTGCCGCCTGAGTTAATCTCTGTTCTGATGCAGTATGTTCTACAGGAGGGGCTTCTGGGAAAGAAGCAGCACGCTGCTCCAACAACCTCCTCACTTTCTTCATCATGTGACTTCAATGTGACTTCTTCTGTTTCTGTTTGACTTTTTGGATCATCACCAACTTTAAGGATTTCTCTCTCTTTTGAGTGTCTGTTCTTAAAAAAACAATTCATCTTTTCTTCTTTAATTGTCTCTTGTTTAAAAAAAGCTGCTTTCGTCTTCTTTTTATCTTCCTTAAACCTGGAAAACCAAGTGGAGAATGTATTATTTCTTACATCACAGACATGACCACTGAGCACTGAACACTCTGTCAATGTATAACTAACCTGAAAGCAGACATGAAGTAATTAATATTAAGAGGGACACAACTGAACAAAATAGTACATATTCATATTGTTTGGGGGGGATGTGTTTTTTTTTTTATTATAACAAAGATTTGTCTTTAAAGGGAAATTGAGAATTGCTGCTTATTTTCAACAAAAATATTGTGTTATGGTTTAAAAGGTCAAAATAACAGTCGTCCCTTTTTTATTTATTTATTGTGTACAGCATGATTGAAAGTGGAACGTTAACATACATTTTTACAGGTGTGGGGTTTTTTCTTCAAATCAGGGAATATGGTAGACCTTTTTTTTTTTTTTTATCCTGGATGAATTATTTAGTAGCTGATGTGTATATGGTGCAGATATATAAATCATATTTTACTCCTATGCCCTGTGTTATTTATTTGCAAATCCAGATGTTAATCATACAGGTCAGCTGTGTCGTACAGACCATCTTAAATCATTATTTCAATCCAGAACACTCACTCAGTCCAGTTACTGTCTTCATGTACAAGGTTTGTGCATCTTCTGTAGATTATGTTGACATTCAGTTCAGGCAGATGTTTGCATTAGGCACGCCCACAGATCTAATGAGGTATGAGGTCACCATTTGTAAAAGCTTCTGGCTGTGAGACCAGAACTCACACGTTTATTCAGACAAAGTGTTTGTCAGAAAGAGCCAGTCAGAAGAAAAATGGCCTTAAGCATACTGTTTCAGCCAGAGCATGCGCTAAGGTGGGTGGGGGATGTCCTGCAGCAACAATAAATGTGTGATATAAGAAACTGAGGAAATTGTCAAAGATCACGTGTCTTTGATTTATTCAGTGTCCTACTCATTTTTAATGAAAAAAAATGTGTAAAAATATTATAATATCATATAACATCTGTAGGACTCTGCACAGCATGGAGGCTGCATCACATGAAAAACCTGACAGGAACAAATGTTTACAGTATAAGAGCAGAAAGGTCAGTGAGAGAGAAGTTACTTACTAAGGTATCACCTGTTAATAGTTTTATTTTTTAATTACTGAATTTAATTGAATTTATGCAATAAATATATTGTCTTTATATCACCTAGAGGCAGCTTATCTCTCTCTCTCATTTATTTTTTTAATTTCCGGCAAATGATTCACTCTCACGTGTTTTCTCACACATTTAATCTAATATTGTTATTTGTAGTCCTGGTTTAGGACTACAGCTGGGGAAAAAAACCAAACTGTGACTACATTTTTACACGCATACGTGACAATCAGCGCCCGAAATCTCTCTGAATGTTTCCCCTTTGTACAAAAATGTTCATGTCACAAGTAAAGAAATAAATACAAATAAAAAACATTTTAATTAAGGGAGAAATGATTATTGTTACAGACAAACAAGGCCCCCATGGCGGCTGCGTGTAAACGGGAGTTCTAAAAATTTGTAAATTGTTTCTTTAAGCATTTTTAATTCTTAACTTTCATATTTTCAAAATGTTCTCTATGATTATTTTAAAATGATTCTCCGCAGTAAACACAATTTTCACGTTATGCTCGGGTTTCTTCTGGTCTACATTTTTCTGGTCAACAAAGTAGTATTGAGGCCTTATTGATTTAACTTGAGCTCCAGTCCTGAGTTTTAAGTTTTATGAAGGTGGTTCAGTTTTTACTGGGGTACATTGCCATGGTAACCTATGGTCAAAATAAGAGATCCGTATAAATGCCCATGGACCAATCGGATTTGTGAAAAATAGCATCACCTGGAATAGTGAGAAGCAAGATAGAATAGAATAGAATAGAATAGAATAGCCTTTATTGTCATTGTACAGGGTACAACGAAATTGGAGTGCCACTCCCTTGGTGCAAAAATACAATAATAAATATAATTGTAAAATATAAAAGATACATTAAAACAAACAATAGTAAGTACAATATATACAGGATAGCACAATATATACAGGATAGCAGCATTAATATAATGACAGTAACAATAGCAGCATAATAATTGACGGTGACAGTATGGTGTAGCTAAGCAGTTTCATTTGTTTTTGTGCTTATTTACTACGGTGATAGCTCTGGGAAAGAAGCTATCCCTGAATCTGTTTGTCCTGGTTTTATGTGACCTGTACCGTCGGCCTGATGGTAATAGTTCAAACACTTGATTGCTGGGGTGAGAATGGTCCTTGATGATATTGCCAGCTCTGCTGAGGTACCGAGAGTTTGCAATGACCTCCAGGCTGGGCAGAGAGCAGCCAGTGATCTTCTGGGCTGTGTTGATGACCCTCTGCAGTACTTTCCTGTCTGCAGCTGAGCACCCTGCATACCATGTTGTTATGCCGTACGTTAGGATGCTCTCTATGGTGGCTCTGTAGAATGTCACCAGCAGCCTCTCCTCCAGGTTGTTCCTCCTGAGCACTCTCAGAAAGTGGAGACGCTGCTGGGCCTTTTTTACCACTGCCGTGGTATTTGCAGTCCAGGAGAGATCATCAGAGATCTGCACGCCCAGGAAAGATCCCTCAGACCTCAGTGGGTGGATACTGTCTAATGTTTTAAGAGCATCAGAAGTTTCTGTATTCACCCAAGAAACACCAGGAAAAAATATCAGTTCTTAAAAGCAACATAATACTCACGAATTTAAATTAAGTTATTGTTTATACATATCAATATAGGTGACCTTTTATTAGGTTAGGTAGTTGACTAAGTCTGTGTGTGACTTGTGTTTTGTGTCTTACAGATAAGCATTCATCTGGTGGAATCGCAGGTTAGAACAATGTAGCTTTAATACTGAGATTTCCACAGTCAGCATTTTTGGAAGAGCAATGGTGAATGCATGTCATTCTAAAAGTGCTGCAGCAAAGTTTAAGGCTATAATTTGTTCAATGTTATGTGCCAACTAAGCAAACAGCAGCTGCCTGCTACTCCCTCAGCAGTTGATTGTCCTGTTTATACTGGTTCATCCTCCACGCAAACATCACAAGACGCTCATTCTCGAGTTACTTAAAGTTCTGCGGGTGACAGTCTGTATTTCTGCGTGACAATGTATACATGTGTGGTCTGTTCATCAGGGATTCCCAAAAGCTGACACTGTCTGCACCACAACGGGTAAGTGGCATCGCCTCAAGGAAAGAGGATGTGGTTTAAGTAACTCAAGAAATGTTCATGGCACAAATAACCACAACATAAAACCTTGTTTGTTTAAAACTCAGATGTTAATGAAAAAGAAGAAAAATCTAAATACAAATAAAAGTTTTTGAACTGTACATTAGAAAATTATTTTGTTCCAGGGTGCAGCACCGTTTTTGTTTGAAGTCTGTCCCTCTTTCCTCCACCTTTAATCTTCTTGTGCTCTCCATTTGATCATCCAACTAAATAAATCATCAGAGAAGCAGAAAGACGTCCTGCAGGACCCTGCGTGTGCAATGCGCTTAGCTTTGAGCCCCAGAAACAATCAACAGATGCTGAAAGATGCTGATCGTATTGAGTTTCATGCAAACAACATGAGACACTCATGCTCCACTTAAAGGTTTGCGTGACAATGTATACACGTGTGGCCTGTTCATCAGGGATTTCCAGAAGCTGACACTGGTCACATCGAAACAAGTTAATCTATCACTTTTTTAAAAAAAGAGGAAATGGTTAAATGTAAGAATGTGTTTAATACGATTAAATGTAAAATTTGAACTCTAAATTCGAGAAGCTATTTTAAAAACCAAAAAACCTATACTTGTGATTCTTGCGCTCCACAAATATTTTTAAATTCTCCACAATTAAACTCAGATATCCTCTGGTCTTCTCTGAATAAACCTTGATTTGATTTCTTAGCTACACATGTCCAAAGTCAATCATTAGGATTTTCTTCTGTTCATTTGAAGCCCAGTTGATGGACACGGTCCTGCTACATTATCTACATCAAACTTTTTGTAGTTTCTCGTTTTCGTTTAGAGAGGAAAAAAATAATAAAAGACCAAAAACATCCATCAACATTTCAAATTATATTTTATCATTATGTCATGGTCCTGGGTCGGTGACCCAGCACTTTGAGTTTGTTATTATCATTTTCTAGTTTATTCTGATTTTGTATTAGTTTAGGCGTCGTGTTTATTATCCCTACCTGTGTCTTCCCTCTGTGCTCCGTTTGGGTCCCTGCGTTTGTGTGGTAAAACAGTCTGTGCGTTTCCTGTTTTACTTTGTAGGTATGGGGCTCGTTATGTCCACGAGTCCCAGCTGTGTGCCCACCTGTTCTTCGTTTCCTCATGTGCCTCCAGTGTATTTTAGTCCCTGGCTGTATCCCAATTCAGGGTCTGCAGCCTTAAAAGCCGCATTTTAAGGCCGATTACGTCACAGCGACGCGCCGAAGGCTGTCCCAATTCAAAGGCTGCTCGAAATGCAGCCCTCAAATGCGTCCTTCATTTCCCTGAATTTTAAGGCTGTGACGGTGTAGACTTCGTGGCCCAACATATCCCACAATTCATAGCGCGGCAGTCGGTGTGGATAATTTTGCCGCAGACGGCAGAAGCGGAGCGGTACTGAATATTATGTCACTCATTTATGTGCAAATGTTTAATAACGAAGGACATTAAAACATTACTGTTGGCCACATGTCGGCAAAGTTATTTGCCATTAGTGATGTTTGTACTTTCAGCATTAATTTGGTTTTAAAGCCTTTAAAATATAATAATACAATAGTTGACCTTAATCTTACAGAGATGTGATGATTTTATGGATAACTAAAGTCAGTCATATATCCACAAACACAACAAGCTGAAAGTCAGTGATGCTGCTCGGTTTGCAGTCCTGAATATGACGGCACAAGCAGGATTCACTGCACTGTTAATGTTAGCTATGTTATATTGCTGCCTCTGTTCGGTGGTGTCGAGCCAAACGGACTTTAACGTGTGTTTGAACGAGCTGACGGTTCACTCGTTAAGCTGAAAGAAAGATGCTTTAATCACAGGAGTCACACATGTGTCCACTGGACCATCTGGAACTCTTCTTGTTTAGCACTCGTGATAACACAAACACTAAATCCTCCTTCTCTTGTGCTGTTTTGTAGCAGTGTGTACACCTGAGACTGTCACCTGTCTGTCTGTCCTGCACTCTCTCTCTGTTTCTTTCTCTCTGATTGTGGAATAAAAGTATGAACATGTATTTATAAGTTACACTTGTGTTTGAATCCTGCAGCTTATCACACATTTGATCCATGTGTGACAACTGCAAGTGTCCAGAGTGAGGACAGACTGAGGGACCCACTGCTGCACATCATCTGTGAGGCTTTGCACCCCTGATGATCCACCAGGACAAACTCAGCAGTGTGTGAGGAAGAGGAGGAGGAAGAGCCAGCAGCAGCTGACAGATGGAGAGAATAGACAGACTGTTCCCTGTTTGTGAAGGACTGCTAGGAAAGTTTAACATAACTAATTGTCTGTCCTGAATCAGTCTTATTAGGTAATGTTCAAATAATTTGATCATCCCAGTGTTTTCAGTGTGGGAGAAAGTACTCAGGGCCTTCAAGTTACACACTATGAAAGGCAGAAACAAGTTTCATATTCAGAAACCTAAAGTATGTATCAGCAGCAGAATGGAGCAAAAATAAATGTTTGTTTCAGTTCTATGAAGCTTTGAGTATTTTGGATTAGTAGTACTGCTGTGTTTGTTGCATCATATTGCTGTAATTGTTTATATGCTTTATATATTCTGAGGTAAGTTGATCTATAGTGTTACATCATATTCTATAAGGATGTTATGTGTTTGTATACTTTCTGCCCAGTTTGACCCATTTAGCAGAAGTCAGCCTGTTTAAGGCTCTGATATCTATTCTGTATGACTTAAAGCAGTTATGACATGCTCTGATTTTCTCACCCAATAAAGGAATATTTCATATATCAGTCTGATCTTCATTCTATCAGACACAGTTATCACAGCTCGTACATTTTCTTTTCATACATGTATGTAAGCATTGAACCAGATTTAGTAACGCCAACATATTGAAAGAACAACATTTGTCTCTTATATATAATACATCTGTATATACACTGTCAGAGATACTTGTCTTTGAGTGAAGATTTATAAATAACTGCTACTTGAATCTTTACTGAAGCTCAGTATTTGACACGGAGTTCAGTCACATGTGATGTGACAAAAGAAGTGATTCTATTTGAGAGTTCAAACTCACTGCTGTAATAACTTATAATGATTAATATAATAACTATAATATTGGCCATATCATAGTTACACTGACTTTAGTCTCATGAACAACATTAGCTAATTGTTATTTACTAGCTAATCTTAAACAACTGTTCAGTACAGATATGAAGGCCAACAATCATGTTTTACAGTCCTGTGGTCTCAGCCTCAGATACTTATTAAATTGCACAAAGCTCGTGTAGAAACAAACAAACAAACAAATGAACAAAATATGTTCTCCTTCATTTCTGTCAACCACACGTTTCCAGCTATCATGGTTGCTAAGCAACCTGGGCAGCGCGACGGAGGCTAAACCGTCCCATTTCACAAGGCTCGCACTTCCGGCCTTAACGGCCTTTGAGTACGCGGCCCTTGAGGAATGTTAAGGCTGCGTACTTTAAGGCTGCAGACCCTGAATTGGGATACAGCCCCTGTCAGTTAGTTCCCCTCTCGTGCTGTGGTTTCTCCTGTGAGTTATATTCTTGGGTTTCCCAGTTTAGCTTGATATAATTTTGCATTCCTTCCAAGCCTGATTAAAGCAGAGTTTTTGAGTTCACCTTTTTCCTGTGAGTTCTGCATTTTGGACCCAATTCCTGCCTGCCAAACTGCACACCATGACACATTATATTTCAACATTTCAAAAATTAAAGATTAACAAAGAAGCAGAACATAAACATCATATTTTAAAATGGAAGACTGAAGATAAAAGCTATGTTTTTTTAGGTGACTCATGATGAACGAAATAAATAAAAAGTCAAAATGTTGCTGTTGAGTAAAATCATATTATTGATTAAAAGCTTTCTTCTTTTCCACTTTTCTGGTTTTTGGCTTAATACACTTACATTCTCATTTGAAGAAGGTTTTCAGAAGCATTTAAATACACAGAAAGCCGCGTCACATTGTTACAAAGTCATGTTGTTATAAACATCGCAGGGTTTACTGCTTTCGGTAATGTCAGTGATGAAGACTCTCCCCCTGACCCAGTCCAAGCGTTGGTTCTGCTCTTCCACAAACCTCCAGATGATCCCGATCCCAGGTCTGTCCTCAGTGTGTTGTTGGTGCCGATGACTGTAGTGATTCGTCATATTTCTGAGCATAAATGACAACCTTAAATTATTAATTCTGACAGTAACAATTAAAATATGGTAATAATATCTTTAGTTTAATCCGAGATTTTCTTTGACTGGATGTAGTGAGTAAAAAATGCAAACACAAACCACATTTTATCTGCATAATTTGAAACAGCTTTCAACAGAATTGTTCATGTGAAATACAAGATTGCATAAAAAAAATTGCAACTTTAACCACACAACCCTCAAGTCACTGTTCTCATATGCAGACTGGCCAGTTTCCACCACGAATGTCCATCTATGTGGCTCTTTCACTTTAGTGCCCAGTTTTGATTTTAACAGTCAGTTTCATTTCACTACAAACGAGGTTTCTATGTGTTAATGACGTGACAGTCTAACAGTTTTGCAAGACAAAAGGAATTTATTTATTATGGGCCACATTTCAAATGCAGTACATGGTTAAACATTTCTTTGTTTTTCACGGACCTGACTTCACTGTTAATTTTTTTAAACTTTAAACTTTAAAATTATGTGATTATTCAAAACATCAAGTTTGTTTTTTGTAAATGGTTTGCACTGATAAACAAGTGTGGGGAGGTTGTGAGAGTCTTCAGTAATATGTCTACAAAAGTGTACAAAATAACAACAATTAATCCATTATTATAATATTGCTTTCAAATGTAACAAAAAAGTTAAAAACAAAACAAAAACACAATGTTGTTATTGACGAGTGTATCACAGCTCTTCATGAACCAGTAAAAAGCCACTACAACTAACCTACAACAGCAGGTGTAGTTGAAGAAACACAAAAAACAATTAAAGCGACTATAGCTGAGTTGTGCACGCAATTATATTCATGCATTTATGCACGAATCACTGTAAACAGACTGAGCGCTTTAGCTCTTGCCTGGCACTTAAAATGATTTTTCTTTGAAGCCTCTCCCTCTTTCCTCCAACTTTAATCTTCTTCTGTTTCCCTATTAAGTCATCCAACTAAGTGACATTTAAAATGTGCTGAAAGAAAAGGGTGGAGGGATCCTGAGAACTGTGTTGGGTTGTTGCTGTTCATGATCCTATTGAGGTTCGTGCAAATTTCTTTCAAAATGAAATGAAAAACCATGACGTCTGCTGTTACGTATAATCATATTGTTGGTGAAACGCTTTCATGTTCTCCACTTTTCTGATATTTCACTTAATTCATTTAAATTCTCATATAACAAATATAAAGATTTATATAAAGATTTCAGAAACTTTGACATAAACAGAAAGCTGCATCATGTTTGTGTTTACACAAAATATTATATCTCTTACATAAAACCCCTGAGTTGGTAAACAGCTCTTTGAGAATGCGTTATATTCTGATATTTCAGTTTTAGATTCACTATCAGAAATGTGTGCGGTAACATTGCCTAAGTTCCAGGCTTCCCGAGGAAGTCTACGCCTCCAGTGGAGACTGCGACCTGAAGGCAGTGCCTTAGACCACTCTGCCATCCTGACACTTAAGCTGTCATCTAACTCAATAATCGTGCACAACTGCTGATTTCGAGGTACCCCTGAGCAAGGTACCAACCCTACACACTGCTCTCAGGGCGCCTGCTTAGTGGCTGCCCACTGCTTCACTGAGTGAATGGGTCAAATGCAGAGAAAGTAATTTCCCCACAGGGATCAATAAAGTATACATTATTATTATTAGTAGTATTATTAGTATTATTAGTATTATTAATAATAATAATAATAATATTTCCACAACATTCATGCTGAGTATATATTAATGATTATATACAGGTCCTTCTCAAAAAATTAGCATATTGTGATAAAGTTCATTATTTCCTGTAATGTACTGATAAACATTAGACTTTCATATATTTTAGATTCATTACACACAACTGAAGTAGTTCAAGCCTTTCATTGTTTTAATATTGATGATTTTGGCATACATAACTCATGAAAACCCAAAATTCCTATCTCTAAAAATTAGCATATTACATCCGACCAATAAAAGAAAAGTGTTTTTAATACAAAAAAAAGTCAGCCTTCAAATAATTATGTTCAGTTATGCACTCAACACTTGGTCGGGAATCCTTTTGCAGAAATGACTGCTTCAGTGCGGCGTGGCATGGAGGCAATCAGCCTGTGGCACTGCTGAGGTGTTATGGAGGCCCAGGATGCTTCGATAGCGGCCTTAAGCTCATCCAGAGTGTTGGGTCTTGTGTCTCTCAACTTTCTCTTCACAATATCCCACAGATTCTCTATGGGGTTCAGGTCAGGAGAGTTTACCAGTGGTTTTGGCACTGTGAGCAGGTGCCAGGTCGTGCTGAAAATGAAATCTTCATTTCCATAAAGCTTTTCAGCAGATGGAAGCATGAAGTGGTCCAAAATCTCCTGATAGCTAGCTGCATTGACCCTGCCCTTGATAAAACACAGTGGACCAACACCAGCAGCTGACATGGCACCCCAGACCATCATTGACTGTGGGTACTTGACACTGGACTTCAGGCATTTTGGCATTTCCCTCTCCCCAGTCTTCCTCCAGACTCTGGCACCTTGATTTCCGAATGACATGCAAAGGTTGCTTTCATCCGAAAAAAGTACTTTGGACCACTGAGCAACAGTCCAGTGCTGCTTCTCTGTAGCCCAGGTCAGGCGCTTCTGCTGCTGTTTCTGTTTCAAAAGTGGCTTGACCTGGGGAATGCGGCACCTGTAGCCCATTTCCTGCACACGCCTGTACACGGTGGCTCTGGATGTTTCTACTCCAGACTCAGTCCACTTCTTCCGCAGGTCCCCCAAGGTCTGGAATCGGTCCTTCTCCACAATCTTCCTCAGGGTCCGGTCACCTCTTCTCGTTGTTCAGCGTTTTCTGCCACACTTTTTCCTTCCCACAGACTCCCCACTGAGGTGCCTTGATACAGCACTCTGGGAACAGCCTATTCGTTCAGAAATTTCTTTCTGTGTCTTACCCTCTTGCTTGAGGGTGTCAATGATGGCCTTCTGGACAGCAGTCAGGTCGGCAGTCTTACCCATGATTGCGGTTTTGAGTAATGAACCAGGCTGGGAGTTTTTAAAAGCCTCAGGAATCTTTTGCAGGTGTTTAGAGTTAATTCGTTGATTCAGATGGTTAGGTTAATAGCTCGTTTAGAGAACCTTTTCATGATACGCTAATTTTTTGAGATAGGAATTTTGGGTTTTCATGAGTTATGTATGCCAAAATCATCAATATTAAAACAATGAAAGGCTTGAACTACTTCAGTTGTGTGTAATGAGTCTAAAATATATGAAAGTCTAATGTTTATCAGTATATTACAGGAAATAATGAACTTTATCACATTATGCTAATTTTTTGAGAAGGACCTGTATAATGATTAGTGCTTCTTTTGATGAGATTAGTATGATTATTTTTACAGGATTACAACTTGGCTGATGATGGGCATGAACCCAGAATCTTCTTTACCTGTCTACACACACCTTATCTATCTATCAATCTATCTATAATAAAAAATATTACAAAGAAAATGTAATTAACTGATTTAAAAGTCTGTGTTAAATTGAGTAAGTTGGATAGAGACAAACAGATGTGTGGTGTGTGTGGACAGTGAATGATTCGATGTCAACAATTTGATTGGACGGCCAAAGTGTGAAGATGTGACGTCCAGTGAGGGAAGCGGGAGAAAGTGTAAGCAGGTAAAAAAGTGAGGTAAAGAAGAGATTCTGGGTTCGTCACTTTTGTCTTCTGTGAGACGAGCAGTTGAGAAGATTGGATCTAAGAGGTTCACAGTTGAAAGTTCAAGCAGAGACACTAGAGGGTTCTATTAGGGTTAGGGTTCTATTCACTAGTTCTATTTGCCAGCTGAGGCACAAAAAAGTCATAGGCTCAGAGACTGGCAGAGAAACAAAAGGAGTCCTAGACACAATGGCAGCCAAGGGGACTGGCTGGAAAACGAAACAGTTCATAGGAGTTGCAGGACTCTTTGACTTAACCGATTCCGTCAGACTAGAATCCTGTAAGTGAAAAACAGTCTTGCTCACAGTGAAAGAAATCGCCAGAGGTACTGGTATTAGAATGCTCGAGTGGAGCGTGTAATAAACAGTCACTTTCTCCCATGAATAGGGTGTGCTCAGTCATTCTGGAGTGGCGGTGGCGTGAACGCCGTTTACTCTGGGAAGGGGGGGTGAGGCGAGCCGGGCTACAAACCTTCCAGTTGAGTGGGCTGCAAATCTTCTGGCTCTTCACACTGGAGCAGTTCTCCAGAACCTCCAGCGAAAATGCCATCCTGCTGGGGGAAATGCAGCAGCTTCACAGCGAGCTCCATCTGCTGCTGCTGCAGCGTCGGCGTGGAGAGAACGATAGCTAACTCACTGGTTCTGACATGCTCCCTCCATGTAGCTATGGTGCTGCCCAGATTAGTGTTCAAGGAGAACTGATGAAGCCGGGGGTTGGTCAATAATAGTTCAATAATACTGTAAACTCAAAACTCTGGGTCAATGACCCAGGTTTCCTAACAATATCTAGTCTAGCTGGGGGAATGACTTTGCTCCAACAGATTGTGATCAGACTACCTGCTAAAGACGAGGATGACACTAAAGTTCACTGCTCTTTATGGATTTAGCTAACTGTATTCTACAATATATGAGCAGCTGTTACATAGGCCTTAAGGGCTGCTTTCCAAATCCCGGTCAGTGAATAAACACTAGGATGTTCTGAACATCTGGGAAGCCATGTGCGGCCAGCTGTTTTGTCCCAGCACATTTAAACACTGTGGGAGGTTACCATTACAGGGAAAACCCCAAAGTGGCACCATCATCATCACCATGTTTAGACACACAGACCTCTTTTAAATTGACAGCCATGTTTAATGTGAGCATCCTCTACTGGAACATGAGATATAGCAGAAGTGAAACAGGATACATTTCATGAAGCTGATGATCCCTAAGCAGCACAACCAAGAGGTATGATGACTCAAAGCAGCACAGGAAATGGAGAAGTTCAAAATATATAAATGAATAAATTCTCGAAAACTGAACAAAAGAGTTCAATATTATACCATCTGTATGATAAATTCAAGTTAGCGTGAAGTTGAACCCTAAAGCAGACCACAGCAGAGTTTTTATTGTGTCTCCAGATGGCAGTTTCCTGACAACAAAATTTAGGGGGAAAGGTCATTCTGTGATATATTATCACCTCTCTATCCCGTGCTTCCTTCTCAGAGCAGCACTTTTGAAAACAGTAATGGAAGTGCTCATGTTTTTTTAATACCAACAATGTGCTGACTAAGCAACTGTGAAAACATTATTTAAATATAAGAAATAAGAAACATAAGTTAGATTCAGATGACATGTGTACATTCTGTCAAATCAAAATGAAACAGTGATGACTCTCTTCTGGAAAGTAGAGTTAGAGTGATATAATATGTGAAATATATAACAAATTAGGAAGGTGCAAGCATATATTTACATGACATGCTTTATTATTGTTCTTTAAGACAATGAAAAACTGTAAATTATTAAATTATTTTTAAATGAAGACCCTGCCTGAAGTTTGATATTTATCAGCACCAGCAAGTTTTCTCCAAGCGTGTCTTTGTATGTTTTGGTTTTGGTCCCATCAGCTGTTCCATTATGTTATTCTTTGTGAGATTTTGGTTTTTCTACTTCCACCGTGTTTGATTTAACTTCTGCTCTGGTTGCTGCTGTGTGCTTTTGCAGCATTCTTCATTTGGTGGAATTTTCTTAAGTTGCAATGCATTTGACCTCTCAGGGCCACCGTAGCTTTGTCACTTTCAGGCCAGATTACGTACTGTGAAAATGATCATCTTTAAGGCACCCATTCACATGTTTCTCAATCTTAAATGTTTAAATTCATACTTTATAAATTCTTGACCCTTAAATTAAATTTTAAGGGTTTATTTTGCAGTAGTTCCCAAACAGTTCATGTGATTTCCAAACCAGACACTGTACTCAGGGAAATGGTTAATGCCATCATTTAAAAGGAGGATGTGGTTTAGATATGTACAGAAATGTTCACGTCACAGACACCAAGAAGTACCTAAACACTTATTCATTTAAAACTCAGGCTCTTAATCCAAAATGAAGTAAAATATTAATACATTTAAATGTAATGTAATGTAATTTTTAACTGTATGTTAGACATTGATTTTTAGAAACATTTAGACTACACTTGTTATTCTTGCTGTACATTAATATTAAACTCAGATATTCTCTGGTCTGTTTTAACTTGGCTTGATCTACCAGCTGCACCTGTCTTATCTATGACCTAATTGTGACACCTTTCTCTGCAACTTCTTTAACAAAGTCTTAATAATAAAGTCCTTTATAAAAAAGTTTCAGTTTTTAATGATCAAATATAGAGAAGCTATATCAGATTCCCTTATGAGAGAAGTGTGTAATATAACATTGCTGCCTTCATCGGTCCATTACAGGGACATTATTGTAGATTATTTGAGTGCTTGGACTCGTGGGAGAACCCCAAGTTTTAGTCTAGCTGCTGGAATCACTCGGCTGTAGTAGCTGTAGTAGATTTTCTGGGCAGACAGACTGTGATCAGATGACCTGCTGCGGATGATTCTAAGGTTTACTGCTTTTTGTGGATTTAGCCATCATATTGTATAAGCACCTGTTACGTGAAAGATGCTTTGGAACCCCTGGTCATTGTTTAAACACCATCAGCTGAAAATCACATTTTAAAATCTCTGCACTTTTGGCAGTTATTTAGTTTTGCACGCTTAATCACCGTGGTAGGCTGCCACTTATGAAACCCCTAAATGACATCACAGTCGGCCGGGAAAGAGGAAGGAGTCACACGACAGATTGGAATAAAAAGACATGACAACCTGTCTAAGAGATTCAGTTATAAGAAAACGACGGACAAGTTACTGTGTAAGTGAGATCTTTTTTTTTCTGTCTTTAATGCATGTAAGTTTATGTAAAACTAGATAAGTTTACATAGTTTATCCAGTTTATTCTGATGTCAGTTTTCATAAGAAAAGGTCAAATTAGAAATGCAATACAGTACTGTTAGTCTCCAGCCTAGATAGAAAACGGACCTCTTAATTGCACTTGTGTAAATACTATGCATTTAATTTTTACTGAAAACATTTAACTAGTAATAATCTTGTGATTATTATTATTATTTGCCAAATTCCTTTATTTAAAAAAGTTAGATATGCTGAGAACAAACTAGCAGCACACAGAGTTTTTAATTTCTGTCATGATCGCTTTTAAAACAGATCTGAGATCACGCTGTTTTAAAATGTTTTATAAGAGCTGAGAGTGAAAAGTGTTGTAATGAAGAGTTTATTTTAAATGTTTCACAGATGCAAACAAGACAAGATGAAACGCAGACAGAAACATCCGTACTTTGATGCAGGAGACGCACTGCTGAAGAAAAAGAAAATGCTTAATGGACAGACTGCTGTACCAATAAACACACAATCAAACAGTCAGACTGTTAATGGGAAGGAAAGCCTAGAAGAAATCAAACATACTGGTGCTATTACATATAACGCAATGGTCCAGAACAAGGATCGGCGTCAGTCACTGAGCACAACACAACGAAGGACGGATTTAACACAAGCAACCTGTTCACCTGACATGAAGCCAAAAAGAAGCTTTGAAGAGTTTACACCTATCATCGCTGCTGATGATTCTGATGATGAAACCTACCTGTTCCAGTGCTCCAGTGCAGGTCTGTACCAGTGCAGTGTGACCGGCCTGGTGTTTGTCATGAAGGGAGAAGGAGACGTGGTTTACAGGACTGTCCCTTGGAACAGGAAGCTGCTGGACAAACACCACAAGAAGCCTGCAGGACCCCTGTTTGACATCAAATGTCAGCAGCAGTCTGTGTGTCAGCTTCATCTCCCACACTGTGAGCTCATCTCCACAGCTGGAGGTCAGTCCTTGAAGGTCGCTCATGTGAATGATGAGACCATTGAGTTCATCCTCCCTCATCAGATAACAGAAAGTCATGTTGTTATAAACATCACAGGGTTTTCTGGTTATGGTAATGTCAAGGATGAAGACTCTCCCCCTGGCCCAGTCCAAGCGATGGTTCTGCTCTTCTACAAACCTCCAGAAGAACTTAATTTCAGATCCTTTCTCAACGTATTGTTGTTGCCAAGGAACATCGTGGTCCATGATGTTAAAAACAAGAGGAGGGAATTAGTTGGTGAAGAGATGTACATAGATGTACCCTCAAAATGTATTCTGCATCCAAAACAGGTTTACAGTCTGTCCACTGTCCCTGACGATGACCTGATTAACATTCAACCATATGAGGCAGAGTTTGATGAGGAGTATCCTAACTACTCCATCACAACCTTCCAGGTGATTTTAAAAACAATCATTACAGATATTAACCTGAGTGTGACACACCAGAGCAGCTCCAGCTGTGTCTGGGAAAGAGAGGTTTGTCTTTTGCCCAACAGAGTGAGATCCATGATTTCTTCTCCAAATAAGAGGCTTTTAAATGTAAGGAGCTCATTCATTGATAGGATATCAGGACCTGTTCTCAGCAGTCTGATGGACAAACTCCTGGAGAAAGGGGTGATGGTTGATGGTGACAGGGAGGAAGCAGACGCAATGCAAAGCAGGAGCGATAGAGCTCGTTTTGTTATCGACACTGTGAGAAGGAAAGGTGAAGCTGCCAGTTCACAGATGATTGAGTTTCTGCGTGAGCTTGACGCCTTCCTCCACAGAAATCTTTTTTTGATTTGACGCATCTGGCAAATTTTGTTATGTTTGCCTAGATCTGATTGAGTCTTTCAGGCTTCAGCTACAACATCAATAACCAGGAGTGATCCAGTGTCGCCCATGTATCACACATCATTGTGTTTGAGGTTGATTTTAGTTTAATTTGTCCAAATAGGACTAATGCAGCTTTTCTTTTCTTTTTTTTTATCTTTAAGTAAAGCTTAATCCAGACCTTTATCTTCAGACTGAAATCTGGTTTGTACCTTGTGGTGAATCCTCTTGGGGTTTTTTTGTTTGTTTGTTTTGTTTTGTTTGTTTTGTGAAGGCTCATGTTTATCCGATACCAAGTAAAATTCAGGGTGGTATCGACGATACTGAGCCGATGCCATACTTTGTACAAAAACCTATTTTATTTATTGTATCTTTTATTATATCTTAAATTATAGATTCATAATGATAACAGGACATCAGATTACTTGTTCTTATCACTTAATAATGCAGAATTATAATCTAGAAATAAAAACAACAACTAAACAACTGAAGTTGTGTGCTATTTGAACACGCTGCCACCTGCAGCACTAAAGGACTCCATGAGAGACGTCTGTCTCGCCCTAGCAGCACCTGTCCCCATCCACTCCTCCTCTTCAGGTCGCCTCAACATACGCTCGTCATATTCTGTGATATGATTTACTCTGAGGTGTTTGACGAGGTTAGTGGTGTTGCCACAACACCTCATTTTTTTGCCACATGTATCGCAAACCACGTCTCAGCCGTTTGTGGAGGTAAAACACGTCCACACATGACTCCGTTTACGCTCAGCCATTGTTGTGAGTACGCACGCCAGGGGGCTGCTACACATTTATAGAGCCGTATTTCACACATGACTATGAAAGGCAGAAAAGGAAGTAGTTTCTTCCAATGTAGACAATCCAAATGATATAGTTTCTTTCCACTCTGTTCCTGTTAATCGATCGTGGCTCAAGAGTTGGCAAGAGTTCGCCTTGTAATCGGAAGGTTGCCAGTTCGAGCCCCGGATTGGACAGTCTCGGTCATTGTGTCCTTGGGCAAGACACTTCACCAGTTGCCTACTGGTGGTGGTCAGAGGGCCCGGTGGCGCCAGTGTTCGGCAGCCTCGCCTCTGTCAGTGCACCTGTCAGTGGCAAGACATTTTAAACATTGAAAGAATACAGAAACAGTCAGAGTTTTGTTCAGAGAACTACGTGCGCACGGGTGAGTGATCGAGTGATACTCACCCCGAGGCTTTGTAGTCAGCTTTATTTATACATCGTAGCATTCCCTGTTTTATCAGGCTGTAACAGACAATCTGGGCATGTATGGGACACAGTGTACATGTGTGTGTGTGTGTGCAGTTTCTATCTCGAGGAAAACAGAAGCCAGTTTGGGTCCTGTTTCCCAGGGTGTCTGCAAGAGACTTTCACAGGAGTCAGCGAATACTGCAGGGCTCATGTGTATGTGTGTGAGCAGAAGCAAAGACAAAACATAAAGATATGTGAACACTGTGTGCTTTTCAAGCCTTTCTTAACAGGAGCATATGAGTAAATGAGTAAATGGAGCAATATAAGGAGAACTGAATAAATGAAACATTAAAAGGAAGATGTATCAAAAAGGAAAAACATCATAAAATCACAAAATCCCTTAACATTCCCTGCTGTTGTTCATATATATTTATGTACTTCAACTACTAGTCACTTGCAGAAGCATTTTCAACTAGAGTATCATTTTGTGAAAACGTACATGATCAACTTTAGTGGGTTTACACAGTTTAGTGCTTAGAAATCATCTTCTTCAACTTGTACCTTTTCTTGAGCTTGTTCAACTTGAGATAATGCAATGTAAGCTTGCACTCGTACAGTAAACATTTTGCTTATCATACTCCGAATACAAGGCAGTACACATGTGGAAAATAAGCAAAGTAGCAGAAGGAGCATCCCAACGAATGTTAGTCCTTTAGTGAGCAATGACTTCCATGACCCGCTAAACAGCCACGTGAGCCAGTCCTCGGTGTTGTGTGTGTAATCTTGCTGCTGTACTCGTCTGAGCTCACGAGCGTGTTCAGTGCATCAGACATGTCGGTGGAATGCACATTATTAGGGATGTAGGTGCAGCAGGTTGTATTGAACAACACACAAAGGCCGCCTTTCTCGGCCAAAATCATGTCTAACGCCACACGGTGTTGCATTGTACTAAGGCGCAAGGCGTCGATTTCTTCATTCTGTGCGTTATTCACTCTACAGGATGCATTCAGGAACAGTCCAAATCGGTAGTTCAAAGTTTCAATTCTAAGGGCGTGCTTTCCGACTCCTACCCCTGGGAAAAGGGCATGGGCGACCTTTTGTCCTGTGGTCCAAAGCTTGAATTCCTTTGGGACGTCAGAGCCCCAAATTGGGTCGTGTGGTTGTATTGTTCGTCTCCGGCGTGTCCACAAGACGGGCTGCTCCTGCTGTTATCACGAAGGTGTGATCACTTAGCATCAGGGGCACACATTGTCCTTCGTAGTTTTCAGGCACGGCTAGGTATGTTTGGGGTTGTTTGGCATATCCTTGACACCACCAGCCGGTCCCCTCGACCCAGTAGAGTTTCTTCGTACGAGTTGGTACTGTCAGGGTGTATTGGCATGTGCCAGATAGGCTGTAGTGAGTTGCTCCTTTGGTGATGTTGACAAACATGACACATAAGGGAAAAGTGTACGTGGTCACCACAGCCAGCACAGTGATGTTTGGGGTGCTGAGTGACATATTCACCCAGTGTTTGTCCTCACAGGCGTACGTGTACCTGTTAGGCTCTGACGTGTTGGTGATATTAGTGCATAGGTCCATCAGATAGGTCGGGTCTTCTTGTCCCACGGTTGCGGTCACGTTGATGTTCTGGACGTTAGGGTCTCCCAGACATATCCACTTCTCCAATTTTCTCATTGTTTGGTTATTATGTGTCCGCGGGCAGCTTTCCCATATATGCACAGTCCTTCATTTAGTGGTGCGGGTGTGCCGTACAGGGTCAAGTGTTTTGCAGTGAGAGGCATGTGTGAACAGATGTAACAGTTTTGTCTCTTGTGGAGTTGTACACATAACGGTACCAGGCATTGTTCATCCATGGGTGGTTGTGATCTTGCGTCATGTCGTCTGGATGCATTGTGTCATGTGTCAGTCTTGTCTCCAGGTGGTGCTGTCGTTCTTCTTGTGGAATCAGTAACAGCAGTCCCAACAGAATTGTGACACTGGCCATTAGAACGAGTATGGTCTTCATGATGACCGAACACACCTGGTCCTGTGAGTGAGTAGACTAGGGGCGAGAAGAACAAGGCGGGATTTACCCAAACAGCCCTCTCTCCACCTCCCAGATCACTAACAGGCAGGGGTGCTGGCGTCTCAGTGTTTATGGGCTGTCACTCACTTTTTACAGTGGCTCTGATGAATCCAGGAAGGTCGTTCAGCAATTTTGCAGGCTGTTGGTGTGGCCAGGAGGACTTGGTAGGGTCC
This sequence comes from Oreochromis aureus, assembly GCF_013358895.1. Taxonomy (NCBI): domain Eukaryota; kingdom Metazoa; phylum Chordata; class Actinopteri; order Cichliformes; family Cichlidae; genus Oreochromis; species Oreochromis aureus. The sequence goes on along the minus strand of NC_052950.1, from coordinate 35,894,216 downwards.
TTCCCACCTCGGGAGCTCCAGTTTTTCCTCTGGAGCACTTTTATCAGGATCCAATCTCCTGGTTTCAACCTGGAAGAGACTGGAAGAGAATCATCTGGCAGTTGATTGTTCAAAACTATTTCTTTGTTTTCTAACAGTTTTGTCATCCATTCTGCTAGTGTTGTTTCTCTTATGGATTTGTCTATCGGTTCACTTGTAATGGGTAGAGGAAAGGGTCGCCCGTGTACTATTTCAAAGGGTGTCAGTTTCTGTGAGCCTTGTGTCAGTCTCATCCACATTTTTACTAGACCCACACATTCAGGCCAGGGGGGCGACCCGTTTCCGCCATGCATTTCCTTAGTCTTTGTTTTATAGTGCCGTTTGTTCTTTCAACCAATCCTGCACTCTGTGGGTGGTATGAACAGTGATGCTTTATACTGAAGCCCAGTGCTTCAGAGACTTTTGATATTACCTCATTTACAAAATGTGTGCCATTGTCAGATCTTATTAGGCTTGGTATTCCATAGGTTGGAATAAAATGATTACACAAACATTTTGCTACTGAGATTGCATCATTTTTCTTTACCGGGTAGATTTCTGGCCACCTTGAGAATACGTCTATGATTACTAGTGCATATTCTACTTGTTGGTGCTTATGTAATTGGATGAAATCTATGTGTATTGTGTGAAACGGATGTGGCGGTGTTGGGAATTGGCCTCTCTTTGGCCTTAAATTTCCCTGTGCATTATGTTTTGGCATATCATGCATGTTCTAATATATGCTTTAGCTGAGTTTTCAAAGTTTTTCGAGTAGAATTGTTTAGAAAGAATATCTACCATTGATGCGGCGACACGTGTGTATTCCCATGTGTCACTAATGCTGCTGTTTTATGTAGGGATTTAGGTAGAATAGGTTTCCCATTACATGTCATGATATCATCTTTTAGAATTGCGCCATCTTTTAACCACGAGGATTTTTCATTTTGTGGAGCCGCCTTTTGTTGCGTCTTTGAGGACCTCTAGTGGTATCAGAGAGCATGAGGTTAAAGTAAAAACATTTGTTTTTGTTGTGCAGCCTCCTTTGCTGCGTTGTCTGCAAAGTTATTACCCTTAGTGATGTAAGAGTCATCTGTTTGATGGGCAGCACATTTGCATAGTGCTAGTTTCTAGGTAATGTGATTACCTGTAGTAGCTTTTTAAGGAGACTGCCATGTTGGACTGGTGCTCCTGTAGAGGTTATCATACCTCTGTTTTGCCATATTTTTGCGAAATGGTGAACTGCAGCAAAGACATATTGACTGTCTGTGTGTATATTGACATCTTTATCTTTATGCAATTCATAAGCACGAATAACTGCTGTTAATTCTGCACTTTGTGCGAATTTGCAGATGTGAGAGGCCTTGCCTCTATGACAGTGTCGACTGTGGTTACTGCATAACCCACACAGTTTTTCCCAGTGCTGTCTTTGCTGGCAGAGCCATCAACAAAAATATCTGCAAAGGTTGTTTGTGGTGAACTGTATATATCTGCCCTTGGTTTTGTTTCCTCATCGAGTGTGTGTAAGCAGCTGTGTGTGTCACCATCTGTTTCTACAGGTAGCAGGGTGCTTGGATTTAGCTGACCACATTTCTCTATATTGATGTGTGACTGTGACAACAATATTCCTACATACGACAGCTGTCTGGCATGTGTCAAATATGATAAGTTTGCTTGTAATAGAATTGAGGTCACTGCGTGCGGGACCTTAACTATTAACGGGTGGCGAGAATGATATCTGCTGACTTCTTTACTGCTTCTGCTGCTGCTGCACAGGCTTGTACACAGGTTGGTAGGCCCGAGGCCACTGAGTCTAATTTACAGGAATAAAATGCAAGTGGACGTTGTTTATCTCCAAAAGCTTGGGTTAGCACAGCTTTCATATATCCAGCGCCTCCATCTACATATAAGTAGAAGGGTTTATCATAGTCTGGTAATGCTAGAACCATGCTCGTTTGTAAAGCCAGTTTTAAATTGGCGAAGGCAGTTTCAGCTTCAGCAGTCCAGGTCAGCTTATCTGTCAGGGCCATATCTTTGCCATAGATAAGGTCTTGCAGGGGTTGAGCCCTGAGGGCGAACTCTGGAATCCAACTTCTGCAATAATTGCAGAGGCCGAGGAAACTCATCATTTGCTGTTTTGTTAGTGGTTTTGGGGCAGTTTGTACTGCAGTTTTCCTACTGTTAAGTAACCTTCGACCCTGTCCTGTTAGTTCATGGCCTAGGTATACGACCTTAGGTTGCCATAGTTGCAGTTTATGTTGAGAGACTTTGTGTCCTTGTTCTGCGAGGTGTCTCAGCACCACTAGAGTGTTTGTCCTGCAGTCGCCCCTGCGTGTTTCCGGTTACCAGGATGTCATCTACGTAAAGTAGGAACTGTCCTGGAGCAGGCAGAGTGCAGGAGGACATTGACTGTTTCAGGGCCTCAGCGTATAGGGTGGGGCTGTTTTGGAAACCCTGTGGCAGTCGTGTGTAAGTGTATCTTTGGCCATCAAATGTAAAACCGAACAGCCCACGTGACTCGGGGTGTAGTGGTACTGAGAAAAAGGCGTTTGACAGGTCAATTACTGAAAACCACTGTTCTCGTGGTGACACGTGATTCAAAAGTGTGTGTGGATTTGCCACTATTGGTGGTATCTGTTCAGTGATGTCGTTTATTGCTCTTAAATCATGTACCAGCCTATATTTTCCTGTATTTGCTTTTTTCACTGGAAATATTGGCGTGTTACATGTCGTTTTTGTTGTTTTAATCAGAATTCCTGCTTTTACCATGTCTGCTATTACTGGGCGTATGCCGTCTCTAGCTTCTGCAGAGAGTGGGTATTGTGGTTTCATTGGTCTGTGTTTTGAGATGACTTTTACCTTTACTGGGTCTGCATTTTTTATTAGGCCTACGTCTGTGGGTCCGTTTGACCATAATGATGATGGAAGCATTTTTAGTTCTGCGTTCTCGACGGGTGTCAAGATAAATCATTCAGCCTCCTCGATCACATAGCATGTGTCCGGGGAGGTATCCAGGTGGGTGCTGGGCTGTGTGTTTAGCACCCATCCTAGAGTGTATCTCATACAACCGGTTCTGCGGCCCTGGAGCCAGCCTTCGTGTGTTTCTTTAGTTTTCTCGTAATGATCGTTTTGTACTCGTTTAAGAATAGTGCCCAGGTCCCTCCATTGAGTTTCTGGGCTTTTCGCTACAGAAACATGTGAAATAGGCATTCGATTTAACTCTCTGACCTTAGGGGGCTGTATCACTGAACATACTGCGTTTCCACTTTTGTGACGTAGAGATGTTGCAGTGTTAACTTTGAGGTCCTAAACGATGGATTTGTGTGTCATACTCCGAGTCAGGGCCTGGTGTTTGTTTAAAACGTATGGTGTTGTGCAGCTCATTAAATGGCATGGTGGATGATGAGCTGGGTAGATAGCGCTCAGCTGCGGTCACAAGCTGCGGCACTGGTGGCAGGTCTAAAGTCCAGTAATAGTGTGGCTCACCGTCTGAATGACATGCTAGTTCATGGGTTTCAGAGAGCATAAGCTCTGCTCTCATGCCATTACTCTCAGGCACCACACCTATTTTTAGTTTCATTAAACCATCTCGCCCTAATAAATTTACAGGGCAGCTGGAATCAACAATGCATTGCAACTTGCAGCATCTGTTGCTATCTGAGTGCAGGAAATCTAGTTTTTGGGTTAGGAACTGTGTTGTAGTATGCCCTGAGGCAGAGGTTACAACGCGAGCGTCTTTTGAGAAATGCGTTCGCGGCGGTTCTTCTTTTAACACAGTCATGCAAGCTCCCGTATCACATAACATGAGGTATGGTTTGCCATTTATGTGAATTGTTACTTCTGGTTTGTGCTCAGAGCCCAACAGCAGCTGATGTATGTTGAAAATTTCTGTACTGTCCCTGCTGTTGTTGCTCTGAGCTTTGGTGTGAGAACCTAGTCACCTTTCTCTACTGTTATCCTCCTCTTCGCTGTCCTGCCTATCTCGTCTGTTTGAGCGGTCATATCTATCTCTGTCCCTGCCTTCTCCGCGGCAGCGGTCACGCCTATCTCGGCGATCCCTAGGCTTGCTCCTACAATCTCTAGCAAAATGACCTTCTCTGTCGCAGTTATAGCACCGTCTGTCCCCTCCCTTATCGCCCGTGTGTTGTCTCCGACCTTTCCCTTTTTGCTGCTGTGGATTTTTTCCTGCATAAGCAACGAGGTCTCCCTCTGTTGTGACTACAAAAACTCCGGTTTGAGCTGCTTTATTTTTCTGCACTTTTACTGCGTGCTCTGCATGCTGTAGAGCATCAGCTAAGCTCCCGGTGTTTTGAGTGACCCAATGTTTATCTACGTGAGCGCGGACCTTTGGGAGGAGACCTTTAGAAACGCATTTTTAATTGTTGTTCGAAAGGTGTATTGGGGCTCTCATCATATTCTAGACCTGAGTTTTGTCTAAACACTGGACGTAACCTGTCCAGGAAGTCAGAGGCGGACTCATCCTCTTTTTGTTTTGTATCCCCTATTTTACCATAATCTGGTCTTGGTGCTAGCTCGGTTTTTATTCTATCAAATACTGGGTTCAATGCTTGGATTAATTCATCGCCTCTTAAAGGTTCTCCGTCCGGTCTGTTGCCCGTGAAGTTGCCCCGGACCCGGGCCAACTTCAGGCCCAACAGGTCCTGGAGCACTTGCAGCATTTCTCTGCCATTCAGGTGCCAATCAGAGCGTATTATGTCTACCGCATTCCTCCACTGGTGGTGCCCCTCATTTAAAGGAGGGACATCTTTTAACACATTTTACGATCCTCAGCTGTCCACGGCTGATATGTATATGTAAATGTCAACTGGTCTCTGGGGATCACACCGTCTTCACCCGCAGGGCCAGTGGCTCGGCCGTAGTTGGGATTTGGTACCTGGATTAAAGGAAATTGACCCAGTGTGGGTGGGAACAGCGGTGGCGGAAACCCGGAAGTAGGTGGGTTTATATGCGTGGTTGAATTAAGCTGTTGCCTAGCTGCAGCATAGGGGTCTTTGATTTCACAAAGGGGTTTTTGAGATTGGAGGACAAGGTTGAGGCTGCTGCTCACTATCTGGTGGGGCTGAGGCAGGAGGAGGCGGCTGATAAGGAGGGGGTTTACTATTTCAGTGGGTGGCTTTTCACTCTGTTTGTTTTGCTTCACTTTTCTCTTATCCCCACGCCTTTTGCTCTCCTCCTGCCAGGGCATGAAAAATTTTACGTATTCAGACATTCTTAAATCCTTTTCCTTACCACTAGTTTGCTCTCTCTCTTTCTGCAGGCATTTGTGTAGTTCCTGTACTGGGCGGGGTTGCCATTCCCGTCCCAGGTTGTGCAAGTAGGGTTTTCTGGGTCTCTCCATCTATTTGCACTTATTCTACCTGCACCTGGGTGCTTTTTCTCCATCCACAATTCGTCAGGTGTTAATTCAGGTTTTGTGGATTTATTGCCCATTTCTAATTTTGTTTAATTGATGCAATGCTTATATGTTATATTTTATTTCAATGCTTATATTTTATATTTTATATTTTATTTCAATAGAACCACTTTATTGATTTATTTATTTATTAATACTGCCAACACACACTGTGAGACGTTCTGGTACTAGAGTCAGAGGAGGTTATTAAGTCAGCCTTCTACCCTGAACTAAATTCAGGGCGGACTTAATTTTACGCGTTGAAGCGCAACCTTTCTCTTTCTCACCATCCAGTACTCACAGGAAAACAGTAGGAGTAGTGCAGGAGCCTAGAGCTCCTATTCAATGAAGCACTTACCCCTCAACAAACATTCAGCAAACAGTTAGCGCTTAGAGAAAATCCTATTTTTATTTGACACTCTCGCTTCTCTGGCTACCAACCTTTTTTTTTGTTGCGGATTGAGCCTCTCAGGGCATAGTAATCCGTCTTACACAGGCGGCGTTGCTACCAACTTTTTTTGTTTTGCTGCGGATTAAGCCTCCTGGGCGTGTTAATCCGTCTTACGCAGGCGAGCGTGAGATATACTGGCTACCAACCCTTACTTATGTTATGAAACGGGCCCCCACAGGGCAGGTTGTTTCGTCTTACACGGGCGAGCATATTACATAGGACACGTCTGTCCTTTTCCTTACTTTGAGCAGTGTCAAACTAAAATCGATTATTCAACGCAAAGTGTTTCTGGCTGCTTTATATTCACCTTCAATGTTGCGCTGTGTTCTTTTTTTCCGGCGTCACCGAGAACCTGGCGTCGTGGACCTGTATAAGACACTGGCCAGTAGGCGAATGTACGACTCTGGGCTTTTCCTCGCTTCGCTAGAAACGGTGGTTGCAGTGCAGGTAGTCACGACGTCAGGATCTGGTGGCTCCGTCTGTGAATAGTTAGATGATACAATAATATCAATAAACTATCCGGCTCGAAGGACCAATTAAATGTCAGTGGCAAGACATTTTAAACATTGAAAGAATACAGAAACAGTCAGAGTTTTGTTCAGAGAACTACGATGCGCACGGGTGAGTGATCGAGTGATACTCACCCGAGGCTTTGTAGTCAGCTTTATTTATACATCGTAGCATTCCCTGTTTTATCAGGCTGTAACAGACAATCTGGGCATGTATGGGACACAGTGTACATGTGTGTGTGTGTGTGCAGTTTCTATCTCGAGGAAAACAGAAGCCAGTTTGGGTCCTGTTTCCCAGGGTGTCTGCAAGAGACTTTCACAGGAGTCAGCGAATACTGCAGGGCTCATGTGTATGTGTGTGAGCAGAAGCAAAGACAAAACATAAAGATATGTGAACACTGTGTGCTTTTCAAGCCTTTCTTAACAGGAGCATATGAGTAAATGAGTAAATGGAGCAATATAAGGAGAACTGAATAAATGAAACATTAAAAGGAAGATGTATCAAAAAGGAAAAACATCATAAAATCACAAAATCCCTTAACAGCACCCCAGGGTGGCTGTGGCTACACTGTAGCTGCCATCACCAATGTGTGTGTGAATGGGTGGATGACTGGATATGTAAAGCGCTTTGGGGTCCTTAGGGGCTATTAAAGCGCTATATAAATACAGGCCATTTACCATTTAATGATAAACTACAAATTTACCCTAAATTACTAAAATATTGATATTTTAATATGAGAATCGATTCTTGAACATAAATGATTGGTATCGGAGGAATCGATATTTCAGGCGTGTTCAAATGTTTAGCTGGCATTACAGAATTATGCTGCATTTTTCTGACTTTTTCTTTCAAGTCTCTCCATCTCTCCTCCACCTTTAACCTTCTTCCGTCACCCTATTTCATCAGTCAACTTAAGTTGTCATCAGAGAAACAGGGAGACCTCCTGTAAGACCCTGCAAACAATTAACAGGTGCTTAAAGAAGAGCATGGAGGAATCCTGAGAACTGTGTGGGGTTGTTCCTCTCATTTAATTCATGATGTTATTGATGGTTCATGCAAATCCACTGGTGAACAACACGAGACAGTTATTGTCACGTTACTTAAAGTTTTGCTGACAGTTGTGGTAGTCTGTACGCCACAATGTATACATGTGCGGTCTGTTCAAAACTAGTTAATGCCATCAATTCCAAAAAAGAGGATGTGGTAAAGAAAAGCACACACTGTAAAAAAGAAAATGTTGAGAAAACGTAAAATTTCAAGGCAACATGATGCAAGAGATTTTTGAGTTTTCTCAACTTTTGCCAACTGTTGTTGACTCAACTAAGATTTACAAGTTCTGCCAACTTGGATCTTCTTGTTCACCTAATTAGGATAATCCTGGAAGTCTAACGAAGAAATTCTGGTTTCAATGCCATGTATTTCTGCCTTCACCAAACACAGATATTCTTGTTGAGTAATCATACAATTCTTACTCCAGTGAGTTGAAAATTTACCTATATAAACGAAGGAAAATGTATGTTGTTATTATACTTGAAAAAACACTTAATAAATGATATAGAATAAAACAAAGCACAATTCAATGTTATCTAAAAGCTTATTTATTTTGTTCAACAGTCTTTTCAGTACATTTCAGAATGTCATGGGTAGTAGGGTGAATTTCTGTTAAAAAAACAAAAAGAAAGAAAGAAAAGAAATAACAAACAAACAAAAACCTCTTGCCAGTTTCTTTTGGGTGCTTTGAGCACCCCAGCAGAAACGTTAAAATTCTAGAGTCCAGAACCAAAAAAAGAAAAGTGTCCAGCAACTTAATAATTCACACACACACACCCTGACCGTCTTGTAAAAGCTGAACATAACTATTGCACATTAAATAGGGTAGTGCTACAAACGATTGCCTATGCACCCAGACATTGACATTTTACACAGGCTTACTATGATGAACTATGGAAGTTAAAAGTTCTTAGAAATGTTACCATCAATGAAGAGGAAACTAACACTATAACAAATCTTTTAAAATACTACAAGACAAATTTTCACCATATATTCTCAACAATACAGATTCATCTGACTAAAATTTACATTTCGAATAATGATTTATCCACTTCACCTTCATATTGTCCGACCAGGCCAAAATAAGATGGCCTGAATTGCTTCAAAGGTAAAACTCATCTGCTTTGGATAATCAATGTTGAGGGCATACAGAAGGCCAAAGAGGTGTGCCAGGGCAGTAGAGAGATCTGGAATGTTATGTAGCACAATGTCCCTTCCAACACAACTGCATGTTCTCGCACAGACGTATCAGCATCGTCATCTTGTAGGATGGTGAGGATGGCAACTGATGCACTGTTCAACACTGGTTCCAAAATGTCAGTGTCCTGAAGAAAAGTAAAATATGAATTATTGAAAGCTAAGAAAAACTAAAGACAAAACAAATTTCTAAAGATTTTAACTTTAACCTCTATACCATGCTGGTCGTTTGACCCATGGAGGTTTTAAGAAGAGAAAAGCTTATTTTCTTTTAATTAATGCCACCTTGTGAGTTTTGTACAAAAATATTTTCTGCTATGGAACAACCACTAACAATGCCCAGCTGCTGCTCAGCAGAAAAAAAGGAGTGAGAGTTATGACAACTGCAATCCCCACTATAAAATTATCTGGACTGCACTGAGAAAGTGTACATTTCCATTTTGGATAAACTCATCCTTTAAAAACATCTCATAGCAATTAGTTTTACTTGGATTACTTTTTTTGTACTTACTAAGCACTTCAGGAAAACCTCTGTTGCATCTTCTCTTGAGGAAAATGGGCAGGCCTCTCAGTGCCCGTTGGACACAGTGTTGGATGTCTAAAGAGTATTCAGTGGAAAACAAGAATTTCAATTAGTGAAGTAACATGGTGTACTATACACAATGCAAAATCAGAACTCTCATAGTAATGAAAGTAAAGCACAGGTCAGACCCAGCAACACGCAAAACGTACAACCCCCCAAAAAACAACAACAACACCATGTTAACAATTTTACTTTCATTTTACAAATTAAATAAAATACTGCCAAATAAGAACAAAGCAATGACTCATGACATTCATTTTTACTGACATGTCCACTGATGTGTTTTGTTTGAAGCCAACATCTTTTTCAGTTTCTGTTAAGAGAAAAGTATACTCTCTTCTAAAAATGTCAGATAAAGGAGCACTTCACTCACCTGTTCATCAAGTTTATCCAGGAGGTCTTCCATCTCCTCACCAAGAGCTCCTTCTTAGACCAGTACAGTTTCAGCAGGCCAGGCACAACTTTGTCAAGGGATGCATTGAAGGTCCCCAGGAGGTCTTTGCTTGTGATCCGATGAAATTTTCAGATATCTAAACAATACATTCACCAAAATATTGTCATTTATTCAGCACAGAAAATTCCTGGGTAGCTGTCTTGGACAGTCTGCACCATGTTATATGCCTGACTGTGTCATCAACAGCAAAACCTACCTACTTCAAAAATCTCTCATGAATACATCTTTGCACAGGAATAGAAACACCCCCACAAAACCCAGTATCAATATGAAAATACATATTATGTTCTAAGTTGCACCAAAATCTGTGACCAATCAGATTCTGTGACCTGCCTTAGTATTCTTTCCTAACAATCTCAGACTATAGAAGTCCTATTTCTAGCACAAAAAAAAAAAAATACATGCTAAGTCAAAATTATGAGATTGCCTTTCTGTTTCACAATTTCGATTTAGCATGGGGACTCTTTTCTTGTACTGGCAGAAATGTTCAGGGTAAGGATTTCAATATAACACTGGCAAGGGCCTTGACTGGAGTGGTAGCACAAGATAATAAAGTTGGCCAATGCATTACCCCAGCAAATACCGTACTGCTTCAATATAAGTATAAATCATGCCCAATTTGAATAATAATTAAATTATAAATAAATTAGGACAGTCTTACCTCCTCAGAGGAAAACAGCGCAGGTCATCTCTCCTGGACCTCAGATACCATAGGCTGACACTCCACGACCTCTCTCCGCCTGAGAGAAAATGTTTGCAATAATGAAGCATTTCAATATAATGTAGAAAAAAAAGAAAAAAAGTTACGGATCGGACTCCCGATCCTTACTGCGCATGTGCAAAGTCTGACCGTACAGATCGCGGCTCTACCCGTGGAATTGTACATAAAATCAATACTCCACCAACAAAAGGCTCTCAAAACAATACAATACTTTCCACAGCTTTGAAGGATGGGTCAGGGGTGTATCCTTCGTGGCCCACCCTATGCCAGAATTCATAGCGGCCCAGCCGATTCTAGTTTCAAACAATGGCGGCAGCCACTTAGTTTTAATATTACTCTTATTACTCTTTCTGGGTCACAAAGTAAACTTTTAAGGTATTTTCAGCGAGAATGTAGCTGTGTAAATTTCAAATATCTGCTCAGTTTATTAAGACAACACATTTTTGCAAAAATGCTTCTACGTTTTGGAGACGTCTGTTACCACCAGCTTCGATAGCTAGCTGGGATTCAAGGCTCGCTAGAGCAGCGAGAACAGCGAACTCCCGGCATATCATTTTCAACCCCGCCGGTCCTTCGCTAGCTTAAACATGATATATAAGTCCCTTAGATGACTTAAATATGTTATTGTTTGGCTTTTTTTTCAGTGCTTTACTGGTTCCACCCTCCTGGGTCCTCAGGAGGATGCAGCCTAGCGCTTGTAGAAAATCCTAATAACAGATGTCGTTAGCTTACCTGCTAGGGCAAATGGCCGGCAGCTCCCCGCACCTGTCCAAAAATGGTCAAATAATACACTCCAACTTCAGACCAGGTAAAATCCGTAATGGTCGAAAAATTGTAATTTTCATCCAACTTTGGCCACGTTTGTTCAAAGTTTCTTAGCAGGTTTTCATTCAGAACACATCGACAAACCACTATCACACAGTCTGCTCAGACTCGTTTGGTCTAGTTCAAACTTATTCAGACCACGACGTGTGCCAGTCACCCACGGGTTTCCCACGGTTCCCAACTCGACTCAAAAAATCTACTCAAAAGTTGATAATCTTTGTTATGCTCGCTAGAAAATCTTAGTTAGGACAACAATGGAAGAAATTTGTTGGGCAGACAAGCTATTTTAGGTTGTAAATGAAAAGTTTTATTTCTAAGTCAGTTTAATTTGAAAACTTTACTCAAATCAACAATTACTAGTTATCGTTTTTACAGTGCATTTCACAGACAACCAACCAAACGCCGATTTTAATCAGAGAAAAGAAAAAAAATAATAAATGTAATAGTAAGGATTTGAACTGTACATTTGAGAAGCTATTTTAAAAACATTTAGACTATATTTGTAGTTATTGCTCTCCGCTAATACTTTCAAATTCTCCATAATTATGCTTTGGGTAAAGATTTAATTTGACTTGATTTCCCAGCTGCACCTGTCCAAGTTATGACTCCAACTTTGCTCTGTAAGGTTTGTTGAAAATAGTAAAGAACAGTGTTGGGCAAGTTACTTTGAAAAAGTAATTAATTATAGTTACTAGTTACTTCTTCAAAAAAGTAACTGAGTTAGTAACTGAGTTACAATATTCTAAAAGTAATTAATTACTTGGAAAAGTAACTATTGCGTTACTTTAAAAAAAAAAACAAAGAACGTTTGACCCTCTGGGGTCCAGGGTATAATTGGCCATTTTTAACTACTTTTGATTTTCCCTCCACATTTCACCTTTAAAAGCTATTTATTTGCCTTGTTTGGTATCATTCTTTTCAGCACAACCTCACGTGTCTGAATTTACAGTCATGTTTTCATGTTGACATACTGCATTAACACAATTGATCTAAAATCAGACAAAAACTGTAAAATCAGAGCAGAAAAAGTTATATTTTTTACTTTAACAACCACAAACATGTTTAATGAATCATATTTCATAACTTTAAATGCAAATATAAATTGTCAATCTTAAAATCCTATGCACAAGTTTTGCAAACAACAAAGTTATTTGCATCCATTTACCTTTTACCCTTTTGTAAAATAACCATTTCAAACTATTTACAGAACAATCAGCTGTTCTGCATTCAATAAGATGCCACACAAATTATTTGAGCCACTCCAAAAAAATAATTTCTGTCCACTATAAAGGAGAACATCACAGCCTGATACCTGCAGGTCTGACAGCAGCAGGTGTATTACTCCTGTTTCTACCTGGAGACAGCAGTCGCCTCATTGTTCTGACACACAACACAAAACTATCCACAACACTACACACTAACTACACAAGACAACACATTAACTACACACTCCAAACACTCTAAACGTCACAAATCTCTCACATCTCAAAACTCGCGCTCTCTCTTTTTCTGCTCTCTCTCTCTCTCTCGCCGTCACTCCTGAATCTTCCCCCTCTTCCTAAACAACCAAGTTTGGTCGACATGGTACAATTTTCCACCACAACGAAAGGGCTGTTTTTTTTTTCTCCTCATAAGCAGAGAGGTCTCGCTGTGCTGTCCTGAGACAGCAAACGTGAAGAAACTATTGAGGAAAAAACGCCGCGTATATATTGTTCATCATGACTCTGGTTTTACGTGGCCTATCAACACAATTTAAAAACTGGTATATATCACCTTGTTGCTTTGTCTTTAAGTGGTCGTGTGATTGACTTACCACGACTACTTTATTCTTCCTCAGTCAAACAGCAGCACTCATGCGATTGTTTTGCCCCCTGAGCTAGTGGTGGGCGGATCGATCCAAATATCGATAGTATCAATACCAAGTCGGCATCGGTATCAGATCGATACTAGCCTGGTGAGATCGATTCTTTACTTTGAGTTCTGCTTGTTTACAATGCTGTGCTTTCAGTATCAGTGAAGAGCAGGCACACTTTGCTCCCTCTCCCCCACACTTATGTTTCGGTGTTGCGCTGTCACGTCACGTGACTTAGACACTTTGGGTTTTTTAAAGTTGTTTATATATTCATTATATTTTTAGCAGTTGTTTTTGTTGTTGAGAATTTTAATTGTAATTTTTGTACTATAGTTTATCAACAGTATTTGCTTTAATTTGTTTACTGGTTTGCGTGCACTTAGGATTTTTCAAAAAAAAAAAAAAAAAAAAGATCGCCAGACCCGATGGCATTTTCATGCTTCGCAGCATCATTTATTCTTACAGTAAGCACACGGTTGCTGTAACAGTACATTCAACGGCTGCAGCTCTCCCGCTGCCAGCCGTACACATCACCACCACCAAAACTGCAGCGGCATCGCAGAACACGCCCCGCCATATATCCCCATCGCCCGCTTCAGGCAGGGGAGTCATCCCGCCGAACCTACCTACTCCCCACTCCGCGAGCAGGCGAGGGAATCGGCCCGGACCATCGGCGCCCCATGCCCCGGGCCAGCGACGGGGAAGTGTCCACTCTGGCGGTCGCCCGCGCCTCCAGCGGAAGCCTCGAAGCCCCGGAGCCGCTGTGGCAAGCAGCGGGCATGGAAGTGAGCCGGGGCTCACAGGCAGCTGGGCAGACGGCCGGCACACAGGACCATGCAGCGTGTCGGCGTCTGTTGGAGGAGGCGTAAGCGGACAGCACGGCACCCTCGGGTGTGGCACAATCCACGCGCACCTCGACCTCCGTCTCCAGCTTGGCAGGTCTCGCTGGCGCGCCAGCCTCCGGCTCACCCCGAGCCGCGCGCTGTCCACCCTTGCAGTAATCACACGGGTGCTGTGACAGTACATTCAACGGCTGCAGTCTCCCGCTGCCAGCTGTACACATCAACACCAAAAACAACAAAAGCACAAGCAGCGCACAGGTTTTAAGCCAGCGAGGCATGATTGTAGATGCCGTGAAGGTGAGTCCATCTCACCTATAGCGGCATCGCAGACCACAACCCGCAACAATAATAAAGCATTTTTAATTTAATTGTAAAGAAATTATTTCTCTTAATTATGTCCTGGGTTTTAACTATTTAATAATAAAAAGGAAGACATCACAAAAAACACTTAAGGTCATGAAAATTAATAGCGATTTAGCAATTCAATGAGGCATCCACCTTATTTATTGAAAAGTATCGGGATCGGTATTGGTATCGGCGATACTGACCCGTATTTACTTGGTATCGGACCGATACCAAAATATGCAGTATTGCACACCACTACCCTGAGCTCCAGGTGTTGTGCTAGACAGTGATCGTGATTACCGTCCGCGGGAGCGCGCAGCTGCTTAAAGCTGTAGCGTCCAGATTACTTACAGCTACTTCCTGCAGCTGATATAAGATGCGGTAAGCTGAACACAGCTTCAACCGTCTGTTTGTTGAAAAATAGTAACGGACCGCGTTTCCTTGTTAGTAACTGTAACGGCGTTGTAACGATAGGAATAGTAATTAGTTAGATTACTCGTTACTGAAAAAAGTAACGCTGTTAGTAACGCCGTTACTTGTAACGCCGTTATTCCCATCACTGGTAAAGAATAATAATAAAGGCCTTCAGGAAAAAAGTTATTTTTAATCATCCATCTTTATCCCATGTACAAGTCAGTTATTATGAAAAGTTTCTGTTTCCGGTAAACTTAAACCTATGTTCCTACCACCGCCATCATCGCCGACATGAGTTTGACAGGTTTTTTTGTTCCATGAATAAGAACAAACAAAAAATAATGAAAGTTTTATCATTTCGTTTGAGAAAATAACAGAAAATAAAGAAGCGCAATATTAACATATATTTTCCTCTTTTTTCACAGTGAAAATAAAAACAAAATTGTAATCACGGGACGTATGAATGAAACTGAAAGAAAAACCATGACGTCTGCCATTACGTATAATCATATTGTTGGTGAAACGCTTTCGTGTTCTCCACTTTTCGAATATTTCTCTCAATTCATTTAAATTCTCATATAAACAATATAAATATTTCAGAAACTTTTACGTACACAGAAAGCTGCATCATGTTTGTGTTTACACAAAATATTATCTCTCTTACATAAAACCCCTGAGTTATGAAACAGTTTAAGTGGTGACCAGCTCTTTGAGAAGACTAATGTTCTGATATTTCAGTATCAGAAATGTGTGCGGCAACATTGCCGCCTTTCTCACTCCATTATTTGAGGGCTTAGACTGGTGGGGGAACCCTAAGTTTCAGTCTACCTCAGGGAATCACTCACTTTAAACTAAGTCGTGTACATTTTGAGCGCCAGCACACTCAAAAAAATAATTCATTGGATGAACGTAATTTTATCTTGCCACTTATATTCCATCTAAACAAATCATGTTATATTAATCCATCTTGATTGTGTTGATTCAACATGATATATGTTTGTAAGTATAACATAATATTCACATTAACATTCAATTAATTTGACTTTTATTCAGTTAACATGTTTGTACCAAGTTAGTCTAATTAAATTAATTTAAATTCATGTTATATTGTTTGAACACTTTGGCACATCAAAAGTCAATCTTGTTACATGAACTAGTAAATATTTGTTTGTTACACCAATGTTAATCTTGTTGAATTAACAAATGTAATTTATGTCTGTAGTACTCACACCAATTGTGTTTCAGTTAGTGTTTGTATTGCTTATGTAAACATTACTTTTAACTCAATTAATGAAATATACATAAACGATAACTTGCAAAACCATCTCTTTTATTTTGCTTGAACATTCTTAAAACAGTTGGCAGGATCTTAGTTCAGCCCAGCTTTCTCCCCTTCAACCGTCTCATACTAAACTTATTAGCTAACTTCACAGGAAGTTAAAAATAGCGCCCACATTTAGAATGGCTCAAAGCTAAGAGATCACCGAGCTCACTAGCTGAGTAAATAACAGGTACATTTAGAATCATTCTTTAACAGCAATGCATGTAGGAGACCACAGAACTTTCAGAACAATCAAGACATGCTGACTGAAAGAAAAATAGTCTGTAGAATAGTTTGCCAACAAAAAATAATATCCCCAAAGCAACTTTGGTAAAATGTAGTAAAATATGCATTGCAAGCAAAAACATGAATTTTAACACAATTTAACATTCAGCATTACGATGTTTCTTGCATACATTCATTAGTGCTCCATTTAATCAGGCTGTATCCATCAATGGTAACTTTAGTCTATTTAACGTGTGGAGAAAAGATTTAATAAGTGTTACGTAGGGCCCAAAACGGCCTCCGTACAAGAAAGTGGTAGCTCTAATATTGACCAGTAACACACCACCACACGCACACTGCACTGGGTTACACAAGATTTATTTGTTCTTTCTCCGGGTAAAACTACTGGCTGAAGACACGACTCTGGCCAGGAAGCCAAGGCCCAAAGCCACCGCGGTCAGGATTATTACCCTGGTTACAAACAGGGGAAAGGTGGTTACTTGGAAGAACAGGCAGCCAAAACGTAACAATCCTGCATCTTCCTCAAAAAGGCTTGCCACCCACCTTTTCAGGCCTGACTTCGTTCGAGGCTGGATCTCCACATCACATCCTGGGAGCCAGAACTTCCCCAAAACTGGTCCAGTTTCCTTGTCAGGGGCACAGAGAGTCTCCAGTCCAGTGTTTGTTTTCCTGCCTCCCAGCACATCCACTCACATCCCAATAAAAATGAGTCCTCCCTCCAACATCCTCAGATTATTTTAAAAGCAAAACCAGGCCAGGTTAAAAATCTTTTCCTTTAAAATGTGCACACTTCCTCCTGGAGTCTCCGAGGCTTCCCTACTGCACCAGTGCCCCACAAAAAAAAAACAACGACCAGCCCCACTTCCTGTTTCCTCTCCCCTTTATAGAGAAGGGCTCCAATCCTCCCCAATCAGCTGTTCCCTGTACTCAACTCCAAATAGCTGGCAGCTGGACTAGAGTAGAATCTCCACTCCCACATGGGTGTGGCCCACACTTCACATCAAACACCAAAAAAACACCAAAGCATGCAATTAAATACAAAACAAAATCTAAAGTGATGCCAGCCCAAAAGCTTAGTGGGGGATTCTCTCCATCCTTTTCCACCATGCTATACTCTGTAACATAAGTTTGAGAACAACTGCTCCACTCAAACAATTTGTGAAAACCTGTGGGTACATTTTCCTTTGTAACAATTGCCCATCTTGCACAAATCAGTGTTTAAAGTGCAAGTGTATGAGACTTTAACTTATGAACTAACAATCTTTGTCTAATGTCCACTGAGCAAACCACATAGTCCTTATGAACATTTTATAACTTACAATTTTGAACTTTAAAAGGTAAACAAATTTGCATTGCAGAAATATGGAAAAATATATGGCTTCCCTGAATCTGAAACCTCTGTCCATCCAGCTTCATGATAATCTTTTGATAGACTTCAAAAGTGCATTTGAGCTCCGGTGGGTAGCTTAGGTTCAGACAGTATATCAGTCCAAATAACAGAGCACAAGCAATTGCAATGCTCCTCAAACCAGTGAGAATCTCCACATCTTCAATCAGGACACCGATGTTCTCTGGGTCATCTCCAGGCTCCACACCCTCCTGCTGTAGAACATACACTCCCATCACAGTTTGTTCCATGGCCTCAGTGTTCTCTGATGTGAAATATAATAATACATTTGTCTGAGTCTTCTGATGATGTCATACAGGCAGCCTTTTCTACCTTTGCCATTTCTTTTGCTGTTTTCTGTCGAACTACATTCAGTGTCTTCAAAACCTCCAACAGGCCACGTTCGTCCTCATTCATACGCCCATGCACTTGTCCTTCCCATCGTTCCTTCTTCGGTTTAGCTAGCATTCCTGTCCGGACCGGTGCTCCTCTGGCTGGGGTTGGCAACTCCTTGAATTTGGACAATGGGAGTACGTCTCCTGGTGATGTCATATCCTCCATTGGAGAGGTCAATTCGGCCCTGCTTTCTGGCCTTGACGGTCCCTCCATCGGGTCTTCTTCCTGTGCCACGTCACCATCGGTCAGCGAATTGGGAGTCAAGGACAAGCCTACATCTGCAGCTGAGGCCATTGTCCCTCCCCCATCGATGGACTGAGTGTCCACCGTGCTAAACCCTTCTTGGGGAACTGTCAGGGGTGCACTCACATATTGCACGTCTGCAACTCCCCCCAGGACCACGCCCGTTTGACCCTCAGGGCCACGCACGTGTCCTCCTTCAAAAGTCATCATAGGCATGACATATGGTGGTGGTGGGGCACTGGGTGTCAATGTGGCCCAGGGATATAATTTTTGTGTGTGATCTTTGTTAGCTTCTTCTGCCTTTGGAGTCAACTTCTTCATCTGGTCCTCCAGTGTCTTATATTCTTGTTTCAGTTGTTTCAAAGACTCCATGATACTTACCATGTCTTCTGTTTTTCCTGTGGCATCCTCCTTTTCTTCCTTCATCCAGGAACATGCTGCATTCCACAAGAACAGCCACTTGCAACATTGTGTATGTTTTGCCCTTAAATCCTTAATTTCTCCTTTGACTTTCCGGTTGACTGAGCGTCCCTCTGACTCTTTTTCCAGTTGCTTTATTTTCTGCTCACATCTCTCTCCTTCCGCTTTGAGCACGATGTTTAGGGCTTTTTTATCCTCCAATCCTTTCTGTTGAGAAGCAATCAATTTACTTACCTCCGCTTCCATAGCCTGACACTCTTTTTCCACTGATTTAAATGCTCCATGAGCAGCCAAATGAATGGCTCTCTTGAGCTGTTCAAGCTGCTGCTTAAGAGGCTTATAGCCCCTTTCCCCACTAGATGTCACACTTGAGCTGTCAGCCATTTCCTGAAACACAAACTTACCTCCCAAATGACGTTACATTACGTTGCTCCTCCTCCTCGGCTACCTCGCTACGTCTCCCTTTCAGTTTCAGAATCAGTCTCACCACTTTATCAGCCACTATCTCCTCCTCCACCTGCTCAACAACACACAGTTACCCAACCTGTCAGAAACTATCCCCGAGTTAACAACATTTATATTAAATCATACTCCTTTACTTTCCACTGTAATTTCATAAAAAACACCAGCGCTGTATGTTGTCGTGTGTGCACGATGTAATTTAACTCCATTCACAGAGCATCAAATCAGCACAAACTTGCATCAAGGTGCTATCATACTAGATTAATAATAAATAAATACACACCGTGCTCTTGGGAAGAGAGCGACACACCAGTTAAACTCAAGCTCCTCTAGTTCACAATTACACCCATTCGGTCACACCCTTTAAAACAACACTCGGCAGAATCTCCTCCATTTCAAACACACCGCCACATCCACACAATCTCACCCGCACACTTTCATCACCCATATTATTCAGTTAAAATCACACATCACTCCAGAACGCCACAAGCAATCACTCCGCCACCATCATCCCAATATATCAAAATCGGCCCCGCTATCGACAGCCTCAATCAGTGCGAAAAGGAACTGAGCCGCAGAAGAAGGCACCCATCCCGGGTCTTCTACATTCGCGGCCAGCTCAATCATCCCCTGGAATAGAAAGTAACAACAGCTCACATAAACATCTAAGTCATCCATCTCTACTTCTTCCCATATTGTCAACTCATATGGGTCGTTCTCTGTTTCTCCAATACATACACAGTTAACCTCCAGCAAAGACCCTACTACTCGTGTAACTTCAACCTTACAGGACGCTAATAGCAGCATGGTTAGATTTCTATATAATTTTATCCAACCTAAAAAAACTTTTCTCAATAAAATCTTCTTTAAATTTTGTCCGTAAGTACAAACCTAGTTCAACTTCTCACAAAGTTGGTGCCAAACTGACCCTAACAAGTCCACTTTATTGCGTGCTCATAGATGCTCTTCTATCAGAGCTGTTTTAACACAATACACTTTATTTAAACTTCTTAATTTATCACTTTATCAATCTGTCACGCTTATTAGTGGCTCATATTTTGCTTAAAGCATATGTCTGAATTTGATCACAGAGACAGAGCATCATTCAGCACTTCAAGCTGACAAACTCCAGTTTCTCTGTATCAAGACAGCTCATAAATCTTTACCAATTCTCTCCTGATAATGTCATGTAATTTCCTCTAATTAATTTACCGTACACTATAAGTTTAGACTATAACTTAAACTTCAAATAAATTAGAGCGTCCTATTATTTTTATACATTCCTTAACTTCACAGTGATTAATTAGAAATGTAAACGCTCATATAACCTCAGCTTAGACTACAATTTGCTCCATTTAAACACACCATATGCTATAATAAAATCAAAAGGTAACGGGGTTGAGTGGAATATTTATAAACTTTTAAGCTTGAAAAGGAAACTTAAACATCAAACATACATTGCTTAAACCACACCTTGCTTGAATCAAAAACACTTTCAAACTCACACCGCAATTCCTCATCATTCAATCACAGCAGTGAAACAAAACTTCATTCACTCTCTCATAATGAATAAAACCAGCATTTGATTATAAACAACATTTGCAAAGCATTATTATAAAATTCAATAACACGCTGAGCAAGAATGAAACTCCTTTGTGCACTCCACAACAGCCACCTCATTTGCATATACCCACATCGTCTAAAAATAACCTCCAGCGCTGCAGCACGCGCTCAGGCTCACCAGCTGATCACAGACAAGATTCTTTTTCACATTATATTACATTATTACAACGACGTCCGACAATCACAACCAGTGTTGGTCAAGTTACTTGAAAAAAGTAATCAGTTACTAATTACTGATTACTTCCCCCAAAAAGTAATCCCGTTACTTTACTGATTACTTATTTTCAAAAGTAATCAATTACTTAGTTACTTAGTTACTTTTTAAAAAGACGATTTACAACCTGAATAGGTGATAAAGCGATAGATCTTTCAGCCCAATTCTACTTTTTCTGCATAATCCATCATACAAAATGTAATCAAATGGAAAAGTCTCTTTTTAAAACTTGTTTTATTAGTTTTAATCTTTTAACTTTATGCATCAAGCAAAAATTAAATTATATGCAACATTCTCTGACTGGAAGAAATTTGTTTAACATTTAAACCTATTTTCTGCACATTCCAGCACATAAAATAAAATATTTTTTTGTGTTTACACTCACTCTTTCAAATAGATGCAAGTAAAACACAGCAGAAAATAAATAAAATCAAAGACTAGCGGTCCTGTTGCTCTATTTTCACCTGTAAAGCAGGACTGGGGTAGGCGGAGGAGGTTTACCCTGGTGCAGGTGTGCCGCAGCGGTCAGTGGAAGAATCCGCGAGTTTCTCTGTGAATTTCACATTACGTCGTAGCGCACTCGCTGCTTGCTTGGAAGTTTAGGGGGTTTTTCGCTGTAAAAAGAAGTTTTCTTCCCACGCACAATGGACACTAATGTTTTTGTCACTTTTTATGGAATCAAACTCAAAATAAGGTCAGTACTTCCACGCTTTAAACGCTGCATGCTACACTCTGTCCCGCACTCCATATATTATGATCTGCAGACAGCTGTTGTCACGAACGTCGCACTCGCCACGTCACTGTCATGAGACGTTCTCGCAAAAAAATCACGGTTTTAGTAACGCAGTAACGCAGCGTTCCTTACGTGAAAGTAACGGTAATCTAATTACCGTTTTTGCAATAGTAATCCCTTACATTACTCGTTACTTGAAAAAAGTAATCAGATTACAGTAACGCGTTACAAGTAACGCGTTACTGCCCATCTCTGATCACAACCACAAATATCAGGCCTGACATTTTAACACCTAAATAATTTTGACAAATTTAAATTAACCGCCCAGCGGACAAACTCCATGAGTTTTTTGCAATCAATTCACCGTTTATCGGTCCCGGACCGCAGCCTGATTTCTAAAGTTCTAACACAATTTAAAAGCGTCAACCAACCCAAACTTCACCTGAAAGTTTTAAGTTGATATTGCACACCTGAAACCCGGTTTCTCTGACCAAAAACTGCACAATGCCGTCCCGGACGACAAACTGGTAAATACCAGTGGCTATTTTGAACCAATGGTCCCAAGTCATTGGCAGGTGCCACCTGGGATAACCTCACACCGGAGGACCCTTTCCCACGTCTGGAAAAGGGAGGGGGTTCCCACCCCTGAACTTGGTGCAGTCTAAGAAGCCCCGCTTCCGTTCTATAAAAATTTAATTACTTTAAAGACACCACATAAAATCCCATACACGATGCTATTGATGCCCAAGCCCGGCTTTATGTTCAATTGAGACTTAACTGTCACAAACGCTCACCAATTACCTATCTTACTAAATTCACTCTGCAGCCCAACTGCTTTAAATACACTTATTCTCTTTACTTATTTTCTCTTATTCTCTTTACCCAGTACTATCATTTTCAACGTTTCATTATCATTACTTCAATTTCAGATTTTCACCAAAATCAAAACAGACATTTGCCAGTAATTTCAGTGAGCAGACTTTAAATTTAAACAGCCCAATTTGACACACTTTGGACAGAAAATCAACAGGTGGTGTCTACCTTTTGATGTATGCCGGCTTGTCACTCACTTTCGACCACTGACCGCTATCTGAGCGCCTGACACCTCGGACCCCTCTCCGTCCTGTTTTCCACTTCCCCCCAGGACGAGCCCCCAAGATGTTGGGTTCAAAAATATTGGGAAGAAAATACAGGAGGAATGCAAGTAACCACACTGGTCCAGAAGATGAATTCAAGCGATGATTTTAATGAAAAGCACACGCGTGGGAGTCACACCCTGCATAACATCAAAGGTGTATCTCTCTGACAATGAACAAACCAAAGGTTTTTATAGGGTCGGGTCAATACATCACCCTTTCATGCATTAAGCAGATACAATACTTGCAGACGTCAAATCAAAACCACAAACCCCCAGTTAACTTTTTGACCCATTTTAAAAGAACATTAGCTTCCATCTTCATCCAGGTGCAGTGCCCGCAACCACCGCCCCAACATAGCTGTTAGACATCCTGTACTTTCATCAAACCATCACGTACACCCACAGAAAAACTGCAACCCTAGCAAAACATGCTTAAACTTTCACCTACAAAAATAAACCCACTACTATCTCTGTGTGCGTGTGGGTGCGTGTATGTCTGTGCATGTGTTCCTCTCGCCTTGCACCTTATTTGACCTTTCTGCTTATGTAACCAGGCTGAGGCCATCCTGTGTATGATGATCTTAACTTGTATGTAAAATGTAAAAAAATGTATTAAACAAATGTTTCAATCTAATACCACTACTTAGAACTTAATAAAAGGTATACATAGATAAAAATAATAAAAAGAACAGAATACGAATGTATTGTAAGCGTGTGCAATCCTTCAATAACTCATGTCATCCTCACAGTAGATTGGCTAATCATAGGTGCACTTACAATGACAAATCCCCATTTAATTATACTGGCACCTGTAAATAAAGTAAATAAAGTAAATAAAAATTAACCTGAAATTAATGCAAACTTTAAGGTAATACCAATAAATGCATCAATGCAAATGCTTGTTACTTGATTATGATGCAATAGCAATAACAAAATAATGAAACTGGAAATAGTAAAATGAACTGATAAAAAATGAAAATAAATGAAAAATGAAAATAGATGAAAAATAACATCTCATTTTCCTCACAGTCTAGATATGCAAAAAAAAGAAAAAGAAAAAAAAAGGAATTCAGCAATCAGCGTGGATATGCTGATATATTTACCGAATTCTAAATTCTATGTCTCTGGTTTCACACCTCAGAAATTTGACATTAAACAAAACAAGGAAAGATTACAATATGATTTAGTTGTACAGGGTGTCACATTTTGCTGTTTCATATATCAAAATTACCCCTGCATTAAATTACATAACACAGAACACCTTGTGAATGTAACTCACCGTATATCCCTTCACAAGTTTGTCGCAGTCTCATAGTCACACAGGGACTTCAGGACGGATGCTCGTCTTGTATGTATTGTGTCATCCTAGGGAAAAAGGGAATCCATAATGACAATATTTAGCTTTCAGGCAGCGGTTCGAAAAAGGAATACTTTGTTTGGAAGGACCAAAAGGCAAGTACTCATCTATCTCAACCAAATCAGACACAAAATGAGGCAACCAAACACGCTTGTTTTTTCATTTTGATCAAGATTAACCATATGACTTCATCGATTACTTATTAATATAAGACTGACGTTTATATAATTCGTATAACAATATGAAAACAACTTAGGACTTTTGCCTACCATATGTATAGATATTTTTGCTCATAAAATTGGCATGTTATGGGCATAAAAAGTTCTTGAACACAGGTCTAACCATTTTAGCACACACCTTGGAGATGGTCCCCATGATGTGTCTCATTTTTCTTCCAGCCCTCCACCTTTGCCTCTAAAGATCTCCATCATCTAGCTCAGAAAAGAATGTAGATAGCAGCGGTACTGTCAATATGCACAGGAATTCCTTGTCAATCTGAAAAACATGAACATGATGCCAAAAGCCAAAGAAAAAAACAGAACAACAACAATACTACTACTACTGCTAATAATAATAATAATAATATGTCAAACATATGAAACTTACTATGTATTGTTGAGGAGGTGTAAGAATCTCAGAGCATGGGAATGTGGCTTTATTTTGTGATGTATTTCTGAGGAGAGAAATTATTTAATTAAAATAAAATTATTACTCTTGATGAATTTGTGTTAATATCTACATACTGTGAAATGTGAAGACTGTTAGTCAGCCTTAATGCAGAGCACCAGAGAGCAGAGGAACTATGACCCGAACAATGATCCACCTAAAGCATTCTGAATTCAAAAACCAAGTGAAGATATTACGAAAAAAAAAAAGAAAATGCACATGCAATTATTGTGACAGATTTTCTCTTACTCCTTGTTACTAATTCCGCAAAAGACTGGTTTAGTTGAATTCAACCCTTCATCCATCCAGTTAATGCGGTTGTTCCCTTACTAAACTCCACTGACAAAAACAGCAATTTTAGGTACAGCATCATAAAAATCACCAAAACTGTTTCGGTCAGTCTTACCACTGCTACCAACAATCACCAACTCTGGTTAAGGAGAAAGTAACGCATCATTCAAGGAGTTATATGCAAAGATGTCTGTGAAGGTTCTCAGTCATCCAGGTCATCGTAGACTAAGGAGCTTGAAAGAAAAGCGTCTGGACTTCTTGAGTTGCAACTCAAGAAGTCCAGACGCTTTTCTTTCCAAGCTCCTTAGTCTATATGCAAAGACATTACTCTACGCGGCTTTCCCGCCGACATGACGCTCTTCAAAGTTAGCTAACTCCAGAGAAAAAAACAGTCCTAACCATGCAGATAACCATGAAACACACCTCATTCAAAGTCGACAGACACAAAAACCGAACTTACCAAAATAGCCTCGTCAGTTTTTGCTCTGTTGCAACAATTAGCGACTCCGCTTAAGTTGGGAAAAAAATTCAAATTCACCGACTTACATGTGAAAAGTCTTTGGCTCCACACACTCCCTGACATATAAAGCTCCTCTAAGTTACCACACTACATGGGTAAAACATTTAACAAATAGTATTTATCTCTCACACTCCTAACCTAAATAAATATATAAAGAAATATGTGAATAACTTACCTTACTGTCCAGTATACCAAAGGAGTAACTCCACGTGCGCTCGTTAATGTCTCAACGGACTCTTCCGCATCAGGTGGGCGTAGAGCATGCGCAATGCATGACACTATCTGAGTCGTTGGTTTGATTAACCTCATTCTCACTGGATTGCCATGAATGAATTTAACTCATCAGAATTTTCTTTGACTCATATTCAACAAAAAAGAATGAATTTAATACCCATAAAAATGATTTCTTCATGTAATGTAAACATATTACTGCTTTGCTAATCAAACACATGCCCTAGTTGATTTTTTTGAGTGCAGATTTTCTGTGCAGACAGATAGTGATCAGATTACTTGATGATGAATTCTAATTTTTTTCTGCTTTTTGCCATCTTTGTACATCACGTGGCAAACGGAAACAACTGTTCATCTTGTCCAGTTTTCCTTTAAGTGAAGTATTTCATGTACTGGAACAGTTTCACTGTTGGTAAGGGTGGACTTATTCCAGGCCAGGAACTTGACAATAAGAGCAAAGATTTAATATCATTAGTGGGATTTGAACCCACACTGCCAGGAAAGAACGCAACCTGAACGCAGCGCAATAAGCCGCTCGGCCATGCTGACACACTTCTGCTGAATAATCATGCACAGCTATGTCCACTCAACCACACTGAGTATATAAAAAATAAATAAAACGATTATTCCTTTTTTTATATGATCCACAATTTATTTTTACATTTCAGCATTACACCTTGGCTGATGATGGACAGGAACCTAAAGATCTCACTATCTCTATCTATCTGTAATAAAAATGATTACAAAGAAAATGTAATGAACTTTTCTCCACCTGGTGGGCATCAACAGGTGGAGATAAACCTAACTAATTGTTTATGTTGAAGGATGCGTTCCTGCAGGTGGAGGTGGTGTAGGACAAGCACAGCAGCAGGTTTGTGAGTGTTTTTGATATGAATGAAAAAGACAAAGAAGGGCTGATGAGGCTGCTGTGTGATGTAGAGACAGGTATAATGATGATGTGTGTTGTGTATAAAGACTGGGTTTAGCTGTGTTGCTCAGGCTGCACTGCAGCATCTATTCACAGGTGCGATCCCACTGCAGAGGAGCACGGGGGCTTTGACCTGCTCCGTGTCCAACCTGGGCCGGTGACCCCTCCTTATTAGATGGCAAGGCGGTCCCGGGCTCCCCCAGGAGTGACGTGGTTTTTTGTTTTGTTTTTTTGACCAAGCAAAACATGACAGATACATGTGAGGTTTTTTAATAAACGAAAGACAGAATGTGTATTGTTTTGTATGTACACTGTCAGAAATACAATGAAAAGGTTTATACAGTTAACATGTGTCTGAATCGACAAAACGTTCTCACTCCTAACTCGTCAAATGTGTGACGCATGGTCAGGCTCCCTCTGCTTCGCCCATGGACGCGCCAGGTACCCCCCTCGCGTCGAGAATTGACGTGCAGGGTCCTCTTATTGAATACTATAGAGCTCCTTAAACGTTGTTTATTGACGACAAGAAATTGCCGCAGAAGAGCCTGTTGCCCGTATATTCATATATTTCCGAAATCACATTGTAGTGACGTATATTGAACACAATAAATTATATAATGTGAGCAACTACCTGAGAAACAGCAGATAAATTAATTATAGGCTATTACTTTTGTATCGTTTATTGCATTGATAGAGGGAGTGATGTATACTGGGTAAGCATTTTCTGTCACATGTATTGTCTTAGCCCTGCGATAAACTGGCAGCCTGTCCTGTCTTTGTCCTGTATCAGCTGGGATAGGCTTCATCCTCCTGCGACCCTGAATTGGATACATTGTATTCCAATTATGTAATCTGATCATTTGCAAACTCAAGGAATCCAATCAAAATGTAAGTATTAATGATAAAAATGGGAAAGCAGAAATAAGTGTGACATGAATGTAAACGTGTTAGCTGACATAGAGGACAGCTACATGTAGTCTGAAAAACCAGCACGAGATATTCTTACATAGAAGAGACTGTTAAAGTCTCTAATTCAGTGAAGCATTACTGGTCCAGTCTGTTTGGATAAATATAGTAAGTTGATGTATGTGCATTTATTGACACATTTTTTTTAGGTTAATTGGTGATTCTTTTGGGAATTACAATAATCTATTTGGAATGTCATCATGAGAGGGGAATTTTCATGTGGGTTTTACCTTGTGACAACTGGGATAGTCTTCAATCGCCTCTCCAGCAACCCTTAAGTGCTTAAGAGGAAGGAAGAAGGAAAGGACAGACAGATAACTACACTTAATGATCTCAGCTGTGATTATTAAAGGTTTGTGCTTTCTAAACATTCGCTGTAATAGAAGGAGCAGGGGGGTGTGATAGTTCATCATGGCCAGGAGAAGGCACTGTGGAACCATTAAACAAAAGACCCCAGTGCTTATAAGGCAACATGCTGTCCATTACCATCAGGTATGAGGACACAAGGTAGGTGTCAAACCAACACGTTCTCACTCCCAACTCGTCAAATGTGTGACGCATGGTCAGGCTCCCTCTGGGAGTTCCTGAGGAGCTGGCTAACTGATTGATCGGACAGCGAGGAG
Source organism: Oreochromis aureus (assembly GCF_013358895.1). Classification (NCBI taxonomy): domain Eukaryota; kingdom Metazoa; phylum Chordata; class Actinopteri; order Cichliformes; family Cichlidae; genus Oreochromis; species Oreochromis aureus. The sequence goes on along the minus strand of NC_052950.1, from coordinate 35,865,779 downwards.
GGGCATCGTTTGGGACGGTGGTCGGTCGACAAGCTAGAAGCGTACATTCCATATGGTTTAAGTGAATCGTTTAGTTTTTGGACTTTGGACTACGGATTTGGATCTGGATTATGGATTTGGCGGTTGGGCATAAACTGGTATGTGACTGGCTGGAATGGCGTCTCAGGTGGGTGAGGATGGTGATATGGATTTTGGTGACTGGACCCCGGTTGCTGGCGGGGGAAGATCAGGAAGAGGGAGAAGCAGGACAGAGGAGGCAAGTTTATTTGGGACACAGACTAGTAAACGGAGCTTGGAGGAGAACAGTTCGGAGGAGGGGTCCAGAGTTGTCCAGAGGAAAACGGTGAGGGAGGAATTCAAAATAATTCTAAAGTTCAGGAAGGAAGATGAGGATGTGCAGCTAAGCCCAATAGCGTTGTCTAGAGAATTTGAAAAAGAAGTTTGGAGATGTTCAGCTGGCTCAAATTCTCAGGGATGGGAACTTGCTGATAGTGGTTAAGACAGAAGAACAAAAAATAAAGTGTTGAATGCTGAAAGTATTTGTAGGAAGACTGTAGGAGACAAAAGGATCTTAGGAGACAACAAAGTGACACGGGGGGTGATTACGGGTATAATAATAATAATAATAAATAATAATAACAATAATAATAATAATAATACATTTTATTTATAGGCGCCTTTCAGACCCTCAAGGTCACCTTACAGTAGCACGTAAACAATACCATAAAAAACATTAAAAAAAATGTATATATAGCAAACATGGTAGATAAAATTTAGACATAAACAGTCATAAAAGTATAAAAGCAAATATAAAAACTGAGCAAGGTAAAAATGGCCTAAGACAGATCAGGTGTATGCAATTCTAAACAGATGAGTTTTGAGTAGTGATTTAAAAGAGGTGAGACAGTGTGTGGTCCGTAGAGCAAGTGGAAGTGCATCCAAAGTCTCGGGGCAGAACAACTAAAGGCTCTGAGTCCCATGGTAGTCAGGCGAGCAGGTGGAACTGACAGAAGGGAAGCTGAAGAAGAGTGGAGTGTACGAAGGGGTGAGTATGTATGGAGAAGATCGGATAGATATGGAGGAGCGAGGTTATGAAGCGCTTTGAAAGTGAGAAGCAGGATCTTGAAATTGACACGGAGGTGAATTGGGAGCCAATGGAGCTGTTTAAGAACAGGTGTTATATGTTCAGTGGATCTAGTTCTGGAAATAATACGAGCAGCTGTATTTTGAACCAACTGCAGTTTATGGAGGGATTTATGAGGTAAACCATAGAGAAGAGAGTTACAGTAATCCAGACGAGATGTGACAAGAGCATTGACAAGTATGGCGGTACTGTATCCCTGGAGAAGAGGACCTGGAGAAGCTCAAGCGATGTATTAATGGTGGTGAGGTCAGCAAAGTACAAAGACTGCTAAAAACGATTAATGGGGAGAGGGTGAGTAGCCTGTCGGTTCTATTGGAATTCCAGGAGGCAGTCCTGCCGAACAGGGTTAAAATAGCTTGCATGAGCTTTCCTGTTAGACCATATGTGCCTCCACCCCTCAGGTGCTAGAAATGCCAAAGATACGGACACATTGCTGCAGTTTGCAAAGGGAAACAGAGGTGCCCCAAGTGTGGAGGGGAACACCGATATGAAGAATTTGCCTCGTCAGCTGGAGGGCCCGAGCAGCCGGTCCAGCCTCCTGCCTCGCCAGCTGGAGGTTCAGGAGAACCTAGCCAGCTTCCTGCCTCGTCAGCTGGAGGGCCCGAGGAGCCCGTCCAGCCGCCAGCTGCAGCCTCATCATCCTCGCCAGCTGCAGCCTCATCATCCTCGCCGCCTGCAGCCTCATCATCCTCGCCGCCTGCAGCTGCAGCCTCATCATCCTCGCCACCTGCAGCTGCCGCCTCATCATCCTCGTCGCCTGCAGCCTCCGTGTCTTTGTCTTCAGCGTCGCCTGGTCCAGCTCCGGCTTCAGTTTTATCAGCTTCGTCTGGTCCAGCCTCCTCATCAGCTTCAGCCTCGCCTGTAGCAGTCTCCTCATCAGCCTCCGCTTCAGCCTCGCCTGGTGCAGCGGGGGCCACGCCACCTGCAGCTCCCCTACTACCACCTCCACATCGTCGGTCATCTGCCAGGCCGTTGGTTGGGCATCTTCGCCACTGTGGACGACCTTCTGAACGCCGCCACTGCCTTCCTCATGGCCGGCCTCCGGACTTGCATTGCTGCCGCCGTTGCCGTCCACACGGTCGGCCCCCAGAACTGTTTCCACGCCACTGCCTACTGCGTGGCCGGCCTCCAGACCTGCCCCGCTGCCGCTGCCCTTCGCATGGTCGGCCTCCGGAACTGAACTGTTTTGGCCTCCTGCGCTGTCGGCCTCCGGGTCGGCCCCCTGAACTTGGCCGTCTTGTCCCTCCGTCCTGGACCCCCACCGCCCGCACTGGTTGGGTTGTTTTCTGTTTTTTTTTGTTTGTTTGTTTGTTTTGGACGGTTTTTGTGTTTCTGTTGGGCTGTCTGGAGCCAGCCCTTGAGGGGGTGGTACTGTCATGGTCCTGAGCCGGCCGACTCAGTGTTTTGTGTTTCCTTATGCTGATATGAATTCTAGCAACAGCTTATCGAGCATAAACGCGCTGCTGTTGTTTATCCACTGGTTTCCTCTTTCTGGCACAAAGTGGGCGATAAACAAACAAGACAGACGGGTCTTGCGTCAGAAATACCGATCAGCTGATCACTGATCAGTTTCATGATTGAAGTAGGAAAAGGAGACCGAGGGGGAGAGAATCAGAAAAGAATGAGCAGCAGACAGCGTAAAGACACATAATACCTCCAGCTTTGTGGGGGTTTTTTCATTTGAGCTGCCAGACAGGACAAATCACATTCCTTTTCATCTTAGTACGGAACGCGTAATATTTTCTCTGACTACAGGACGATTCCGTTTTTTACGGGACGGTTGGCAACTCTACTAACTAACCTTATGAATAAATAAAGTTCACTATCAGTAACATCATAGCACCCACCCAGCTGTATAAAACTCCGTCATGAAACCTAGTACGCAGTATGAGTTATTGTAACTGTAAAAAGTTAGCACAGCGTAAATAAACTCCACCTAAACTTGGTTTATATCTGACCCAGATAGACTGCAGGTCATAACTTCTTACCTGAAGTTCAGTTCACCTGACACTCGGACCGGTGTTATGACAAAACGTCCTACTTTGTCAAAACATCCTACCGTAGCATAAATTTATAGTCATGTCTATCAATCCATGCTACCTTATCAGAATATACTACCTTACGTGGTTTATGCCTCAATGGTACATATCTATAGGTAGGACGTTCTGATGGCCAAATCACACTTATCAAAACGTGCTTGCTGCTTCCTGTTCTTAGAAATTAAACAACGTTATCACTCAATTAACAAGTATGTACTGCAATATTACGTTCTTCAACATAACAACGGAGCGTAATGTCCACTAACTGCAGGGGGACTAAAATTAATTGACACGGTTTACGCTATACACCAGTTTACAGAAGTTTAGAAGTACTAAGTCAAGACTTGAAATAAGACTTAAATTGAGACTCTTAATTGGAGTATTTTTGCACAAAAAACAAAACGCATGTTAGCTTGAAAAGTTAACAAATTGACAACAGCTTAAGGAAAACTAGTATCAACTGTAATAAAGAAGTAAAACATATAATATAACCTTTTTTGCATGCATGAGATCGGGGCAGGAGCAAATAATAGGTGTGTACTATTAACACCGAAAACATGGCCGTTTTGAGTTGCGTGTATGCGCACGCATGCGCAGTAACAAGTAGGACAGCTTGATAGTTAGGGTGTTTTGTCAGAACACCGGCGGCCGCCTCGGGTCTCTCCTCCTCCTGCCTCCCCTTTCCCTCATCCACCTGCTGGCCCCCATTACTTGCTAATGTTACTGAATCTGTGGAAGCCACCACCAAACAACTGAGTTATTTTTTTACACATCTGCCTGCATCTGGCCATTCCACCACCTTTCATTGTTTACACGGTTACAAAAACAAAACAAAACAACATCGGCCCCAAAAAAACGAAAAATGCAGTCCAGCTATGAAGTACAGTAGTACAGGCCTATTTAACACCATACATGGTTTACACTAGGCAATTTTACATCTTATATGAATATTATTTCTTTTAACTGTCATTAACAGAATGTGACAAGTAATAATAATAACAACTTTACTGCATTAAAATCAGGGGTGGAAGTAATGAATTACCAATGCTCATGTTACTGTAATTAAGTAGATTTTTTAGGTACTCGTACTTTTATGAGTAATTTATCAAGTGTGTAATTTTACTCATACTTGAGTACAATTTACACCGTGTAATAGGGATGGGTACCAGTGTCCGGTGCCATGATGGGACCGGTTCTGACATAAACGGTAGTAACCAGACCGAAAAGCAGCGCACATTTCGGTGCTTTATTTCGGTGCTTTTTTTTTCCTGAGCCAATTCTAGCCAATCATTTTACGTTTCCGAGGATAGTAGGCGGGGCCAGGTACGTACGTTCTTTTAGAGCAGAGCTACAGATTAAAAATGCCCAAGGCCAAGCGGTCAACAGTCTGGCTGTACTTCACAGCAAAAGATGCAAACTCAGCAGCCTGCAACAAGTGCTTTAAGCTGATACTGTCATACTGTCAAAGGAGGTAACACCTCAAATCTGATGAAACACCTGGCGATGCATAGCGGGTTTTTTTTTAAAGCCGAGAAATGCGCCGTGTTTGATAGCTTGCTGGGAGACCTCACACCGTGCACATCTACTGCGGGTGTGGTGCCTGTTATCGGACCCGGAGTTAGCAACATCCCCCAAAAACCCGAAGAGGAGAGTCCTGGCCCCTAGCCCTGTCAGCGTAGCAGAAATGATGACGGATGATGATGGCAGCAGCAGCCGTTGTCCTCTGCGTGAGTAGCTTCATGTTGTTCGCGTGTAATTAACGTTGAGTAGGCTAACCACATTATTACATTAATGCATGTAAGGTGAACTAGCAAACACCGTCGTAGTTACATGCGGCTGTCTTCTTGTTTGATGGCAGATACTCCCTTCACCCTGGCCAAAAAGGCTAAAATGACCAAAGAAAAAGTGGAAAACAACTAAACATGAGAGGTTTTTGGACAAAGTTTGTGTTTTTTCCATTGTTTAAGCACTGCTTCCAGCCAAGAGCGAGACCATATATGCCCTATAGCTGAAGAAAAGGCTAACATTGTTATCTTTTTACAAAAAAACAGCTGAACATGAGGTTTTTGGACCAATTTTGTGTTCTCCATTCTTTAAGCACCGGTTTGAGCACCGTTTAAGCACCGGCACCGTTTCAAAAGTACCGGTTTGGCACCGGTATCGGATAAAACTCTGCCTGCTTCTGCTGCATGTGAACGACTTTTTAGCTGTGCTGTGCTGGTCTACTCTTCACAGCCAAATGAAGCCTCTATTAATTTAGAAAACCAGCTCTTGCTGAAACTGAACAAAAGGCTCGGAAAGTGAAGTGTGACAGAAGTGCTATTATGTCTAAGAGTTTAACACTTACCTGCCTGTTGTTCAGTGTATTGGGAAAGGTTTAGCCCATGCAGCAGTATATTAATGACCAGTGTAGGGAATAACGTGTTATTAAGTAACGCGTTACAGTAATTACGTTATTATTGTGGTAACGAGCACGGTAACTAGTTATTATGCCAAAATCAGGAACGCGTTAATCATTACTGGGATTTAGATAGGGTCGTTATTCGTTACTTCGTGTGTTGGCTATCGCGGAGCTTCCACAGATTCACTAACATTACCAAGTGGTGGAGGCCAGCAGGTGGATGAGGGAAAGGGGAGGCAGGAGGAGCAGAAACTCGAGGTGGCTGCTGGTCCGAGTGTCAGGTGAACTGAACTTCAGGTAAGATTGACCTGCAGTCTATCTGGGTCAGATATAAACCAAGTTTAGGTGTAATTTTCGTTATGCTGACTTTTTTGTACTGGGTACTAGCTAGCATGACGGAGTTTCTATACAGCTGGGTGGGTGCTATGATGTTACTGATTTTCAGTGTTGGGGAGTAACGGAATACATGTACCGCCGTTACGTATTCAGAATACAAAATATGAGTAACTGTATTCCGTTACAGTTACCGTTTAAAAAGGTGGTATTCAGAATACAGTTACTTTGTTGAAATAAATGGAATACACGGCGGTACTTTCCTGTTTCATATTGTCGCGGGTCAGGATTGTTTGGGTTTGTTTGACAGCTATGCTCTGTTGTTCCAGGCGGCAGCGTTACGGTTGCCATGGTTACAGGGTGACGCTCTCTCTCTGCATGTTTCCTGGGTGACAGAGCGCCTTTTTGTTGTTGTTGTTGTGCTAAGCTAAAAGGCAGAATGCTACAGGCATAGCTCTAAAGAATGTAGCCTCATGGGCAGTGTAGTCCGTGCTGCAGGCAGAATGGACTACCATACCCGTTATGTGTCTGTGAGCGAGGGAGGGAGAGAAAGGAAGTCCGAGCTGTCACGGAGCAAAAACGGGAGCTGGAAGCATGTAAATATAATAATAACCACTGCAGCCAAGAAGAGTGCCTGAGGAGCCCATTTGTAAGTAAGCTATTAAGACTCAACTGTACACTGTGTTCGTGTTTTCCTCCGGAAACAATAAGTTCCGTTGGAGAAGCCTTTCAACGCCTCTCTCTGTCTCCCACAAGCAAAGTTGACCCAGACAACAAAGTAAAGCTAGTTTTCGGCTACCAGCCCGACACTAACCCGACGTATTAGCCAGAGGTCCCTTTACTACGCTTCGGACCTTCAGTAAAAGTAATAAATCACAGCAATAGGACATTCATGTAGTTGTAAACAGCATGATAATATATTAAGTATTCCAAAGTATTCAGAATACGTTACTCTCATTGAGTAACGTAACGGAATACGTTACAGAATACATTTTGGGGCATGTATTCAGTATTCTGTAGTGGAATACATTTTAAAAGTAACCTTCCCAACACTGCTGATTTTGAACTTTTTTGTTCATAAGGTTAATTACTAGAGTTGCCAACTGTAACACAGTAAGGGGAATTGTTGAAAAGAATATATAAATGGCCCAATAGGTTCGACTATAGGAGCACAGGGGTGTGTTTAAATGAGACACAGAAACAAGAATGTAACTCAAAGGAACCAGCCGACTTTAGTGAAATAAACCAAAAGGTTGACAAGCACAGGTTAAAGACACTTTACAATGGTAGAAAGGAAACTTACAAAAAATGAAAGAAAAGTAGAACGCATAAACTACTAAAACAATGACTTGGCCAAGTGTTACTTCTGGTTTTCAATGTAGGGTTTCAAAGTTGGGTTTCAATGCTCAGGTGCAACCCAAGTTTGTTGAAATCACATTCAACATCAATTTGCAATTAAAATACTCAAATTTGCAAAAATAAAACATCTCTCTTACACAAACTATGCATTAAACCAAGTAAAGTCAGTGCATATGTGACAACTATTAATCAAACAATTCAGATAAATTCAGTTTCTCAATGATAAAATGTGAAAGAGACCTGAACTAACTGAGACATACAACATATGCTCACCGATCTCAGTGCATCACGGCCGAAGACAATGGTATGGTGTCTCTCGGTCGGAGAATGCAGAGCTCTAAATAACGTAACAGGGTATGTTTTTTTTCTTTAATGACAGTAATACATCGTATCAATCTGAATAAAAATAAACAGAAGTTGCACTTTAAATGTTACCTTATTTCTGGAAACAGATTGAGATGAACTTTTAGGCAGTTAATAACAACTAGAGCTAATGAAGTCTAACAGTTTAGCTCCACGCGGTACTTTCTAAAGTCGCCAGAAAACTGCAGCATTCCCCTGTTTACTCACTTTGGCTACTTTTAACATGAAAGGTAGCTGATAACCAGCGAACTTATGTGCAGCACAGTTGGTTGCAACTTATATCTAATACTTTTTCAACTCAAAAACTTCAGTCTCTCAGGGATCAAATACTGCAGAGCAGCTCTCTTTTTCTCCTGCCAGCACGCGACTACACACACACTAGCAGTAGTGATGTGCGGATCGATCCTGAAATATCGATTCCTTCAATACCAATCATTTATGTTCTAGAATCGATTCTCACATTAAAATATTGATATTTTAGTCATTTAGGGTGAATTTGTAGTTTATCATTAACAGGAACACAGTGAAAAGAAACTTTTTTTTTTTTTTTTTTTTTTAATTTCTTTATTGTCCCACAAGGGGAAATTAGTTTAACAGCAGGATAAAAATAAACAGAACAATACTATAAAATAATAATGACAATAATAATGATAGAAAGTTCAAGGACAATTATTTGCCATTAAGGAGATAAGACGCAGTAGGGATAAAAGAGACCTGGAGTCTTTTAGTCGTCCTCGGAGGTACTCTAAAATGACGGCCGGAAGGCAACAACTCAAACTCACTGTGAAGTGGATGATTCACACAATTAATAATAGAATGAGCCTTTCTAAGCACATTTCTATTGTAAATTGCCAAAAGTCCATCTTGCCAGCACCCTGAAATTTTGCTAGCAGTTTTTACCAGAAGTCCCAACCGATTCTTATTCTTCACCGTCAGGTTACCAAACCAGGCAGCGATACAAAAAGACATCACAGATTCGATAAAACTTCTATAAAACAAGGACAACATCTCAGATGAGACATTAAAAGATCTCATTTTCCTTAAAAAGAACAGTCTTTGTTGAACTTAACTATATCATTCGGATTGTCTACATTCAAAGGAACTACTTCCTCTTCCGCTTTTCATAGTCATGTGCGAAATACGGCTGTATAAATGTCTCGCAGCCGCTGGCGTGCGCACTAGTGATGTGCGATACCACTGATTTCCTTTCCGATCTGATACCAAGTAATATTCAGGGTGGTATCGATGATACTGATCCGATACCGATACTTTGTACAAAAACTTATTTTATTTATTGTATCTCAAATTATAGCGTCATAATGATTACAGGACATCAGACTACTTGTTCTTCTCACTTAATAATGCAGAGTTCATCATATAGAAATAAAAAATCTGAAGTTCTGCGCTATTTGAACACCTTGCCTGCCTGCAGCACTAAAGGACTCCGTGACAGACGTCTGTCTCGCCCTAGCAGCACCTGTCCCTCTCCTCTTCAGTTCACCTCAACATATGCTCGTCATATTCTGTGATATAATTTACTCTGAGGTGTTTGACAAGGTTAGTGATGTTGCCACAACCATACATGCCAACCCTCTCGATTTTTCCGTGAGAATCCCGAATTTCAGTGCCCCTCCCCAAAATCTCCCGGAGCCACCATTCTCCCGAATGTCTCCCGATTTTCCACCCGGACAACAAAATTGAAAAACCATATCGCAGAATTCATAGCGCGGCCTAGCCAATTACAGTTTCCAACAATGGCGGCAGCTACTTAGTTTTAATATTACTCTTATTTCTCTTTCTGGGTTGCAAAAAAACTTTTAACATATTTTCAGGTGAGAATGTAGCTGTGTAAACTTCAAATATCGACACATCGTTTTCAAACCCCCACGGTCTTTCACTACTCGGGTTAAACATGATATATAAGTCAGTTTGATAACTTAAAAATGTTATTGTTTGTCTTTTTCAGTGTTTTATTTGTTCGTGGGTAAATCGGTTTGGCTGAGATTAAAGTTATTAGATTAGATTTAATTAAATTTAACTTTATTAATCCCTCGGGATTGTTCCTCCGGGGTTTTCACACAGCTGAATAAACGTCAAACAGAAAACTACTTAAACAAAGTGTGAGATGGTTGAGAGTTTACGTCAGCGCCCGGTTATATTTTAGATAGCAAGGAGCAGACGGCAGAGTTTCTTTCCACCGAGGGAGCTCGTGACGTACTACCCGGCTTTCTTTAGACCGCGAAGGCCGGGTCCTCAGGAGGAAGCAGCCTCTGAATTTGGACACCCCCGCTGTTTCGAGAAGGGTCTGGCTGCAGCCACTGTGGAGCTCCACAGTAACCGGAAACACGTGACCTCCACAGTAGCCGGAAACACGTGACCTCCACAGTAACCGGAAACACGTGACCTCCACAGTAATCGGAAACATGTAACCTCCACAGTAGGCAGAAATACGTTCCTGTGTGGATCATCGACTGCGGAAATCTTGCAAGTGGATCGTAAAGGTTGGGACAGAGTCTTTCATATATAAATTTGCAGTTAATAATTATATAATTTTAGGAATCAGCTAGTTTGCTTACACTGATTACGTTGGCACTTTGTTAGCGTTACAACAACGGTCATACCTCCGAACTATCTAAACTTTAGTAAGGAATGTGTACTTTTGACACCTCTGGTTAGCATTTAGTGGTCAGTTTCAAACGTATTTATTTTTTGCTTGTTATTGAACTACTTTTCACTCTCTGTAACATCAATGCACATTGTTCAATTTACTGCATATTGCACTTTATTCATGTCTCTCATTCCACCTGCAAAAACATTGTAAAGTTTGTCACAAAGAGGTTTATATATTTATAAATACTAATATTCTCTATTCCATTCTGTTCTGCTTTTTTATTGCCCAGATATTAGTTAGCCTTTGTTAAATTGTCTGTTATATGTCAATAGATACGTATGTCACAAATAAAAGTGTTTTGTAAATTATGTTTTTGTAAAGAATTTTCTCCACAAATCTCTTACATGCTAACTGTAATGTGTTATTTCTGCTAAAACCTGAACTTAAATGTGTATATGGTGTTTATCTGTTTTTCTCTCTGTTTTAGATGCTCATATCAATTTGGAGTTCTGCCTCCAAGCCAGAATTGCAGGAATGCACCACGTGTTGGCTGTTTCACTGCCCTCTGTGCCCCACTTTCAGCCCTATTGTCAGGAGCATATAAATGGACACATTAAAAATGCTTTGCCTTTCAAAGGTATGTTGGTATTAAATATACCTCATAGTTAAAGTTATAAATATGCTCTTCTTTTCAGCACTTCTGCAGTCTCTTTGTTGACTTTTTTTTTCCTGTTCACCACATTTCCTGAGAGCTCTTGTGATCCACACCATTTTGCTTTCATTATTGAGGATGGCTTGGATATTTTTGTTAATATGTACAATCCGATTGTTAGATAAACTGATTACATTCTATAAAACTACATTTAAATTACATGTTGTTTTTTGGGGTTTTTTCTCTCTTACAGACAAAATGATATGCCGGTGCACTTTCACTGCCCTGTCTGTAACATGACAGTCATACAGCGTGGGGATATGGCAAGGCAATTTTTCTCATGTCAGCGTTTAGGACTGCTCCCCGCTGAACTCTCCGTGGAGCCACATCTCCCTCTCGATGTCTTGTCTCCAGTATCTAAACCATTTTCTGAATCTTCAGTAGAACATTCATGTGCTCTACCCTCTGTGCTAAATGAAACTGTGGCTTGTGGAAAGTCCTTGAAAATGAAACGCCCTCACTGTGGTCTTAGTCTTCTTGAAAAAAAACTTCAAGGCTCACATGATGAGGAGGCATTCAAACAGATCAACAGATGTTTGCCTGGCCTGTCATCTGCAGTGTTTTTGTGTAGAGGGACTTCTTCCTCTTTGTTTTTCAGTTTGCAGAGGACATGGAGCTCTTTTTAAAAGCTTGTGCTGATCAGCAGGGACTACGGGTCAATGCGATGTTTGACATTTAATGGACAGATGAAGGCCCTGGCCGTATTTGTGTTTTTTATGTGTTGTTTGTTTTTCCCACTGTTACGGGCCATTCGATCCCTATACAACCGTTGCAAGAGTTTGGTTCGCATTGCCGGCAATAAGTCGGACTTGTTTCCGGTGGGTGATGGGCTCCGCCAGGGCTGCCCTTTGTCACCGATTCTGTTCATAATTTTTATGGACAGGATTTCTAGGCGCAGCCAAGTGGCGGAGGGCTTTCACTTCGGTGGCCTCAGAATCTCATCTCTGCTTTTGCGGATGATGTGGTTCTGATGGCTTCATCGGGGGGGCCTCCAGCTCGCACTGGAGCAGTTCGCAGCCGAGTGTGAAGCAGCGGGAATGAGGATCAGCACCTCCAAATCTGAGGCCATGGTTCTCAGCCGGAAAAGGGTGGAGTGCCCACTCCGGGTCGGGGATGAGTTCCTGCCCCAAGTGGAGGAGTTCAAGTATCTCGGGGTCTTGTTCGCAGTGATGGGAGAAGGGCGGAGATCGACAGGCGGATTGGTGCTGCGGCTGCAGTGATGCGGACGCTGCACCGGTCCGTCGTGGTGAGAGGAGCTGAGTGTAAAAGCGAAGCTCTCAATTTACCGGTCGATCTCGTCCCGACCCTCACCTATGGCCACGAGCTGTGGGTAGTGACCGAAAGAACGAGATCGCGGGTACAAGCGGCGAAATGAGCTTCCTCCGAAGGGTGGCTGGCCTCTCCCTTAGAGATAGGGTGAGAAGTTCGGCCATCCGGAGGGGCTCAGAGTAGAGCCGCTGCTCCTCCACATCGAAAGGAGCCAGTTGAGGTGGTTCGGGCATCTGACAAGGATGCCCCTGGGCGCCTCCTGGGTGAGGTGTTCGGGCATGTCCCACCGGAGGAGGCCCAGGGGCAGACCCAGGGACGCGCTGGAGAGATATATATCTCGGCTGGCCTGGGAACGCCTTGGTGTTCCCCGGATGAGCTGGAGGAGGTGGCTGGGAGAGGGAGGTCTGGGCTTCTCTGCTTAGGCTGCTGCCCCATGACCCGACTTCGGATAAAGCGGATGAGGATGGATGGATGGATGGATGGATGTTTGTTTTCAGTGTACAGAATTCCAGTTAAACGTGTTATTAAATATCCACTTGTTTCCATGTCCATACTTATAGTAAAAAATTAAGTGTAAATGCAACAGCATTGTTTATACTTGTAACTTCAGAGTAAAAAGCTTATTGTTGATATTAACATTAATATATCCATCCATCCATCCATCCTCATCCGCTTTATCCGAAGTCGGGTCGCGGGGCAGCAGCCTAAGCAGAGAAGCCCAGACCTCCCTCTCCCAGCCACCTCCTCCAGCTCATCCGGGGAACACCAAGGCGTTCCCAGGCCAGCCGAGAGATAATCTCTCCAGCTGCCCTGGTCTGCCCTGGGCCTCCTCCGGTGGGACATGCCCGAACACCTCACCCAGGAGGCGCCCAGGGGCATCCTTGTCAGATGCCCGAACCACCTCAACTGGCTCCTTTCGATGTGGAGGAGCAGCGGCTCTACTCTGAGCCCTCCCGGATGGCCGAACTTCTCACCCTATCTCTAAGGGAGAGGCCAGCCACCCTTCGGAGGAAGCTCATTTCTGCCGCTTGTATCCGCGATCTCGCGTTTTTCGGTCACTACCCACAGCTCGTGGCCATAGGTGAGGGTCGGGACGATCGACCGGTAAATTGAGAGCTTCGCTTTACACTCAGCTCCCTCACCACGACGGACCGGTGCAGCGTCCGCATCACTGCAGCCGCAGCACCAATCCGCCTGTCGATCTCCGCTCCCTTCTCCCATCACTCGCGAACAAGACCCCGAGATACTTGAACTCCTCCACTTGGGGCAGGAACTCATCCCCGACCCGAGTGGGCACTCCACCCTTTTCCGGCTGAGAACCATGGCCTCAGATTTGAGGTGCTGATCCTCATTCCTGCTGCTTCACACTCGGCTGCGAACTGCTCCAGTGTGAGCTGAGGCCCCACCGATGAAGCCATCAGAACCACATCATCCGCAAAAGCAGAGATGAGATTCTGAGGCCACCAAGTGAAGCCCTCCGCCACTTGGCTGCGCCTAGAAATCCTGTCCATAAAAATTATGAACAGAATCGGTGATAAAGGGCAGCCCTGGCGGAGCCCATCACCCACCGGAAACAAGTCCGACTTATTGCCGGCAATGCGAACCAAACTCTTACAACGGTTGTATAGGGATCGAATGGCCCGTAGCAGTGGGCCAGACACCCCATACTCCCGCAACACCTCCCACAGGACACCCCGAGGGACACGGTCGAATGCCTTCTCCAAGTCCACAAAACACATGTAGACTGGTTGGGCAAACTCCCATGCACCCTCAAGTATCCTCGAGAGGATAAAGAGCTGGTCCAGTGTTCGCGACCAGGACGAAAACCGCATTGTTCCTCCTGTATCCGAGGTTCGACTAACGGACGAACTCTCCTTTCCAACACCCTGGCATAGACTTTCCCAGGGAGGCTGAGAGTGTGATCCCCTGTGGTTGGAACACACCCTCCGGTCTCCCCTCTTAAAGATGGGGACCACCACCCGGTCTGCCAGTCCAGGGTACTGCCCTGATCTCCACGCAACATTGTAGAGGCGTGTCAACCAGGACAGCCCTACAACGTCCAGAGCCTTCAGGAACTCGGGCGGACCTCATCAACACCAGGGGCTCTGCCACCGAGGAGTTGTTTAACTGCCTCAGTGACCTCGACCCCAGAAATTGGCGGGTCATTCCCTCATCCCAGACTCTGCTTCCTCCTCGGAAGGCGTGTCAGTGGGATTAAGGAGGTCCTCAGTATTCCTTCCACCGCCTGACAATTTTCTCAGTCGGCGTCAGCAGCGCACCGCCAGCACTATACACAGTGCAGGTAGAGCACCGCTTTCCCCTCCTGAGACGCCTGACGGTTTGCCAGAATCTCTTCGAGGCAGTCCGAAAGTCTTTTTCCATGGCCTCTCGAACTCCTCCCACACCCGAGTTTTTGCTTCAGCCACTGCCCGAGCCGCATTCCGCTTGGCCTGTCGATACCTGTCAGCTGCCTCTGGAGTCCCACAGGCTAACCAAGCCCGATGGGACTCCTTCTTCAGCCTGGTGGCTCCCTTCACCTCTGGTGTCCACCATTTGGTTCGGGGATTACCACCACGGCAGGCACCAACCACCTTGCGGCCGCAGCTCAATGCAGCAGCCCGGCAATGGAGACGCTGAACATGGTCCATTCGGACTCAATGTCCCCCGTCTCCCTCGGAATGTTGTTGAAGCTCTGCCGGAGGTGTGCGTTGAAGATCTCGCGGACTGGGGCCTCTGCTAGACGTTCCCAGCACACCCTCACTACGCGTTTAGGTGCACCGGGTCTGTCCAGCGTCCTCCCCCGCCACCTGATCCAACTCACCACCAGGTGGTGATCAGTTGACAGCTCAGCCCCTCTCTTTACCCGAGTGTCCAGAACATATGGTCGCAAGTCTGGTGATACGATTACAATACACATACACATACACATATACATTAATATATTACCCTGTAATCAATAATATTTTATACATTTTACGCATTAACCCTCTGGGCTCTATCCTGGCCATTTGTGGCCACTTCACTTCTTCTTTTTTTGACTACTACACTGCAGTGGATCAAAAGAATGACACAGGTTTGATCTTAAGGATCTAATATTTGTGTGTGTTTGTGCATGACATTGCAACGCAAATATGTATTTGCAAGATAAACTGAAATAAATTATGACGCATCAAATATTACACAGGCTGCAGTGAATTTTTGTTGATACGGGCTATTGAGCTTTGAGTTTCCCAGTCAAACTTAGCTTTGAAGCACATGCTAAAAACACTTTTACTCTTGTACATTTCATAACAAGACACCATAGCCAAAATATTAACAAAATATATATTAATAAAAAAATTCAAAGCTGCAGCTGCAGCATATACAGCAACAAACACTGTTAGTAAATGTGTCTGGGAGTTTATGCAGGTGCAGAAAGTGCTGTTGCTTTAAGTAAGCCTAACAGCTTCCAGATCACTTATTTTTCTGGAAAGATGGTAGGAAGGGCATCACTGCTCATTTCTACAGTCTCCCAGATCTTGGAATACAAGCCTTTGTCCCATGAAACCACTTCACAGTACTAGGAGTCCACTAAAACCTACAAAGAGAGTGATCCTGGAAGAAATGGGGCGCACACTAGTGACCTCAACAATTGCAAGACAGCCTTTTCCCCGATGCTCAGATGGGGAAAAAAAGGAAGTTTCATGAAAACATTAGGACTTTATCACCGTTTTATCTGAAAAGTTAATGGTAATATATAACCTAACAGACTATAAAGAGTAAAAAATTTAGATACAATTTTGATTTTGATGAAAAGGACTGGTGCTATTTTAAAGAGTCACGTCGGTAAAAGTAGATAAATGTTTTAAGAAATATACATTTTATAGCATTTTGTGAACATACACAAAAAGTGGCCATTTTTGGCAACAAACAAGGGTGCAAAACGTTTCGTCGGCATTGTTGTGTTTGTTTGGGAGAAAACTTACAAACATACAGTACAGCACTTCAGGGTTACACTGCTAGCGATTGAAGATTTATGTAAATTCGACAAGCTAAACGCATTCTGTACTGTACAGCAGCAGTCCCCAACTTTTTTGCACCACGGACCACTTTAATGTCAGACAATATTTTCAGGGAACGACCTTTAAGGTGTCGCGGATAAATACAACAAAAGAATAAAAAAGAAACTGTGGTATTTTGTAAATATAATAATAAACGTAACTTGAGCTGTGCGCCAACAACAATCACAGTGACATCCTCCTCTCTGCTTCTTAACGCTCTCTGGTCGCTATGGTAACGGGTAAATAGTTCTTTCAAAATAAGACACACAACTACAACCATACATTTCACACCGGAGCCTCAACTCTCGCGGAACGGTACCAAAGGACTCCTATTAGGGACCGCTCCTGTACAGGAGACACTGGACTAGATTGATTGACAATGGTCTACAGCAATCAGAACACACAACATGATGTGCTGTAAAAAAAAAAAAAAGAAAAAAGAAAAAAAAAAGAAATCAGCGAAACAACCAGTGTCGCGGAAGGTGCGCCGCGTTATAGCGAGGGACCACTGTACACTTTTGGCCACGAACAATTTAGGGGATGTTGAATTTTTTTGAACAAACCCAGAGTGTTAAAAAAACCCCACTTAAAACCATTTTTATTTCTCAGCAGCATCAATAGGAGCAAAAACGCAATTTAGTTTTCGCTGTCAAAGTCGATTTAACTGAAGTTACGTGTTTCCGGTTACTGTGAAGGTCACGTGTTTCCGGTTACTGTGAAGGTCACGTGTTTCCGGTTAGTGTGGAGGTCACGTGTATCCGGTTACTGTGGAGCTCCACAGTGGCTGCAGCCAGGTGCTCTTGGGCTGTTTCCGGGCCGGCCAATAATAATGGCTAATAATAACGCTACACGGGTATTTTTGAAAACGCAGCTGTTTCGTCAGCATGTAAACGGCATTTCGAATCACTGAAAACGGCGATTTTTTAAAACTCCTTTTTTGTGTTTAAGTGTGGACGAGGAATACAGAGTTCATCACGCAACGTCAAAGGTATGTGCCTTTTTTCACGTCACGCTGTGCGCCACTTTATTGTTTACATGAGATGAATTGCAGAATGGCAGATAGAGATGAAATACTGTTAATCTGACTATCTGCAGGTTTTACATGCTTACATATACACACGCAGTTACTGTCCCTCTACTTGGAAAGGCAGACGAGTCACGCTGTGATTATTTTACATGTTGCTGTTTTTTTCCTGTGTAATAATATTCAACATTGTTATCAATACATTTTTCAACAAATGCCTCTCTGTGCAAATTGGGTTTAAAAACATAAACAACTGTGGGATGCTGTTTGTCCGTGATTTAGACAGGGGGAACAAATTACGGCAGGATCAGCCTGATATTATTTGTATCCCACTGTAACTTTACTGCATAAAGAGCTAACATGTCCAAAATGTCAGGAGTAGTTAGTCATTACAACAAGTGTTTGTGAACTAAAAATGAAGAATGTGGGATACTGTTTGTCTGTGATTTGGAGAGCCCAGCGCGGGAAACATATTCAGCGATGCTTCATCTCCTGCTTTGCGTTTGTGTGGGCGCCCCGTGCTAGCAGTGTCCAAGCATTGTTTTTTTTCTTTCTTGCTTTTCATACCGCGCCCCCCCTGCAATGGCTCTGCGCCCTCCCTAGGGGGCGGGCCCCACACTTTGGGAAGGTCTGGCTTAGCCCATCCTCGAACTTCCCCCACATCCATTTCCTGCAAACTACAAGGTCATAACCAAATAAGGACATTATCCTGACTGTCCTGTCCTCGTATGCCCTCACTATAGTGCCATCAGTGTCTATACTGTTATCCTTCATATAACCCTACACACAGACACACAGACACACACACACAAACATATATATATATATATATATATGTCAGGACACGTGATCAATGCACAAATGTAAAGACATTTCCATTATATGTGCCTCCCTCTCTGCAGACCCTTTCTGAGTATTCTTGTCTAAAATAGTTCCTGCCCAGTTGCTCACCTGCCAGTCATCAATAGCATGAATTTTGTAAATAAACCTTTTAAAACTTGTAATGTTTATCCAAAACATGACATTAGGTCAAATTTGATCTGTTTTGGAATTTCAATGTAGTAAAAATACTGTTATTCTTTTAACCTGAAATTAGTTGACTTTCCCAAAAGTGACCCAACATACACAAGAATGAAAATATTTAAAATACCCTAGTACAGCTTGTATCTTTGTGTAGGATCTAGGTCATCAAGGTCATGGTAGTTTACAGAGCATGGTTAGAAAGTGACTGGCCCATCCGAGAATCTTCTTCAGAAGTGAGAGGTGAAACATCTTCACGAAACTTAAAGACATCCTGTCTCTTTCTTTCCTTGCTCTGTAGACTCTTGCACAGGTCTTACAAAATTTCATACACTAAGGCTGTTGTGGATGAACTTTGATCACTGTCTGTGGAGAGGGTTTTAAATTCACCAGTGTGGATTGAAAAACTGGAAAATGGTGGTTTTAAGGAATCTTGAAACTTTTGAACTGTTCACACTCGTACTTGTTATGAGAAAGCGAAACAGACCTACAGTCTATGGTGTCCTGAGCCATTTGCACTTATGCACACCGTTATGCTCAATTTTCTTCTCGTATATGCTTTCCTTTGAACTCTTAATTATGCATGGGGGTAAATACAGTGTTCTGAAACTGAAACTAAATTAAGTTTTTAAACAATGTACACACAGAGGGGTGCTGCCTCTATCTGTGATAGTGGCTAGTGACCTACAAATCGTTTTGTTTACATTAAACATTGGGTTCATTTTGCAACAAACATTTTTTGAGTCAATCTTTTGAGAAAAACATTACAATACTACTTCAGATTAGTGAATGAAACGGACCTTAGAGCTGACTCTTTGAAGTGAACGACGCGAGCCATGTTTTTTTTCTTTCTCTCACCCTCTCTCCCGCCCTTTTTTTCCACGTCACTCCGCACGTGAGCCCTGTGCTTTGCGCTGGGCAGAGGGGGGAGGGGCGGTAGTTACACTCGCAGTAGCACAGGAACAGAGCGGGAGGGAAAGAGAGAGAAAGAGAGCCAGGGACAACAACGTCACATTAGAAAGGTATAGTAATCATCCACAACTATTTTCAGTTGCGGATGATAAAGGATTGAGAAAGTTTATTCATGCAGTGAATCCTATGTATGCAAGTCCAAGCAGGAAAACACTCTCCCAAAAAATCATCCCAGGCCCATATGACAGAGAATGTGTATCTTCTTTTTGTTTTCATATTTTAATTTATATTGTGTTGTGGTTTGCAGTGTTTTGTGTTGTTTCACTTTAAATTTGTTTAAAAGGAAAAAGCTGAAAATCTGAATCGTTAGAAGTTGAAATTTAAATAGTTGGTTGTTGTATTTTATAATTTATTTATTACATTTTATGTGGAGTAAATAAATAAAAGTATATTTACAGTGGCCCCTAGAGACAAAGCACGTACAAACTCTGAAGCACGTACAAAAACGGAGAAAACGCAGCGTCATAGGTGTACGCCTTTTTTGACGTCACACTGTTCGCCACGTTATTGTTTAGGTGAAATGAATTTCTACAATACTGTTACTGTTAATTGTACTCTCTGCAGTGTTTAAATGCTTACATATACACACACAGTTACTGTCCCTCCACACATACAACTCGGTTCTCCTTCTATGCCCCATCTTTGTTTACTATTTCCCACCGAGGCTTCTAGACTTCTGATTGGCCAACATTTCTACACGGTTAGGACTATGGTTGTGTCCAAATTCATGGGCTGCATCCTCCTGAGGACCCGGCCTTCGCGGTCTACGTGGGCCGGGTCCTCAGAAGGTCAGGTAGGCTGGAAGTAAACAGCTGTGAAATTGGACAGTCTAGCCTTCTGATTAACGTCACCGCTGTCTCGGTGGAGTTTAATAAACTCGGCCGTCTGCTCCTCCTGTTAAAATATAACAGGACACTGGCGTAAACTCTCGACCATCTCACACTTTTGTTTAATTGGTTTTCTGTTTGACGTTTATTCAGCTGTGTGAAAACCAAGGAGGAACCCACCCGATGGATTAATAAAGTTTTATTTTATCGAATCTAATCTAATATCTTTAGTCTCAGCCAAACCGGTTTACTCACGAACAAATAAAACACTGAAAAAGGCCAAACAATATCCTTTTAGGTTGTCTAAGTGACTTATATATTACGTTTAACCTGAGTAGCGAAAGTCCGCGGTGATCTGAAAATGATGTGCCGGGAGTTGTGCCATTCTCAGCGGCTTCAGTGACCCTCGAGCTCTTGGCTACCTATCGAGCTGGTGGGTAACAGACGTCTCCGAAAACTTCGAAGCACTTTTGCAAATATGCGATATCTTGATAAACCGAGCAGATATTTGAAGTTTACACAGCTACATTCTCGCCTGAAAATATGTTAAAAGTTTATTTTGTGACTCAGAAAGATTAATAAAAGTAATTTTAAAACTTAGTAGCGGCCGCCATTGCCGGAAACTGGAGTTTGGCTGGGCCGCGCTATGAATTCTGGGATATGGTGGGGCACGAAGGACACAACCGACCCATCCTTCAAATTCGGGGAAAAGGAGGACGCATTTGTCGGCTGCATTCGGAGGAGTCTACGAATTTGGACAGCCTTCGGCGCGTCGCTGTGACGTAATCGGTCTACAAATGCGGCCTCAGGAGGATGCAGCCCATGAATTTGGACACGACCAAAATCGCCACCTGCTGTTTTGGCATGTTCCTAGCAGCGTTTTCCTTCATTTCTGCGTTTACGTGTGGATGGGATTATTTTTTAAAACGAAAAATCTCCGTTTTCAAAGATACCCGTGTACGTGTGGACATAGCCTTGGTGTGTGGTAGTAACAGATAAATGAACATTTTTTAAAATTATTTGAATATATATGAGTGTTTGTGTATAAATACACAAACAATATACATATGTTTTCAACTGTGTAATTTAAGGGATCTAGTGTAGCTATGTACATGCTTTGGAATTTGTACTTGTGTTGGAGTTTGTACGTGCTTTTTAGAGTTTGTACGTGCTTTGTCTCTAGGGGCCACTGTATATATTTATTAGGGGTGGGTTTTAATAATCGATTCATCGATTAAAATCGATTCTGGCTTGGATAACGTGAAATCGATTAATTAAAATCCTGAATCGATTTTTTAATATAAATTTATTTTGCCCGAAATGCCAGAATCTCAGGTGAAACCTCACAAAATTTCAACAACCACCAAACAGCTAAGACAGTAAATGAGAGCAGGTACACGGATTCTGCACAAGGACGTAAACACACAGCGCGGACCCGCGGATCAGAATCAGTGAGATGTCGCCTTTCTCACCTGACGGGCGCTGCAGCTTTAAGCGGCTGCGCGCGCTCCCGCGGACGGCAATCACTTTCTGGCACAACAACTGCACGGACACGGTCAGTGCTGAAAGCCGACAGCTCGCTGATTCTGATGTTTCGGCGGGTCCGCGCTTTGTGTTCACGCCCCTTTTGCGCTGATTCTAAAGCTGTTAGTTTGATCTCTCTCCAAACAATATTGACCGAACCAGCAGCAAAAGAAGATCCAAACTACGCTTCACATAAACATCGTCATGAATTCACTCTGACTTTTACTGTTTTGCTTCCACCACGATAAAATCCCACTTCATGCACAGCTCTCCCTCTCTCTCTCTCTCTCTCTCTGTACTTCAAGAACAGTTTCCCGTCTAAAAATCTGTTTTCTGCATTATTCGCTTGCTTGTTACGCACAAGTCTACCGTTGTTTACAGCGCTGTCGGCCGCCTTTTTTTTTTTCGTTTTACATACTTCCGAAAAGAAAACCTAATTTCTGCCGTTCAATACTGAACAAATTTAAACTTTTTAAAATTATGCAAAATGCAAAACGCTTAGCCGTGTCTCTAATAAAACCGCTGTAACGTCAGAGGTATCATTCATAAGTTGATTAATGGTTTTCTTTCGTTTTTGATGTACTGCAGAATATTTTTATAAAATCCAGGCCAGGAAAACCATCATGTTTTTATCTTCAGCTACTTTGACACAAAGGCATCTGATGTGACGCTCACACCTTTGATAAAGTCTTGCGTGTGTCAGCTTCCTTTTTATAGATACAAAAATATGTAAATGTACTGATCTGAATTATAATATTTCTGACTGTCAAAATTTCCCAGATTCAAATTGAATTTAACTGAATCGAATCGAATCAAATCGAATTGAATCGAATCGTGGATCGAATCGATTCGGGACCTTGTGAATCGGAAACGAATCGATTCTAGAAATCAGTGACGATACCCAGCCCTAATATTTATGTATAAACATATATAAATAAAACGTTTTTTTTACATTGGTAATTCCTTTTGTGAATAATTTTATATGGTTGTTGATAATAAATTAATTAAAGCAGCAAAACAACAACAACAGTCGTGCAGTTTTGAAAAAAGATCTCCATCCACATGTAAACGCCAAAAACGCAGTCAAGAACATCCTAACCGTGTTGAAATTTTGGCCAATCAGAAGTCTAGGGGCCTGGGATGGAAAGGGTAAACATGGTTTTATGCAAACCTTAAGTACTTCTAAAAGGTTTTGTGTTTTACTGGAAAGGAAGCTAATTTTGTGCTCATCGAGTGCCTTCATCATTTCAGATGTTAATAACTAAATACAGTATTTTGGCTGTTGTGTAGTCCGACTAGAAAAGCTGAAATGAAACCTAGAGCAAATGAATAATCAATTGCAAAGAAACTCATACGTGCTTCGCATGCCCCAGGATCATGACAAGAACAGCCCTATCACTGACAAGAGGAGGCCCATACCCCCACAATATGCTCCAGATGAGAGAGTTTGGTTATCTTTCAGAGAAATAAGATTTAAATGTACAAAACTAGCTCCAAAGTTCCTTGGCCCATTTGAAATAAGTAAGGTTATCAATCCATATGCCGTGTGTTTGAAATAAAATCACTCTCCTCCAGTCCTCTTTTTTTTCTTTTTCTTTTGCCGTGTCGCATTTGGTTCTTTAGCCATCAGAATTTTGCTGGCCCTCACTAAAAATGTGTCTTCCTCTCCCCAAACCCTTCCTGAGTACTCCTAAAGGAAATAGTTCCTGCACAGTTGCTCACTTGCCAGCGATCAATAATAAACCAATAATTCTGTAAATAAATCTATTAAAACTTTTAATGTGTGCCAAAACATGACATCGGGTCAAATTTGGTCTGTTTTGACATTTTACTTCAGTACCTTCCGGGTCGGATCTCAGCGCCTTATTTCCATAAACCTACCCCATGAATGGAGAGGGAGAAAGACAGGAGGAGAAAACACTCAAAAACCACAGGCAGGTCAGCCCTGATAGTTGAACTATATATGCCACCAGTATTTTTTTGAGAATAGGAAACATTGTCCTTTGCTGCCTCTATCCTTGTCGGGGGCTTGTCACCTTTAAACCACCTTTTTGTTTACACAAAATTTTGGTTGTATTTTGCAACAGACACTTTTTCATGCAATATTGTGGTAAAAATATTACAACATTACTTCAGATCCTGAAAGTACTGTATGGTAGGGAGGGTAACAAAATTTGAAAGTCACTAATGATTAACTATGGCATTATAATTATATTTTTATAGCAGTGAGATTGGTGTGCAATAGTTCTAAAGGTTATATACTATTTTCAAGTAATGAGAAGGTCTTTTCCCTTTTCACATTTTTTCTAGTAGACCTTCAGAGGTTACATCACATAGCCTTACTAACTGGCTACAGAGGGTTCAGGTTTCCAGCTTCACCATGATTCTATGTTTCAGGTCAGCTGCTCCCATATGGAAAAGAAATAGTAAAAACTTATATGATTTACTCATGAAAGTGGCCACTTTCATGAGTAAATCATATAAGGCTTACGTGACTTACTCATGAAAGTGGCCACTTTCTCATTACTTTCATATATTTTTTTAGTAAGTATCCAAAACATATAAGTTTCATTATATAATTTTTCAAGGGATCTTATATCTGTTTTCACTCTTGTATGCTTTTCATACAAGTTTCACACAAGACAAATACAAACTTTATAAGATTTATATATATCTTTTCCATATGAGCTCTTTCACTCAACACTCCTTCTTCCATTGTACTTTGGGTTTGGTTCCCAGTCTCGGGTGGGGTTGTTGATATCTCCCCCCTGACCTGTCATCCTGGCTCTTCCATGCTGTAGCATTTTTGTTGTATTACCTTGTTGATCTCTGGCTATGATAGCAGTTAGTTTTCTGAATGCTGGATCGTATAGGATCACTGCAGCTATTCGTTGTTTCGCCATCAATATCAAATGCTCTGTATTGAAGATTCCATTGGTCCCACATCCTCTTCATGCGATCCATTCTGCTGGGTTACTTGTATAATAGCATTGCAACAGTGCCCTGTTCTCATCTGTCCCACTTATGCCTTTATGTTTCAGTAACCCACTAATCATCAGGGTCCTGATTCCTTGACACCTGACCCAGACCTTGTCAATCAGGGTGATGTCCGAGCTGCTATGGCTTCAGTTATCTGTCTCTTACTCATACTCAAGCTAGGCTTGGCTAACATAGGGATCTATCCCAGGGACCCTTACTGCATACAGACTTCCTGATTGGCCTGCTTTGTCTAAGACAAACTACCAATCTGCAGGCAACTTCAAGCTCTATATTATTTTCAGAACCTGACATAAATTAATTGATTATAATGAATTTCCTGAGAACGAGTCTGAACATGGAAACCATTGAAACAATTTTTACGTGTTGACCCATGCTGCTCAGAGAAACAAGATTGATAAAGCTGAAAGGCTCCAAACCTTTCAGCTTTATCAATCTAGAAAGTAATGAAGTTTCCTTTATTGAAAGTTTAATTTTTTAAGTTAAGTTATTAAGTTTAACTTTAATATTTCTATCCCAAAATATACAGAGTAAAAACAGTTGTGTAGTGTTACACACACACGCACTGCAGACAGATATGCATAATCAGAAACAGATGCTTATGATGAGTCTATGATAGTGCAGTAAGTATGAGGTGCTGTTTCAAGTGGTCCTTATATAGAGCCACATGACCAAGAGTGTGTCAGCAGTATATAAATATGTATAAATATCTAAATAAAAATTTCCCTCTCGCCCGTGTGGGTCTATCCTTCAAGCCTGGGTCATCTATCAAAGGGCATATGAAATTATGCACAAAAGGAATTACTAATGTTAAAAAATGTGGTTTTATTTATATATGTTTATATATAAATATATACGGTGGCCCCTAGAGACAAAGCAGAGAGAGAAAGAGAGCCAAGGACAACAACAACAGACAACATCGTCACATTAGAAAAGGTATAGTAATCATCCACAATTAATTTCAGTTGCGGATGATAAAGGATTCAGAAAGTTTATTCATGGACTCTCCCAAAAAATCATCCCAGGCTTATATGACAGAGTATGTGCATCTTCTTTTTGTTTTGCATATTTTATTTTATTGTGTTGTGGGTTGCAGTGTTTTGTGTTTTGCTTTGTGTTGTTTCACTTTAAATTTATTTAAAAGGAGAAAGCTGAAAATTTAAATAGTTAAAAGTTGAAATGTGAATCGTTGTTTTTTGTATTTTATAATTTATTTATTACATTTTATGTGGCGTGAATAAATAAAAGTATATTTACGGTGGCCCCTAGAGACAAAGCACATACAAACTCCGAAGCACGTACAAACTCTCTGTGTCTGATTTTAATTGTGGAATAGTGATGTGTTTCACTGCCCATTCCCCTCCCACGACTAGCTCACTGTGATAAGCAGCTGCTCTCAGAGCACGTAGCGCAAGTTTGAATCTTGCCCGTGGAAGCATGGTTTCAGCACACATTGCAGCTTCTTTGGCTGTTTTCAGCAGACAATTTCCCTACAGGGCATTCACCCTGCATTTTTGCAGGAAATGCAACTTTTTCTAGTTTAATTACACTTTGGATTCTGGGGTTTATGTGATCAGATAGTCTACTAGTCTCCTGAATCCACAGAAAAACGATAGTGAGAGATGCGTCATTCATTTCTTTTACAAATGCGTGTGTAATTCATAGAAGCAGTACTATCAAAACATTAATTCAGTAATTCCAAATGAATTTGGTCCATAAAAATGGGAATCCTGGCGTCAATGCCTATTGGCAGCAGGTACACCACCTGTCGAAACCGAAGTTAAGAGCAATAAAACCTTGAATTTAGTCACACTTCCCTGGTGTTTTTTAACAACAATGCAGAGAAATGTTTTGAAAAATCTGAAATTCAGAAGATTGACACAGCGTTGAAATGTCAGTATCAAGTGCCCCCCATTCCTACCATTTGCTTTTGTGTTGCATAAGGTCAGACAGAAAAACTATTTTGTACTTTGGTCAGCAGCCCAAAGAGTAACTTCTTATATTCACATTATTACACTCATCAAGAGAATAACATTCATTCTACGAGTTTGTGTACAAAACAGTAACATTAAATTTACATTGATGAGATTTATGTTACCTCAGCGTTGTTTTAATTCACCTCTAAGTAAGAAAAGTAAGTGAAATGTATAAAGAATGGAAAGGAACCCTCTTTTTTTTTTTTTTTTTTAAAGGAACATACATACATTTGACTCATGCAGAATCTATGTTTATAATAATAACAAAAACACAACAAATCAGGTATACATTTTTATTTGAGTTCACTTTCGTTTTCTAGAAGAAACACTTAACTTTTTAAAGCAATACTGTTAAAAATGATTTTAAATACATAAATTTATACAGGAATTACCCTTGTCTATTTAGTAATTAGTATGACATCCAAAACTTGTATTATGATCATTATTAAACTTTAACATACCTCTATTAGCACCCAAGGACACACTAAAAAAGTGTTTTTAGTTTACATTTATACTGAAAATCAAAGCAAATTAATGCTACATAATTATCTACATGAAATGTGTCTCAGGGATTTTTAATATATTTCATATTTTTTTGTATGTTCATATATGGCTGTCTTGTTTAGAATATGTTGCTTGTGTTTAGAAAAATTTATCATATTAATTTAATCTCTTGCAAGAATGGAATGAAAACGTAAAATGCTCTGGTGCAATGGAGCTAGGAACCTGTACTGAGCGACACGCATTCCCATTTTCCGTGCAGCCACCACCTCTTGAAACATCTCATCTGTGTAGTACGTGCACCTGTTCTCAGCCACCATGCGATCAATCTTGCCGATTAGCTCATCCACTTGCTTTCTGTCATTGTTTAGGTTATCAAAGACATGGAACCTTTTTCCACATCTTAGGATAATATCTTTAAGACCTTGTTGACCTTTATTTACATACTCTTCTATTGTCATGTCTCCAAGATCACCACCGCGGGTGAACAAGACAATCATGTAATGGTTAGCCTGTGGGCCAAACAGCTCCTGCAGGGCTTCCACAGAGTTTTTTTCTTCTTTGGTGAATCGACCGACTTGAATGACCAGAAGGAACACATGAGGACCTGGACAGGAGATTTCAACACATCTCACAATTTCTTTTTTGATCATTTCTGGGGATTTTGCCGTGTCCAAAATGCCTGGTGTGTCTACCACATTAACTACTCTGTTACCAAACGTCTTCGCATGTTGTTCACAAGATGCAGTCACTGACTCTGAACTGGGAGAAGAAATGAAATATTTATGTCCTAGAATGGTGTTTCCAGCAGCACTTTTTCCCACACCAGTTTTTCCAATCAGCACAATCCTCAAGTCAGAACCTGCAACACAGATCGCACCAAAACATTTTACCATGTCAGAAATCAGTAACTCAGCATCTCAGAATCTCGGTTTGGGATATTAACTATACACAGGTAGAGCTTACCTTGTGGAAATAAAGCCATATTTTAGTAAGTATTGTCCCTGTGGAGGTGAGAGCGACGAATGTGAACGTTTCTGTTGAACTCAATATTTATAGCTCCATAGCTGGCACGCCTCCAGTACTTGCAAATCAGGTTCTTGAAATATTTACAGAGCAGTAGGGAAATGGTAAGGAGAAGATTTGTAGCTGCTTATAGTATGAGAAAAAATGTTTTTTACAGACAACTGTATTTCTGTTGCCCTTGTCCTCACTCAACTGACCTGCAGGTGTATAAAGTATAATAATAATAAATAACAACTATATTTGTGTAACACTTACAAAAACAAACAGTTACAAGGTGTTTCATATTTTGAATAATAAACGTTTTGCATTAATACCAAGAAAAACTACATTAATACTACATAGTAAGTTGTATTATTAGTGAAGTTGTAGCTCTGAATGACAGATAAGTTTCCCAACAGGATCAATAAAGTATACATTATTATTCATCTAATAATAATACATTTTATTTAAGAGCGCCTTTCAGAACACTAAAGGACACTGTACACAGCAGAACAAAGCAAACATAAAAACAGGCAGTTTACAAAATCATAAAACCTAAAAATAGATTTCAAATAGGAGAATGGAAAAGGTTATGTGGGATAAGCTATTTTGAACAGGTGAGTTTTGAGTCTAGACTTAAAAAGATAAAAGGAAGTGATATTTCTTATATCAGGAGGGAATTCCAAAGTCAAGGAGCAGAGCAACTGAAAGCCCTGCTCCCCAGGGTGACAAGACGAGAAGAGGGGATGGAGAGAGAAAGAGAAGAGCAGTTAAAAGGAGTAAGTCCAGAACAACAAACTAGGTCCAATGTATGGCTCTTTATTTCTTTTGTTTAAAACCAAAACTATCGAGCCAGGATGAAAACTCTTTAGTGAGAGGACGATCACTGTTATCCATATGAATGCTAAAGTCACCCAGGAGTATTATATTAGGGGAAACAGTAGCCAAGTGGGTGAGCAGATTGGCAAAGTCACTTATAAAAGCAGAATTGGACTGTGGAAGGCGGTAGGTAACGTCTATAACAGTTGGAACAGATCCTGAGAGGTGACAAACAATGGATTCAAAAGAACTGAAGACAGGTACAGAAAACGGGGAGAATTTCCAATTCTCATGGTAAATTACCGCAAGACCTCCACCACAGCTGGACTCACGAGCTTGGCAGGTGTAAACAAACCCCAGGGGAGTGCCAAGAGCCCGCAGCCAAAACAAACAGGCAAGATGAACTAGATCCAAAGTACTTAGGCACTTGCGAGATTCTTCAAATTTTATATATAAGAGATAAAAGGAGATCGGTGGGTAGCGGCAGCAAGTCGGGGCAGCAAGTCCTGCCAGCATTCACTCAACCGGAACCAGAATGACATGACAAACCTTGGCATCTTCACCATTTAACCATTCACTGCACGTACAATATCTACATCTCATCAAACGTTTAGTAAAGAGACGGATAATATTATTTTATTTTATTTATATAAAGTCTTCATTTTACTATGCATGCATCTATCCCTCCCTCTTTCTATCCAATAATCTTCTACCACTCATGTAGGACCGGGTAACTGGGGCAGCAGCCTTAACAGAGAGACCCAGTTTATTGGGGGAAACACCCAGTCATTCCTAGGCCAGATATTATCTCACCAGTGTTCTGAGTGAACTAAAGGGCCTCCACTGAGTAGACCAAGTAGATCTATACAAGGACACGCCCAGAACACCTCACCTAGGAGTCACCAAGAAGACATTCTCTGCAGATGTCAGTGTAGCAGGAGGAATACATTTATTTATATTTCTTAAATGCTGTAGCTCAGACAGGCAACATTCTAAAAGTTAATGTGTCTGAATATGTCAGAAGTATGAAACTATTAATCATTTTTTTGACTCAAATCCTCAAAATCAGTCTCAGTGGGTCAACCCAGGGCTGAATCTTCCCAAAGGAATCATAGGCTCCTTAATGAATCAGCAAACCATGTTTGGTGGGACGGATACAGCACGGATAGGGATCATTTCTCAATACTCAAGAACATACTTCGCAAGTTCACATGGGAGTCAATAATTCTGGAGAACAGGAGAACGCAGAGCTATCATTCTACAATTGGAACGGGAGTGTACTTGATGACCTCACAGCACAAATCAGCTGTGATTAATAAATTACACGACATAAAAAAATTACTAATTAATTAATTTTAGACTTCTTTAAGAAAACAGAAAGATCACTTAAGAAAGTATTTTAAGCACTTTGACAAAAATTTCTTTTACATATGATGTGTTTTATAATGTCTAATAAGCTTCCTACAGTCAATATTACACAGGTATGCACAAGTCATACTGCTTATTTCAAAAACCAAACAGGTCAAGTGTAAGAAGGCTTTTATTTTTATTTTAGTAAACACTCAAAACTTACAATAGAAAGCTGGGGTTTGGCACAGAAGGACAAATATTAAAAACATCATTTGATCATTTCTGCAGCAGTCTTCAGGATGGGTTAGTATTAGCATGCTGTATTTTTAATCTTAGGTTTATTTCAGAATGGGCTGCACATTTTTACATCAGGGGATAAAAAGAAGCAAAATATTCAGTTAAGTAAACTGACAGCTCTCCAAGTAAGACTTCAAAGTTAAATAACTTGATCCAGTTACAGTGGCTTGCAAAAGTATTCGGCCCCCTTGAACTTTTCCACATTTTGTCACATTACAGCCACAAACATGAATCAATTTTATTGGAATTCCACGTGAAAGACCAATACAAAGTGGTGTACACGTGAGAAGTGGAACGAAAATCATACATGATTCCAAACATTTTTTACAAATAAATAACTGCAAAGTGGGGTGTGCGTAATGATTCAGCCCCCTTTGGTCTGAGTGCAGTCAGTTGCCCATAGACATTGCCTGATGAGTGCTAATGACTAAATAGAGTGCACCTGTGTGTAATCTAATGTCAGTACAAATACAGCTGCTCTGTGACGGCCTCAGAGGTTGTCTAAGAGAATATTGGGAGCAACAACACCATGAAGTCCAAAGAACACACCAGACAGGTCAGGGATAAAGTTATTGAGGAATTTAAAGCAGGCTTAGGCTACAAAAAGATTTCCCAAGCCTTGAACATCCCACGGAGCACTGTTCAAGCGATCATTCAGAAATGGAAGGAGTATGGCACAACTGTAAACCTACCAAGACAAGACCATCCACCTAAACTCACAGGCCGAACAAGGAGAGCGCTGATCAGAAATGCAGCCAAGAGGCCCATGGTGACTGTGGACGAGCTGCAGAGATCTACAGCTCAGGTGGGGGAATCTGTCCATAGGACAACTATTAGTCGTGCACTGCACAAAGTTGGCCTTTATGGAAGAGTGGCAAGAAGAAAGCCATTGTTAACAGAAAACCATAAGAAGTCCCGTTTGCAGTTTGCCACAAGCCATGTGGGGACACAGCAAACATGTGGAAGAAGGTGCTCTGGTCAGATGAGACCAAAATGGAACTTTTGGCCAAAATGCAAAACGCTATGTGTGGCGGAAAACTAACACTGCACATCACTCTGAACACACCATCCGCACTGTCAAATATGGTGGTGGCAGCATCATGCTCTGGGGGTGCTTCTCTTCAGCAGGGACAGGGAAGCTGGTCAGAGTTGATGGGAAGATGGATGGAGCCAAATACAGGGCAATCTTGGAAGGAAACCTCTTGGAGTCTGCAAAAGACTTGAGACTGGGGCGGAGGTTCACCTTCCAGCAGGATAACGACCCTAAACATAAAGCCAGGGCAACAATGGAATGGTTTAAAACAGAACATATCCATGTGTTAGGATGGCCCAGTCAAAGTCCAGATCTAAATCCAACCGAGAATCTGTGGCAGGATCTGAAAACTGCTGTTCACAAACGCTGTCCATCTAATCTGACTGAGCTGGAGCTGTTTTGCAAAGAAGAATGGGCAAGAATTTCAGTCTGTAGATGTGCAAAGCTGGTAGAGACATACCCTAAAAGACTGGCAGCTGTAATTGCAGCAAAAGGTGGTTCTACAAAGTATTGACTCAGGGGGCTGAATAATTACACACACCCCACTTTGCAGTTATTTATTTGTAAAAAATGTTTGCAATCATGTTTGATTTTCATTCCACTTCTCACGTGTACACCACTTTGTATTGGTCTTTCACCTGGAATTCCAATAAAATTGATTCATGTTTGTGGCTGTAATGTGACAAAATGTGGAAAAGTTCAAGGGGGCCGAATACTTTTGCAAGCCACTGTATGAAGCTTAACTAGGATGTTGGTTTTCTTCTGTGAACTAATGATTTACGTTCTGTCTAGGGTCCACCTGCTCTGTCCTGATTGAATGCTGCTCACAGAATCTGTCTAATTGCCAATCAGCAGAGCACTATACAATACCTATGGAGCCGTGTTTCATGGCCCTCTGGCTATTTTGATTGCCATACCTGTGCAGACTTGCATGCCTTTTGAGTTATGTGTTTTCTGTGTTTTCATGTTCAGACTGCCTGTAAGGGAGAGCTGCCTTTTGTTTTGAGTCCCTGTTTTTTCCTGTTTATGTGTTGTTAGGTAGGTTATGGTTATAGGTTGTATATTTTGCTTTCTCTTGAGTTATGTAAGTTCCTTTTATTGTCATATCAGGGATGTTTTGTTTGTCATGTTGGCCTTGGCTCTCCCTGAAGTTCACCCTCAGTCTGAACTATGACTTCAACGCTAGCAGGAAATTAACCTTTTAAAACTACCATCTTGGCTCCTCCTTCACTATTTACCTTTATGTTAGTCCCTTCTAACCCCTAGACTAGCCTGGGGATGTAACATAAACTGGGGGCTCGTCCGGGATTAAAACCTGTTCAATCTATTTTTAGATAGTGAAGGTTTAGAGTTGTTTATTTTTGCTGGTGTATTTGGCAGAGGGAGATAGTATGGCTCCGACCGGCTTTATGTTATGCCATTAGCTTTTCCTAGGTCACGGTTTCCTTCCACATAAAGCTTTGCAAAAATTGCATAAAAAGCAATAAAAATATAATAATAATAATAATAATAATAATAATAATAATAATAATGGATTGGATTTATATAGCGCTTTTCAAGGCACCCAAAGCGCTTTACAATGCCACTATTCATTCACTCTCACATCTACACTGGTGGAGGCAAGTTACAGTTGTAGCCACAGCTGCCCTGGGGCAGACTGACAGAAACACGCTTTGCCGATCCGATCAGCTGTTTGTAACACTTCCTAGGTTGGAATAGATGTTAGCGTGAACTATCGTATGTCCGCCATTACCTGGCCGAAACCGGAAGTGACGTCATTTTCGCGGAAAATTTAGTTTTCTATCTTCAGGGCCTTATAAGCCTATACTGGTGTTTTTAAAAGTTATCTTTGACTTTATTACTTTCTGTGTCGTTTCTGGGATGCTTAGAACTCAAATTGCACTGCTGGGAATAGTTTATTTTGATGCATATGCTGCTTATTTGCAAATTTGCAATATAATATTTATTTTGTTTTTCCTGCGGTATATAAAAATTGGTGTATCTCAAAAATAAAACTATGAAGACACTCAAAATAAATTTCCTGTAATTGGAAACTATTTTGTGCAACTTTTTTGTATTTACAGTTTTGAGCAATCAACCTCTTAAATTTCTCTAACTATAAATATATATAAAAAGAACAAAAACGGTTTTCAATTTTTTTGGAGTTTAGTGCACTTTTTTGCAATTTATGTAGTTTCTTTGGACTTAATGCATAGATATTATTAAAACCTGGGCTATAATGGTTGTATTGATGTATACTTGAAATGCTCCCAAAAATGGCTCTACAGCATGTAAAAATATAAAGATAAGCTCTGGCGGATTTGGTGCTATGGTAGGTCTTATAGGGTTAATAGGTCTGTACTTTGTTGCAATCCACTTGGTTATTGTGTCAGTCAATATTTCCGAGGCAGACTTACTAAGTCCCTGATGCTCTGTGAGTGGTTTGTCGCAAGCTGGGTGACACGTCAGCCAAAGTCCTAGCAGCATCCCCGACTGACGTATGCTTCGCGTCAATGTGATATTTTAAACTGGAAGCGCTTCAGTGAAAAGAAAATTCCTTCTTGCACAATGTTCATAATACTTTATGTCAGTCGACTGTTCTGTCTTGTTATTTTTTTAATACTCAAATTTCCCATCGAGAGGGCAAATGTACGTTTATCATCTTCCATATGGAGTTGATTGGTTGAGCTGCCTGTCACTACCAGTTCAACTGCCCATTTGTGCATGTGCGAAGGTAACTCTCCTTGGACAAACTGCCCGAAGTGCGTTGACAGAAACATCTCAGGGATTTTGAGTCATTCTGCACTCCAGATGCATTAATTGCATTAAAAATTTTAATCGCGTTGACCGTGATGGCGGATTAATTTGCGTTAGGGCGCTAATTGTGACAGTACTAGCACAAATACAAACAAAACTTTAAGTCGAAGGCATTTGGAACTTAAAAAAATATTGAACAAAACTGTTTTCTTTAAGTTGGTGTATAAAGCAACATTTTAAAGGAGTTCATCATTTTGGATTACTTTGTTTTGCCCTGAAACTTGGTATCTTTTGGTCTGCACAAGTGCATTAATATCAGGTGTCATGTCCTGACTAGCAGCCAATCTCAGAATGTCATCTAAGTGCTTATGTGTGAGCCTTGAGCACAGTGTTTTTTGATTGATGTTCATTATTGAGAAAATATACATTTTGCAGCACTCAAAGCACTTTACACAATATGCCACATTCAGCCATTCATACAAATATTTTCTTTTCTATTCTATTTTCTATTTCTATTCTTTTCGGTGCTTCCTAGCTAATACGTTCATAGTCCAGTGGCTGCATTGAAGAGCATCTTGGGTTTAGGATCTTGCCCAAGGACACTTGGCATGCAAACTAGGCCAGCCAGGAATAAACCACTAATCTTCTGATCAGTAGATCTGATTTGAAACTGCAAATTCTGTCTCAAGTTCACCAATTATCTTAAACTGTTTCTCAAACTCACATAGAAATCCTGCAATCTTGTCTTTATAATTTTTCATATGAGCATTAATGCCTGTTGGACATACCTTTCTTAGGCAAGGGAAATGTGCAGGGTCACCACTCCATGAATTGTTCAGTTTCATTGCATAGATTGGGAGTCACCGCTCCTAGTGCTCCGATTACCACTGGGACTACGGTTACCTTAACCCTTTCACAACTTCTCCAGCTCTTCTCTAAGCCTGTGTAATTTCTCGAGCTTCTTGTGTTCCTTCTTCCTGATATTGCTGTCATTCAGAATCGCTACATCAATCACAACGGCCATCTTCTTCTGTTTTTCTATCACCACCGTCTGTAGCTGGAAGTCCATCAGGATCTTAGCTCGGTCATTATCCACCACCCTTGGGGGCGTCTCCCATCTTGACCTTGGGATTTTCAGGCCGTATTGGGCACAGATGTCTCTGTATACTTGCTTATGGTGTTCCATTTATGCCCTGTCTGCTAGCATCTTGCACCCTGCTTAGGCTTTTAAACTTAATTATTTACATTTTTCGGTGTTAAGTGTTTCCAGTTCATTACAGATTCCAAGATAGTTGTTTTATTCGGCTTACATGACCATGGTTTTGCATTGCTGCTTATTATACAGACACTGCCACAGGTGTTTCCTGGTATTCATTATTATTTTTTAAGTTTGTTTTAAAAGGTTTTTCCCTGATTATTAATATAATATTAAATTGAAATACATGGACACAGGAGCAAGAGAGACAAGAGAAAGATAAAGCATGGCATGGTGGCATGGGCCCAGGATATACCAAAGAACATAACATTAAACCTCAAACAAATAAAAAATAATATTGTGTTATATACTAAAATATTTGAGATACCAGTATTTTTGTTGTCAATTGTCACACAGGGAATGTGATGGAATTAAGACAGCAAAGCCAAATGACTTTTACTGGAAGCCAGTGTAGTGAACATAACACTGGTATAATGTGCTCTCTTTTTCGTGTCTTTGTTAAAAGCCTTGCAGCAGCATTCTGGACTAACTGGAGACGGTCAAGATTCTTTTTGCTCAAACAAAGAAAAAGACTGTTACAGTAATCTAAGCAAGAAGAAATAAAAGCATGAACAATTATTTCTAACTCAGATTTAGACAAAAAGTTTGCAGTTTGGAGATATTTCTTAGCTGAAAAAGGCAGTTCCTAATTTACTGTCTAGAGTGTTGCTCTAGAGACATGGCAGAACGAAAAACAACACAGAGATACCTGAGGCTCGGGTGAAGATCTGTCTAACTAATTATTTTAACATTCTGGGTGTTAAGTCAAATTGTTGTATGTTGTCATTGTGTTTCTTAAATTTGTAAAGTCTTAGTTCAAACTATAGGATCAAAGACATTCCTTTGTCTGACCCCCTCCCCAGCCTCTCGAGGTTCTGGGAGGAGGCTGTAGTGTTTTATCACAAGCACATCCCTTGTGAAGATTCTGTTTGTTGTTTGGTAAACTTCTTGCCCTTTTATGGCTTCACTGTGTTGTGTATGGTGAACCAATACAGGAATTGAACCATATATTGGGTGTGGGGGAGATTACCCCCTTTATGACCAAGGATGTTGTGATCAGGAAGTCACGCACACAGAGAGACGCACACACTCACTCATGTACATGTACACACACACACACACACACACACACACACACACACACACACACACACACACACACACACATTCTTGCACACATGCTTACACGTGCACACACATACACATTGCCTTGTCTTTGTGACCAAGGGGTGTTTTACGAGGGGGGGTGCTTGTGTTGTGTATTGTAACAGTTTGTCAATAAAAAGGCTGCGAGGAGAACTGCTCTTTGAAGGAGTTGGTCTGGAGACAGGTGAGGAGCATTTAGCTTCACAGCCTGGTTCTGACCAAGCTTCCCTCATTAGCAAGTAAAAGACCGGTTGAAGGTGTACTGTCTTGTTTTCATTCTTCATGAGGAATAAGTCTCTAAACTAGCGGGGCCTGTGGAAACACAGACTGAACACTGGGTATAAGAACTGCTCCAATCACCTTTTTTCCAGTTGTTGAACCAGTACCTGCAACAAACAAACTTTATTTTTTCTCAAAATTGTCAGGCTATGATGAGAAAATGCACCTCTGAATATGATAATGACTCTGAATAAAATAGCGATTTATTGTTTTTGCTGCAAGTTATTAACAGTAGTTTTAAACAAATTTTAAATACACTGAGATGACATACCGAGACAAAAACTGTGTCATTGTCCATATACTTGTAAGTAACTGTTTGTGTTAATGGATGAAAATCCAGTTATTAAGAGAAAGGTTTTACCGCAAAGATGACAAAACTGAATGTTAGAAACGTTATTTATAGCTTCACACATGACACACCTCCAGTATTTGCATAACAGGTTATTAAAACACAGACAGAGATCAGCTTGCAGACAACTCGCCTTCTTCACTTTGCTAAACTGGACGGAAGGACTGAAGGACTATGTCTTCTAGTAGGTGAAAATTTTCTGTTAATAGTATTTTTAGTTGTTTTGCTGAAATGAAAAGAACTGGATAGCAAATGGACAATTAACCATGTAACTTATTGTTTTCACAGAAAGGAAGATTGTAGTTGTTATCCTGGGAAGAGATGAAGTCTTGAAGAAAGCTCTAATAACCAACATCCTGGGAAAAGATTTATCCAAACTAAATAAAAGACAAGCTCTGAAAAAAATTGAGATCTATGTAAATGATATATATGAAGTCATGTTTACGCCAGACTTGTATGCAGAATTTAAGGACATACAAGACTTATTGTGTATTAATCGATATCCTGACATGTGTTTGCTGGTGGTAGAACATGGCTTTTCACCAGACGATGTTCGGAAGCAGATAGAACATCTGAGCAATAAGACTGACAAACCTACAGAAGAGTTTATGGTTTTGCTTCCACTCAGCTATAAACCCACAGATTATCCGTTCATATCCTGCACCATGGAACAGGTTTTCTGTGAACTCGACAGACTGGCTGAAGGCAGAAATCTGATGCCAGCCAAAACAAAGTAAGGATGAAAAATAACATAATGCTTTATGGTATTTTTTATGTATTTGTGGGGGAAGGTTGATATGCTACTAAAACAAAGTTATTAAGGCTTTATTTGAACATTAGGTGCACAGGTAATCCTGTTGTGGTGAAGGTGTGTTCCCTGGCTCAGCTCCAGGGGAGGGTTGTGCAGTGAACTCAAGGCACAGTGTCAGGAAGGTTAGAGGATCAGGTGGACATGAGTGAACTAATGACGTTTCTTCCTTTTTATAGTGAGGTCAGAGACCAGAGACGGGAGAGTGCGCAGACAGCTGGAAAGCCAGCGGATGTGTGTGCCGAAACAGGAAAACAGCCTATAAGTGAAAAACCATTAAAAACCATTAAGCAACCACAGGAACAGAGTGTCAGGTCACGGCCCTTTGTACCTCTTCCACGTTTGTCAGAACCACGCACTGTGACAGGAATGCCAGGTAAACCACAATCTATACACTGTCTTTCAGACTTGTTCAGACTGATATCAGTTGGAAGTTCATTATTCAAAACTATGTTGATGTTTCTGAAATTCATTACAGGAATCAATACAATACAACACTTCAATACAGCGAAGCGTACCAGCAACAAAGTGAACCTTGTTCTCCTGGGAATGTCTGGGACTGGAAAGAGTGCGAGTGGGAACACCATCCTTGGAAAGCCAGTCTTCTTCTCTAGACCCAGTTCACAGCCAGTCACCAGAGAGTGTGAGATAGCAGAAACAGAGATAAATGGCAAACATGTGCGTGTGATAGATACTCCAGACATGTTTGATGATGAAATTGAAGAATCAGTTAAGAACAAACATCTAAAACGGTGCAAAGAGCTCTGTGAGTTACACCCTTGTGTGTTTGTACTTGTGATGCATATAAGCAGATTTACAGATGGTGAGAGAAACATACTGAAAAAACTGGAAAAAGCTTTTGGGAGGAACGTTAAAGAACAAACTGTCATCCTGTTCACTAAAGGAGATGATTTGCATCGTGCTGGAAAAACACTGACTGAGTTTCTGCATAGTTGCCAACCTGATCTGAAGGAAATGATTCAACAGTTTGGCAACAGATGTGTTCTCTTTGAGAATAACAGATCAGGTTCAGCTCAGGTGGAAAAGCTGCTGGACACAGTGATCATGGTGTTAGAAAAACAGCAGAAATTATAATGTCATGTATCAGATCATCATGTACAGTGTAAAGATATAAAAAGGTTTGACAATGAAATTATTTGATGTCTTAAACCAGTAGATAAAAATCTTATAATTTTCATTTTTTATGTATTATTTTACTTTATTTCCTACAAATCAGCAAATGAAAGAGTAATGGATTTATAAATTATATTGGGGTTTTTTGTTGTTGTTTTTTGTGAATCTTGGTCAAACAAATTAATAAAAGCTCTTAATTTTCTAATTTTGGAAAGTGCAATAGCAGCAAATTACTCCTGAATACAATAAAACTAAGTCATTCAGTGCATCTGGTGTCCCTTCAGATAAATAGATCATTGTTAGAGCCTTAGTTTTGTTTTTGGTCCTCTGTAAAAACATCTTAGGTATTCATGTTAATTTAATAGAAGTGAGGGACCTGTGGAGTCACTAGAGCAACTGTAACTGCTGATGTGTCGCCATCTACTGGACATTTGATTAATAGGCCAGAATAAAGAACTTTTGACGTTGCTGCACTACTTAATTTAACCTCCTAGGACCTGGCGTCCACATATGTGGACATCACATTTTGGGTTAGTTAGACCAAAATACTTAATTTTGCTCTACAAGGGTCTGATATCCACTTACGAGGACATTATCCTGCTACTGTTCTATCGAAATTTTAAACGAATATCCTCATATGTGGCTCTTATTTTTCTTAGAAACAAAAATCAGGTAAAAAAAAAATATCTGGTAATTCTTTATTTTTACATTCATCAGGTCCCTATCAGCCCAAATATCAAAGAGAAATTAAAAATGCATGCCGTGGAAGAGTTCAGGTCTTAGGAGGTTAAATTATCCTTCCATCCATCTTCCTCCACTTTATCGCGGGTCGCGGGGGCAGCAGCCTAAGCAGAGAAGCCCAGACCTCCCTCTCCCCAGCCACCTCCTCTAGCTTATCCTGGGGAACACCAAGGCGTTTCCAGGCCAGCCGAGAAATAAAATCTCTCCAGTGTGTCCTGGGTCTGCCCCAGGGTCTCCTCCCAGTGGGACATGCCCGGAACACCTCACCCAGGAGGCGCCCAGGAGGCATCCTTGTCAGATGCCTGAACCACCTCAACTGGCTCCTTTCAATGTGGAGGAGCAGCGGCTCTGAGCCCCTCCCGGATGGCTGAACTTCTCACCCTATCTCTAAGGGAGAGGCCAGCCACCCTTCGGAGGAAGCTCATTTCCGCCACTTGTATTCGCGATCTCGTTCTTTCGGTCACTACCCACAGCTCGTGGCCATAGGTGAGGGTAGGGACGTAGATCGACCGGTAAATTGAGAGCTTCGCCTTTACACTCAGCTCTCTCTTCACCATGACAGACCGGTGCAGCATCCGCATCACTGCGGCCGCAGCACCAATCCGTCTGTCGATCTCCGGCTCCCTTCTCCCATCACTCGTGAACAAGACCCCGAGATACTTGAACTCCTCCATTTGGAGCAGGAACTCATCCCCGACCCGGAGTGGGCACTCCACCCTTTTCTGGCTGAGAACCAGATTTGGAGGTGCTGATCCTTATTCTCGCTGGACTTAATTTAAATTACTTCAATTCAATTTTATTTATACAGCGCCAAATCACAACAACAGTCACCTCAAGACAGTTTATATGGTAAGGTCAACCCTACAATAATACGTACAGAGAAAAAACAAACAACATATGACCCCCTGTGGCGCCAGTGGGAAAAAAAACTCCCCTTTAAAAGGGAGACATACAAGGATAAATACTCAACCTTTATTTATTTTCATTTAGAATATTTGACTTAATCTATTCAAATGTTTTTTTCTTATGTTTAAATTGATACAAAGCCGTAGTAGTTCTATAAGTTTTTAAATTGAACATTAAACATAAAAAATTACTGTAAAACGTATAAAACAGACAGAGTCGCTCTCATCATTTAAACCTGTTTACATCCAATCAAAGTCTGGCTTGAATTCTAAGCTGGAGATGATAATTTTTCTCACTGTTGAACTCCATCACTCTCTTCTAACTTTCAGCTTATCTATGCAACTCGTACTACCTCTCCCTCTGTAAATTTTTCTAAATGCAAATTTAAAATTTAAAATTTGTAAATTTCATTTTTGTAGTTCAATGGTTGGGCATTGCACAGCAATAAGCATTTCACTACATGTCGTATGATTATGTGTGTGACAAACAAAATTTGAATTTGGTTTGGTCAAATTTCTACGGTGACCCTGAAGTGCAAACCACAAAAACAAATCACAAAACGCACAACAAATTGAAAAGCGCAAAAACAAATTGAAAAGCGCAAAAACAAATCTCTTAACGCAAAAACAAATTGAAAAGCGCAAAAACAAATTGAAAAGCGCAACAACAAATTGAAAAGCGCAACAACAAAAACCAAGCCGGAAGAGGTAGGTATCAATGCTGCAACAACAGGCATCACTGATTGGATGATGGATCCGGTAGCCTTTTGAATCGGAAGTTGTTCTGCCGAACGTGGTTATGAGAAAGAGCAGTCAACGGCTGTATCCCAATTCAGGGTCTGCAGCCTTAAAGTTCGCAGCCTCAACGATCCTCAAGGGCCGCGTACTCAAAGACCGCTAAGGCCGGAAGTGCGAGGCTTGTGAAATGGGACGGTCTAGCCTCCGTCGCGCTGCCCAGGTTGCCTAGCAACCATAACACCAACCGCTGGAAACGTTTCATACAGCTTTGACGGAAATGAAGGAGAACATATTTTGTTCGTGTGTTTGTTTCTACACGAGCTTTGTGTGATTTAATAAGTATCTGAGGCTGAGACTGACGTATGCTTCGGGTCAATGTGATATTTTAAACTGGAAGCGCTTCAGTGAAAAGAAAATTCCTTCTTGCACAATGTTCATAATACTTTATGTCAGTCGACTGTTCTGTCTTGTTATTTTTTTAATACTCAAATTTCCCATCGAGAGGGCAAATGTACGTTTATCATCTTCCATATGGAGTTGATTGGTTGAGCTGCCTGTCACTACCAGTTCAACTGCCCATTTGTGCATGTGCGAAGGTAACTCTCCTTGGACAAACTGCCCGAAGTGCGTTGACAGAAACATCTCAGGGATTTTGAGTCATTCTGCACTCCAGATGCATTAATTGCATTAAAAATTTTAATCGCGTTGACCGTGATGGCGGATTAATTTGCGTTAGGGCGCTAATTGTGACAGTACTAGCACAAATACAAACAAAACTTTAAGTCGAAGGCATTTGGAACTTAAAAAAATATTGAACAAAACTGTTTTCTTTAAGTTGGTGTATAAAGCAACATTTTAAAGGAGTTCATCATTTTTGGATTACTTTGTTTTTGCCCCTGAAACTTGGTATCTTTTGGTCTGCACAAGTGCATTAATATCAGGTGTCATGTCCTGACTAGCAGCCAATCTCAGAATGTCATCTAAGTGCTTATGTGTGAGCCTTGAGCACAGTGTTTTTTGATTGATGTTCATTATTGAGAAAATATACATTTTGCAGCACTCAAAGCACTTTACACAATATGCCACATTCAGCCATTCATACAAATATTTTCTTTTCTATTCTATTTTCTATTTCTATTCTTTTCGGTGCTTCCTAGCTAATACGTTCATAGTCCAGTGGCTGCATTGAAGAGCATCTTGGGTTTAGGATCTTGCCCAAGGACACTTGGCATGCAAACTAGGCCAGCCAGGGAATAAACCACTAATCTTCTGATCAGTAGATCTGATTTGAAACTGCAAATTCTGTCTCAAGTTCACCAATTATCTTAAACTGTTTCTCAAACTCACATAGAAATCCTGCAATCTTGTCTTTATAATTTTTCATATGAGCATTAATGCCTGTTGGACATACCTTTCTTAGGCAAGGGAAATGTGCAGGGTCACCACTCCATGAATTGTTCAGTTTCATTGCATAGATTGGGAGTCACCGCTCCTAGTGCTCCGATTACCACTGGGACTACGGTTACCTTAACCCTTTCACAACTTCTCCAGCTCTTCTCTAAGCCTGTGTAATTTCTCGAGCTTCTTGTGTTCCTTCTTCCTGATATTGCTGTCATTCAGAACCGCTACATCAATCACAACGGCCATCTTCTTCTGTTTTTCTATCACCACCGTCTGTAGCTGGAAGTCCATCAGGATCTTAGCTCGGTCATTATCCACCACCCTTGGGGCGTCTCCCATCTTGACCTTGGGATTTTCAGGCCGTATTGGGCACAGATGTCTCTGTATACTTGCTTATGGTGTTCCATTTATGCCCTGTCTGCTAGCATCTTGCACCCTGCTTAGGCTTTTAAACTTAATTATTTACATTTTTCGGTGTTAAGTGTTTCCAGTTCATTACAGATTCCAAGATAGTTGTTTTATTCGGCTTACATGACCATGGTTTTGCATTGCTGCTTATTATACAGACACTGCCACAGGTGTTTCCTGGTATTCATTATTATTTTTAAGTTTGTTTTAAAAGGTTTTTCCCTGATTATTAATATAATATTAAATTGAAATACATGGACACAGGAGCAAGAGAGACAAGAGAAAGATAAAGCATGGCATGGTGGCATGGGCCCAGGATATACCAAAGAACATAACATTAAACCTCAAACAAATAAAAATAATATTGTGTTATATACTAAAATATTTGAGATACCAGTATTTTTGTTGTCAATTGTCACACAGGGAATGTGATGGAATTAAGACAGCAAAGCCAAATGACTTTTACTGGAAGCCAGTGTAGTGAACATAACACTGGTATAATGTGCTCTCTTTTTCGTGTCTTTGTTAAAAGCCTTGCAGCAGCATTCTGGACTAACTGGAGACGGTCAAGATTCTTTTTGCTCAAACAAAGAAAAAGACTGTTACAGTAATCTAAGCAAGAAGAAATAAAAGCATGAACAATTATTTCTAACTCAGATTTAGACAAAAAGTTTGCAGGCTGAGACCACGGGACTGTAAAATATGATTGCTGGCCTTCATATCTGTACTGAACAGTCATTTAAGATTAGCTAGTAAATAACAATTAGCTAAT
Organism: Oreochromis aureus; assembly: GCF_013358895.1. Lineage (NCBI taxonomy): Eukaryota > Metazoa > Chordata > Actinopteri > Cichliformes > Cichlidae > Oreochromis > Oreochromis aureus. Next base: position 35,821,470 of record NC_052950.1, on the reverse strand, counting down.
GTTGTTCATGAGACTAAAGTCAGTGTAAATATGATATGGCCAATATTATAGTTATTATATTAATCATAAGTTATTACAGCAGTGAGTTTGAACTCTCAAATCAAATCACTTCTATTGTCACATCACATGTGCAGATACACTGGTACAGCACATGTGAGTGAAATTCATGTGAGTGAACTCTGTGTCTAACACTGAGCTTCAGTAAAGATTCAAGTTTCAGTTATTTATATTTCCTATCACCTTAAATCTTCACTCAAAGACACTCAAGTATCTTTGACAGTGTATATGTAGATGTATTATATATAAGAGACAAATATTGTCCGTGTAATATGTTGGCATTACTAAATTTGGCTCAATGCTTACATATATGTGTAAAAAGAAAATGTACGAGCTGTGATAACTGTGTCTGATAGAATGAAGAGTAGACTGATATATGAAATATTCCTTTATTGGGTGAGAAAATCAGACCATGTCATAACTGCTTTAAGTCATACAGAATAGATATCAGAGCCTTAAACAGGCTGACTTCTGCTAAATGAGTCAAACTGGGCAGAAAGTATACAAACACATAACATCCTTATAGAATATGATGTAACACTATAGATCAACTTACCTCAGAATATATAAAGCATATAAACAATTACAGCAATATGATGCAACAAACACAGCAGTGCTACTAATCCAAAATACTCAAAGCTTCATAGAACTGAAACAAACATTTATTTTTAGCTCCATTCTGCTGCTGATACATACTTTAGGTTTCTGAATATTAAACTTGTTGCTGCCTTTCATAGTGTGTAACTTGAAGGCCCTGAGTACTTTCTCCCACACTGAAAACACTGGAATGATAACATTATTTGAACATTACCTAATAAGACTGATTCAGGACAGACAATTAGTTATTTTAAATGTTTCTAGCAGTCCTTCACAAACAGGAACAGTCTGTCTATTCTCCCCATCTGTCAGCTGCTGCTGGCTCTTCCTCCTCCTCTTCCTCACACACTGCTGAGTTTGTCCTGGTGGATCATCAGGGGTGCAAAGCCTCACAGATGATGTGCAGCAGTGGGTCCCTCAGTCTGTCCTCACTCTGGACACTTGCAGTTGTCACACATGGAAATCAAATGTGTGATAAGCTGCAGGATTCAAACACAAGTGTAACTTATAAATACATGTTCATACTTTTATTCCACAATCAGAGAGAAAGAAACAGAGAGAGAGTGCAGGACAGACAGACAGGTGACAGTCTCAGGTGTATACACTGCTACAAAACAGCACAAGAGAAGGAGGATTTAGTGTTTGTGTTATTACGAGTGCTAAACAAGAAGAGTTCTCAGATGGTCCAGTGGACACATGTGTGACTCCTGTGATTAAAGCATCTTTCTTTCAGCTTAACGAGTGAACCGTCAGCTCGTTCAAACACACGTTAAAGTCCGTTTGGCTCGACACCACCGAACAGAGGCAGCAATAAAACATAGCTAACATTAACAGTGCAGTGAATCCTGCTTGTGCCGTCATATTCAGGACTGCAAACCGAGCAGCATCACTGACTTTCAGCTTGTTGTGTTTGTGGATATATGACTGACTTTAATCCATAAAATCATCACATTCTCTGTAAGATTAAGGTCAACTATTGTATTATTATATTTTAAATGCTTTAAAACAAAGTAAACGCTGAAAGTACAAACATCGCTAACGGGAAATAACTTTGCCGACATATGGCCAACAGTAATGTTTTAATGTTCCTCATTATTAAACATTTGCACATAAAAAAGTGACATCATATTCAGTACTTGCGTTTAACAGTTTACTCTTCGGCCGCTACGCTTCTGCCGTCTGCGGCAAAATTATCCACAGTGACTGCCGCGCTATAAATTGTGGGATATGTTGGGCCACGAAGTCTACACCGCCACAGCCTTAAAATTCAGGGAAATGAAGGCCGAATTTGAGGGCCGCATTTCGAGCAGCCTTTGAATTGGGACAGCCTTCGGCGCGCCGCTGTGACGTAATCGGCCTTAAAATGCAGCCTTTAAGGCTGCAGACCCTGAATTGGGATACAGCCAACATGTTTTGTCCAAGTTGTGGAAAAAAGTTGGTAGAGCAGTCACCAAACTTCCGAACAGAACAACTTCCGGTTCAAAAGGCTACCGGGTCCATCATCCAATCAGTGATGCCTGTTGTTGCAGCATTGGTACCTACCTCTTCCGGTTTGGTTTTTGTTTTTGCGCTTTTCAATTTGTTTTTGCATTAAGAGATTTGTTTTTGCGCTTTTCAATTTGTTGTTGCGCTTTTCAATTTGTTGTTGCGCTTTTCAATTTGTTTTTGCGTTAAGAGATTTGTTTTTGCGCTTTTCAATTTGTTTTTGCGTTAAGAGATTTGTTTTTGCGCTTTTCAATTTGTTTTTGTGCTTTTCAATTTGTTTTTGCGCTTTTCAATTTGTTGTGCTTTTTGTGATTTGTTTTTGTGGTTGCACTTCAGGGCCACCGTAAATTTCAGCAGAGAAAACATTTAAGAAACCCTTTGCATCAAAACCTTCAGGTTCAAATATGGCAATGAAAGAGAGAAAAAGACATTTAGTTTCATTTTCAAGAGTTTACTTTAGATGTCTAAAGGGAATATAGGAACTTGTTACAGGAAAACAAGAATTTAACCTTCATATGCAGCCCTATGCACTAGTGCTGACATGTTGCATGAAAAATTGTTGGAAGTGGCTAATACTTAGCTACCTTGTTGTATCTGAATGTGATTCCTGATGAGTTTTGTTACGAGGGAACATTTCTGATTCATTTGCATGATTCACTGATTTCATGATTCCCTGATTAATTTCCATGCCCCTAAATAGACACTTCACCTGCTGCCTACTGGTGGTGGTCAGAGGGCCCGGTGGCGCCAGTGTCCGGCAGCCTCGCCTCTGTCAGTGCACCCCAGGGTGGCTGTGGCTACAATGTAGCTGCCATCACCAGTGTGTGTGGGTGGATGACTGGATGTGTAAAGCGCTTTGGGGTCCTTAGGGACTAGTAAAGCGCTATACAAATACAGGCCATTTACCTTTTTTTTTTTTTTTTACCATTGATCAGTGGTCTTTGATCAATGAGCTTTGGTCAGTGGTTGTTGATCAATCGTCATGAGAATTTGCATAATTATGATGAATGAACTGACCTTCGAGCCCATTGTTCCTTCAGTGGGCTGGTTTCAGTCATTATGCAAATGTACTGTTTATAATATTGGGGAAACCTGCAGTCAGCTGAGACTGAAGAAGTCACTTGGATGAGTGCCGAAACATTTCTCCCACTGAAAACGCTACGTCCAGACAACACATTCTCACTCCCTAAGCATAATATTTTACGCTACGTGACAAAACATTTTACACTTTCGGGTACCCAACACGTTCCTAAATGACGAAATTGGGGAAACTCAGAAAACATGAGAACCGTTTGGACTTAATCTACACATGTTCGTTCATTTTCTTAAAATCGCTTTGGAAAACACTATTTTACGTCATTTCACTGCTGATTAAGGTTAGGGATAAGTTTATTTATTTATTTATTTATGTATTTATTTATTCCACACATGGTACAGCAATAATTAATTTCCCATACACGACCTTCCTTTCAATTAAAGTAACACTGTTTCCATGCAGGAGCAGGAAGAAGAATAAATTCTTATTGACACCTGCCCCCTATCTGTGATAATACAAGTAGGCAACCAAAATTACACTCTGACAATATTCTGCACATAACAAAACAAAACAAACCAAAGAGAACAATATAGTCAACAATGAGCAATACCACAAAATATCAAACTAAAGGATAATTTTTTTCTACAATTAAATTCTGTTATTTTCAACTTCTTCATACTGGTTTATCATTTTATTCTTAAAGCAGATTTTAAATTGAGAAACATTTGTACAACACTTAAGATGATCATTGAGAGAATTCCAGTTTCTTATGCCTATGACTGTTGGACACATTTGCCTTTGTGTGGTTCGAGCAAACCGATGCTTAAAATAAAACTTCCTTCTGCCGTCCCCATTTTCTGAACACATTACAAATAAACTTTGTAACTTAAGAGGTAGTGTTTTATTTTTTGCCCTAAACATAATAATTAATGTCTGTAATTTCACTAAATCTTCTAGATTTAATAATTTTGATTTTATAAACAAACTATTAGTGTGTTCTCTATATTTAACATTATGCATGATTCAAAGTGCTGTCTTCTGTAATAAATATAATGGTTTCATATTAGTCACATATGTATTCCCCCATACTTCAACCAATAACTCCGAAAGGGTAGAAACAATGAAAAATATAATATTCTCATTGTCTTGTAATCTAATATATATCTAACATTACCCATGATATAAATACTTTTAGCCAACTTTTTTTTAACATGTTCAATATGAGGTTTCCATGTTAACTTCTCATCCACTATTACACCCAGAAAACGGAATTCTGTCACTCTTTCAATTAATACTCCTTCTATAGATAATACTATCTCTTCATAAACTTTGTTTTTTCCAAATTCATCGATAACTTATTTACATCAAACCATTTTAAAAAATGTTTTCATTTCAATAACCATAATTTTAACCAATTCTTTCAAGTTTTCTCCGGAACAATAAAAATTTGTATCGTCTGCAAACAAAACAAAATGTAACATTTTTGACACATCACAAAAGTCGTTTATATATAAATTAAAAAGTTTTGGTCCTAAGACAGAACCTTGAGGGACCCCACATTCTATTTTCATTCTATGAGATGAATTGCCTAAACACTGCACATATTGAAACCTATTATCTAAATAACTGCTTAACCAGTTCAATACTATTCCTCTCACACCATAAGTACTTAACTTAGAAATCAAGATGGAGTGTTGCAGAGTGTCTAAAGCTTTTTGTAAATCAATGAATACCCCTATAGTATATTTATTATTATGTGTTGCTGATGAAATGTCTTCAATAGTATTCATTAATGCTATTGCTGTTGATCTGTTCCATCTAAATCCGTACTGACTTTCACTTAACAGTTGGTCTTTTTCAATGAAACTATCAAATCTTTGTGCAAAGAGTTTTTCAAGCACTTTAGAAATGTCACGTCCGATGTGGCAGACGTGTGGAGTGTAGATAAGGACCCAAGATGCAGACTGCTTAAGTGGTGAGCGAGCTTTAATAACCAAAGGGTGACACAAACGGAGAAGAGGTGGGCGAAAACCCAAAACCTAAGAATGAACTAAACTGGGAAAAGCTAAGCAAAAACAAACCTGAAACCTTGAAACATGAAACGGAGATGCAGGGAGAATAATGCGGCCAGAATACGCAGGAAAATGGAGGGGAAAAACACAGACGAAACAGCAACGCGGACAAGCTAACCCACACTATAAATACACACGCCAGGAATCAGGGGAAGGGAAACAGGAGGGGAACACACCTGGAAGACATCACAACTGACGAGGCAGGGGAAAACGTAAACAGAACACACTGACATCAGACACAGACCTTCACAATAAAACAGGAACTACACAAGCAAGGACACAGACTAAGAAACGCGGACTAAACACAGGAACACTTGGGCAGAACTGAATAAACACTAAACAGAGGAAGAACAGAACCAAAATCACAATAGAAAAACACAAAACGCTGGGTCAAAAGGACCCAGGATCATGACAAGAAAACTGTGATAGCAATTATACTGGTCTATAATAGGGATGCACCGATACCACTTTTTTGAAAACGAGTACGAGTACGAGTACTTGCAGTTCAGTACTCGCCGATACCGATACCGAGTACTTAATAAAAACATGATTTAAATTTACAGGTAACAGCTTAAGCCATATAATTTAACAAAAAACAAACAAACAAGGGACTAGTTTGGAATTAAGAACATTTATTTAAAATGAAAAGCATGTTGTATGCAACATATTACAGAATAAATAATTATAAAAAAACAAAATTTAATTTTAAATTTGTTCGTCTGTTTCTCTGTTTAGAAGTCTCACTAGCACAGTCACAGCTGGGATGACATCAGAGGCTAGTGCGTCGTAGCTGCTCACTTTTTTAGTTAGTTCCTCAAAGGGGGCGAGGACGGCAACAGTCGTCTCCATAAGAACCCATTGGTGAGTGGTGAGATAGTCAGGGAGTTCATGCTCGGACACCCCCAGCACTCGCTTTTGCTCTATGAGGGACTGGAGCATGTAATACATGCTGTTTCAGCGCGTCTGTACGTCCTGCTGCAGTCTCTTTATTGGCTGGTTGAGCTGTCCCTGAATTTCCTCGAGGCGGGAGTAGGCTAAGGCGGAATGTTTAAAATGCCCAACTATTTTCCGCTCCACTGCTATAGCATCAGCTATGCTCCTCTGTGCTAATAAGCCCACGTGAATAGCCAGTTGGAGCGTGTGCGCGACACACGGCAGACTTGGGAGCCCTGCGTCATTCATGGCTTTAATCATGTTTTTGGCATTGTCACGAAGCATAACATGTACTGATGTTTTATGTATACTCCATGTCTGGAGCATTTCCTCAAACACATGCGCTATAGCCTGGCTGGTGTGCGAGCCGCGGAATTGTTTGGCATGTAATATGGCTCGTTGCGGTGTGAAACTTTCGTCTATCCACTGGGAGGTTAGGCTAATTAGCGACACGGGGCTAACACTGCTTGTCCAAATATCCGTGGTGAAACTAAACGCAGAGGAGGCTTGCAGTAGGCTGTGGATATGTTTTTTCACGGACTCGTGTAGTTTAGGCAGCTCCGTGTCAGTCATGTAGTGACGGCTTGGGACATCATATCTGGGCTCCAGAACATGGAGGAGACGCAGGAATCCAACATTTTCTACCTCCGAGAGTGGCTGGTCACTCAATGCAATGTACTTGATAATTGCCTGTGTTATTTTCACAGCACGTGGATTGTCTCTGGACATTTTCTCTCGTCTTGCAAGAGTTTGCTGCAGCGTGGATTATGTTGGTTTAGAAGTGTGGGTAAACTCTTTGTACTCGTTGTCGTGTTGGGATTTTAGGTGCTTGATTAAATTGCTTGTGTTAAATGCGCTACCTTTTGAGCCTCCTCTGGACAATTTCGCTGAGCACAATTTGCAGTCCGCCTTTGTTTTGTCGTCTTCATTCACTTTGAAATAGTTCCACACAGCTGACATGCCTCGCCTTCTCCCCCGCTCTGAGCTGCAGCCGGGACCTGGGGGCGGGCACTCGGTGCCTGCGATTAACCCCTTACACGCCGCTCAAACATAGACATTTCTCAGACCGTGGTATCGGTTCCCGGTATCGGGGAACTTTTAACGAGTACGAGTACTTTAGAAAATTTGGTATCGAGGCCGATACCAGATACCGGTATCGGTGCATCCCTAGTCTATAATTATTAAAACTATGTCTGTCTCCTGATTTATAAAGAGGGATAACTTTTGCCACTTTCACTCGGTCAGGAAATACACGCGTATAAAATGAGAGATTAAAAATATAACAGAGAGGTTTGATTATACAATCCAAGGTCTTTTTTACGATGACCATGTCTAACCCATCACAATCAGTGGATGTCTTGTTTTTAGATTTTGCTACAATAGCTATGATTTCTTTTTCAGTGATTTCCCCTAAAAACATAGACTGTACGACTCTGCTATCTCCTTTCCATTCATCATTCCATTCTGAATCATCCTGTTTTCTAATTAGGTTTGCCAGGTTAGGCCCAATATTCACAAAAACAAAAAAATTCATTTACCACTTCATTCATATCACTTACAACCTTATTTTTCTTATTAAAGTAAGTAGGTAAATTTAAAGATATATATTTATTACCCAATACGTTTTTTTTTTTAAAGATATTCCACGTAGACTTAATATTATTTTTGTTTTTGTAAAATAATTTTTAGGTTTAGGGCTGGAATACATGGCTGGAACGTGTGTTACCGTGGGACCGTCATTCCACTGGAAATCATCAATAACCGTACCATAACAACGCAGAAGGTCACCTTTCATGTTCCTCAGGAATGCCACGGGAGGTGACAAAACGCCCCGGGAGTGAGAACGGGCTCGTCCAGATGAACAGAATCAACTTTTTATGAAAGTCTAATGTTTATCAGTACATTACAGGAAATAATGAACTTTATCACAATATGCTAATTTTTTGAGAAGGACCTGTAGTGTTATATTTAAGTCTGGTCTTTCACATTTATTTTGAAATGCAGCTACTAAAATTATTGCAGTTTTATATCACATGTATTGCTTTTTAAAAAGGTCATTTAAATGACATTGTGTTTTGATTTGTTTATTATTTATTTGCAGGGCTATTGCTGTCTGTGTCTGTATTTTGGTTTTGTATTTCTAGATCTTGGTCCCATATGTTCCCTCTGTTTTGAAGTCAGTCATGTCCCTCTGTGAAGCCTGTGTCCTTGAGTCTGTGTACTTCCTGTTTTACTTTGGGTAGTCGTCAGTCTGTGTGCATCAGGATCTGTTTTGCTCTCCTCCGACTCGTCTTTGTAATTAGTGTCAGCTGTGTCTCCCAGGTGTTTGCTCTTTGTATTCTCAGTTTAGTTCAGTTTGTATACAGCAATAAAGCTGTTTTTCAGTTCACTTTCCGCCTCCGTGAGTCTGCATATTGGGTCCTTTTAATGCCTGCCTGCACACAGCCATGACACTAAGCTTTACTGAGAATGGTCCAAAAAATAGAAGCTATCCAGCGAGCAGCAGTTCTCTGTGTGAAAATACATTGTTGGTCATGTATGTGAAGTTGCCAAGTCTGCAGCAACTGTCTAATATTTTCATTTCAAAATAGTGAAGAAAATATCTGAGGAATGTTTCCTTGTTAAAGCTATGCTACAAAGAATAACTATTTTAACCATTTTAAATAGCAGCCTTACCTCAGGTGTAGTTCTAACGAATTTCAAAGATGCAATTGTGCAACCACTTCTTAAGAAACCTGGGCTAGATACAAATGCTGTTGAAAACTTTAGACCAATATCTAAGCTGCCATTTTTATCTAAAGTCTTGGAAAAAATTGTATATGACCAATTGATCCTGTACTTGAATGCGCAAAATGTTCAGGAGATTTTCCAATCTGGTTTTAAAGTAATGCATAGCACTGAATCAGCACTTTTAAGCATTTTTAATGATATATTTTTATCATGTGATTCTGGTGAAAGTGTCATTCTTATTTTACACGCTGCATTTGACACTAGACCATGAAATTTTAATCTCATGTTTGGAGCTGTGTTGGTATAACAGGTGTGGCTCTGAAATGGTTCAGATCTTACTTAACAAATCGAACCTTTTCAGTTTGCTTAGGAAACTGTCTGTCCTCCCGTGCTCCATTGTCTCTTGGAGTAAATGGCCTGTATTTGTATAGCGCTTTACTTAGTCCCTATGGACCCCAAAGTGCTTAGGTACCACAGGGTTCCATTCTGGGCACTATCCTGTTTTCGCTTTATTTACTTCCCTTGGGCTCAGTTTTTAGGAAACACAGACTCTCTTTCACTGTTATGCAGATGACTGCCAGATTTATGTTCCTCTTAAAAAAAAAGATGGGTCGTCTGTAAATCGCTTGCAAATATGTCTGGAGGACATCAAGTCGTGGTTGGCGCTAAACTTTCTTTGTTTTAATGATTCTAAAACTGAAGTAATGGTGTTCAGACCTGCCTCCACTGGTGTTCCGTGCGTTAATTTGCAATCCCTGAAATCATTTTGTAAACCAGAGATTGTATATCTGGGTTTTAAAATGGATCCTGAACTTAAGCTTGAAAGCCAGATCGGGTTGGTTGTGAGGTCTAGTTTCTTTCATCTGAGGCAGCTGGCCAAAATTAAGTACTTTCTTGCGCGACGGGAATTTGAAACAGTAATCCATGCCTTTGTAACCGTTCAGCTGGATTACTGTAATTCTCTTTATTTTGGGGTGAGTCGATCTTCTGTTTTTCAAATGCAGTTCAGAATGCTGCTGCACGTCTGTTAACTGGCGCTGTAGATGCGAGCATATCACCCCAGTTTTATATTCACTTTATTGGCTGCCTGTGCATAGGATCCATTTTAAGCTGCTTTTATTTGTTTTTAAATGTTTGTCCAATGCTGCCCCTCTGTACCTCTCTGAGCTTCTTCATCCATTCATACCTTCCTGGTCCCTCAGGTCGGCAGACCAGCTCCTCTTGAGTGTGTCCAGGACAAATCGTAAGCTGACAGGGGATCGGGCGTTTGCTGTGGCAGCACCAAAATTGTGGAATGAGTTGCTTTTACATGTTAGACAGGCACCTTCCTTATCTGTTTTTAAATCACGTCTTAAAACATATTTATTTACCTTGGCTTTCAGCACAGCAGGACTTGATGTCTCTTAATATGTTTCTTATTAATTATATTATTTTTTTTAATTTTAAGGTATTCTATATATAACTGTTTTCTCTTTGTTTTATATTTGTAGGACTTTGGTCAACATTGTTGGATGTAAAGTGTGTTATAAAAAAAGATGCTATGCTATGCTAAAGGCAGTTCTGGAGGAAAAAAGGGGTCCATCCGATTAGTAGCAAGGTGAACCTAATAAAGTGGCCAGTGTAATAGTAATGGCTTGTTTGTAAAAGCCAAAAATAAAACGATTTCAGCATTGTGCATTGTAATGTTTGGGTCTCCAAATGATAATGAAGAAGATTTATTTTGCATGTATAACTGCGTATCCAATTCTTGGTTGAGGGATGGTGGATTTAGGCCAGCTTTCATAGAACACAGTTTTGTCAATTCTTGTCTGTACAAGTGGACATCACACAAAAAGAAACAGTTTTGGTGTGTTTTCTACTAGTTGGGATGACTCTGGAAGAATATGCTGACAACATGTTTTTGACAGTTTTTGGATATTTGCTCGCTAAGTAAGACATTTTCCAAAATTAAAAAGAAAAAAAAAGTGAATTCCATGGTGTTTATGAGTGTATTGTTTTGTATGGTAATATATTGTTAAAGTTCATTTTAAGGGTTTCTCAATTGTTTCGTGTTCTTGTATTAAAATGTAAGTTTAATGAAAACAACTCAAAAGCAAAAACCAAAATGATTATCACTGTATGAAGACAGTTAAATAGTGAAACATATATTATGCAAAGAATTATGTGGTACGTACTTAGTAATTACTTGGGCTTCTACAATATTTAAAATCATTTTTCTTTCCCTGTAAAATACCTAGAAGTTAGGCAAGATTAAGTAACTCCATAATACGGCCCGCACCTCAGAAAGTACAAGGTACTTACAGTGTAATTGTTTCAAGGTTTCAGCACTTTTTTGACCACAAATTGCACGTAAAAGCAGGGTACTCACACCTTAGTGGCAGGTTTTACAGTGTACTTGCTTCACTGATTCTTGTAAAAACCAGACTTGTTGCCCATAAATTACATAGCGTGCTTGCCCCTTATTTACAGGTCATGTCATGTCAAGTGTTATCAATCCTGTGACCAACTTAAGTCATGAAAACATAACAGCCATTGCACACCAACCAAAACTGCTATAGAAAGCCATCATAACGGTAACATCTCCTGGGTCTAGGTGCGATTTCCTCCTCTGGGGGCGAGGGTATCTTGATCTGGGGTATAGAGTATGTTTGGGAGGTGTGATTGTGTGCAATGTCCATTTGTGTCTGTCTTTACGTTAGGTGAGTGCTGAGTATTTGTATATGTGTGCATGAGGGTAGGAATGCATGTTTGTGTCTGTGTGTGCCTGTTTGTCTGTGTCTATATGTCAGGTCGGATCTCGGAGTCCACCTCTCTGGCACCATCTCAGACCCTCCAAAGTATGGAAGCCTTTTTCCCCTCACCACACTCCCTGCTGGTGGCTGATGGTATCCGGTGCTGGGCGCTCAGGTATATACCGGCTAGATGGCGGGACCTGACGCCTGTGGCTCAGTCGGGCCTCTTCTGGGGTGCGGGGGCCCTCAGGCCTCTGGCTTCTGGGCCTATGGCTCGGTTCATTCTGGCATAGCTGGGAGGGTTCCAGGAGGGTGGCACGAACGGCCCTCCGGTGGTCCTCCTTGGGCTCTCGCACTCTGGAGCCTCTGGATGTCTGGGGCCTTGATCTCCTCCATCCCTGCTTCATGCCCTGGGGGACGGGGCTATGGCTCCCTACACGCTCTAGCAGACCGTTACGTGGAGAAACCTTTTTAATACAAGCACGCTGATCCACACAGGTGTTCACTGTTCATAGACACAAACTACACCTTTCTTGGTTGCTCCTTCAATGCACATTACTGTCGGTCCTGCGTGCTGCACAGCAACATTCAGTATTTAGTATTTACTGTTATTTACTGTTAGCTAGATTAATGCGATGGTGTTGTGTTTATTATGTTGCTTTTTTTTTGCTTGTTTTTTTTCTCTTTTTCGTTCTCTCAACAAGTGATTCAGGAGATTTTTCTCGTTTTAAGTGCCCTTTCTCACTGTCCCTCTTCCACTCAGTTTTTCATTAAAATAAAACTATACTTATGAAGTTTTGGTACTATCTTGCTGTGTTTTAAAATATTATGTGTAAATGACATATCCACACTTTTTTATTTTCAATGGGTACACAGTAACCATAACGCATTATAATTTTGATAAATATTCAGTAGTAAATTACTTTACAAGCAAGTTTCCCTAAATCTGACATCTTCACTATCCTCCCTACCATACTGTATTTTCAGTGTCTGAAGTAATATTTTTATATTTTGTAATATTTTTCCCAAAATATTGACTCAAAAAGTGTCTGTTGCAAAATAAAACCAAAGTTTAATGTAAACAAAAAGACGGTTTGAAGGTGCCCGTCCCTGACAAGGATCAAGGCAGCATAGGACAATGTTTCGCATTCTCATAAAAAATACAGGTGGCAAGTAAAGTTCAACAGTTTCATGATTCCTTAAAACCATCTTTCCTTTTTTTTTCACCCCATACTAGAAAAATCCACAGACAGTTTTCAAATTTCACCCTATGGCTCTTGGAACAAAGTCACTTATAAAGAAATAATGATTTTTCACCTCTCCAGTTGCTTATTATCCAGGCCCCGTAGAGTATCATGACCCAAAAGACATAACGGGGTATTTTTGCTGCAGTAAAATGCCAAAACAGACTAAATTTGACCTATTTTCATGTTTTGGGAGAAATTTAAAGTTTTAAAAGGTTTATTTACAGAATTAATATTTTTGATGAATAGGAGGTGAGCACCTGGGCAGGAACTATTTCCATCAGGAGTACTCAGGACGGGTCTGCTGTGAGGGAGGCATATTATTAGTGAGGGCGAGCAAGCAAACGTTTGCAAAAGCAATGAGATAAGAAAGTGAAAGAGGCAGAAGAAACTCAATATTTAACCATTTTGTGTAAAGAAGAGAATCTATTAACAAGAAAAAATTGTAGTATATTAGATAGATTTGGTTCAGTCCACTGCAGTGCAGTACCTGTAATGCCTACATGATCTAATCAGTGTAATAAAATATTATGTTTGCAAAACTTGTTAAAAAAAAGTATATATTTACAAGTTATATACTATTGCATTTAAACTTGTGAAAATTATTAGTTAAACATGTGCATGGTTTTTACAGTAAGAAAAACTTCTTGTTTTCTGTGTAATTTCCACAATTGTTTTTATTAAGAATCATACTGTATTTTGAAATCACTTTATAGGCAAATCTGGCACTTTTACTGAGTCTGGCATTATCACTACCCTTCCTATACAGTACCTTTAGCATCTGAAGAAATATTTTAATATTTTCCCCAAAATACTGACTCAAAAAGTGTGTTACAAAACAAAAAAGTAATGTAAATAAAAAGATGGCGTGAAGGTGACAAGCCCCTAACTCAGAGGCAGCACCGGTCCATGTGTACATTCCTTAGTGACATACTTTAGTTTCAGTTTCAAATAACTGTTTTTATCCCCATGGGACAATTAAGAACAACATATACAGGTAAACAGATTCATACAAAGCGTGGTGTATAAATGCCAGGGATTGAAATAGGTAAATGTACAAGTTTCAATATTAATATCTACAAGAACATGTGAGTGCAGCACTATGGACAATCCCTACTGAGGCCATCATTGAAACCAACCAGTTGACATACAGCACAGCAGTAGTGATCAGTGAGATTCTTGTCTACAAGTTGAGCCACAGCCACAAGGAGCAACACTAACTATTGTAGCTGCAGAAAGGTGCAGTGAAGAAGGAGCCTAAGAAGTACAGCAAGCTGCCTATACCTAAGCCTTAGAATCTGCCAAACAAAGACTCACAGCCTTTGCCAGCCGCTTGAACAGGTATACCAGAGACCTAAAAGGCAAGAGAAAAAAACAGCTCTACTCCACTGAACCATCTAAAGTATACTCCCAGGGGCAGGTGAACAATATGAAAACAGCCCAACCAAAGCTGGAGACAGAGCAATACTGGAAGAGCAAATGGGAGAAGATTCAAGATTAAAGGACAGAGACAATACAAAGTGGAATGTGCAGTAGGTATTGAATATCAGTTTCAAGAGAAGCATGCAACTCATAATGGAAATGCTTAGTGGCTAGTGGATCTAAAAGTAGACCACAGTAACTTCTTTGTACAGGGTCCAGTAACCATTACAGTGGCAGACAGCCAAGACAGGGTCTTCAGTATGAAGAGTTCGACAGCACTGTGCCCTCACATTAGTCACGCTTACTGGCTGAAGAAGCTTGCTGCACTCCATGAGCAAATGGCAACACAAATAAACCAGCTGCTAGTCAACAAAAGACACCCAGAAAGGCTAACTGAAGGCTAGACAGTCATGATCCCCAAGGAATACCAGAAGAGACTAGTCCCATCCAAATGCTGTCTGATAACCTGCCTCCGTACCACATGGAAGCTCCTGTCAGGTGTCATAGTGACTAAGATGAACAGTCAATAAATCTGTAGGGAATAAAATGGAATTGGCAGGAACAACAGCGAAGCGAAACACCCGTTACTTCCTGTTCCCAAAAAATAGTGGATTCTATTCATCTGGACATGGCAGTGGGAGAAACGTTTCAATACTCATCCAAGTGACTTCTTCAATCTGAGAAATAGAATCCACTTTTTGGAGATTTCCTTACCCAGATGATTGAGCATGCATCAAGACCAGCTACTGGTAGACAGAGCAGTCACCCGAGGCTGTAAAAACAGATTGACCAACAAGTGCACCTCCCAAATGACTGCAAGAAAGCCTATGACTCAGTAACCCCCCAGATGTATCCTTGAATGCCTCCTATACAGGATCAACAGGGAACAGAAGTCAAGAGCTCAATAAGGATGTGGCAAACAATACTAGAGGCCAACTTCCAGCCATTAGCACAAGTCACAATGAAGTGCAGGATCTACCAAGGAGATGCTCTATCCCCATTGCTGTTCTGCATAGGCCTGAATGCCCTCAGCCAGATCATTGACAAGACTGGCTACAGATACTCACTACAGAATGGACTTGAGGTGTAGTCAGATGGTGACAAAGAAGTTGTCACCATCAAAGAAGTTAGTTATGCTGCAATAGGTGTAGGCTGCTGGGGGATTCCCAAGATGCTGTGTATTTCTTCTTTAGTCACCTTTCTCATTCACTATGTCTTAATAGACCTTTCACCAAAGTGCTTACTCATAGGGGGTCAAATGATTGTTGGATTTTTGTTTGTATGTATTATTGTAGGGTTTGCCTTACAATATAAAGTGACTTGAAGTGACTGTTGTTGTGATTTGGTGCTGTATAAATAAAAATTTAATTGAGTTTCTCCCATATTGCGTTATCTTCGTCTGCTCCCTGTTACATCCAGAATTTAATTTACAGACAAGGTTCACATATGCCTCACATACAAGGTTTTGAATAATTAGGCCCCATCTTGTCCTTAACATGTTATAGTACTGTATCACCCCAATAGAGCACTTTGCTCTAATAATTTGATAAATGGACTGGTTCTAGGATTTTTTTACTCCCACCGAGTGCCCAAAAAACATTATAAGTGCTTTCTGTCTAACATCCACACTATGATGGCTGTTTTGGGGTGAAACTTGTGGTAAGTAGCAGATGGGGATCAAACCACTAGCCATCCGATTAGTAGCTTTCTGCTCTACCTACTGAGCTTAATCACTTACTACCCATTGCTTACTTCTTGTTCCTGGGATATATATTATTTAAAATACCTTACAATATTATGCACCTTGAGGCAATTGTTGCTGTGAATTGCCACCATATTAATAAAACTGAATTGGAACATAGAACAGTGAGACACTTTGTATTGAAAATCTTAGCTTTATTGAATTAGTTTGTTCCAGTTTACAAGGGTTAACAAGCTGTCATTGCCTGATTTGAAAGAAGTCTATAAAAACAATAAAGATAATTATCTTGTTGTCCGGATTTTAATTCATATGAGCTTTATTAAAGAAATCAACAAAAATTCACATTTACATTTGTTTTACATCATCTACCAGTAGAAGATATCGACTCACACAGTGCTCTATCTTTACTTAAAAGAAAAACAATAGTTTCCAAATACTTTAAGTTATAAATTCTTCTGGTCTTCGAGTATTGTGTTTACCTTCTCCATTAGTTTTTCAACCTGATCAGAACCTGATTTGTTGTTCTCAAAGAGAACACACCTGTTTCCACACTTTTCAACCATTTTCTTCAGATCAGGTTGACAAGAATGAAGAAAATCCTCCAAACCAATTCCTGCCTGCTGCAAGTCGTTTCCTCGGGTGAACAGGATGATTGTTTGTCCACTGACTTCACTCCCAAAATCTTCTTCTAACTTTTCCATTATGTCTCTTTCACCATCTGTAAATCTGCTCACATGCATCACAAGTACATACACACATGGTCCTGACTCACAGAGTTCTTTGCATCTATTCATATGTTTGTTCCTAACTGATGACCCAATCTCATCATCAAAGATATCTGGGGTATCAATCACACGTACATGTAAGTCATTGATCTTAGTTTGTCCATTCTGGCACTTTGTGGTGACCGGCTTTGAACTGGGTCTAGATATGAAGTGTTTCTTTCCAAGGATGGTGTTCCCACTGGCACTCTTTCCGGTCCCAGCCGCTCCCAAAAGAACAAAGTTCACTGTAGTGCCAGTGTGTCTTCCTGCATAGATGACCAATAATAATGTAAATGAAAAATCTTATTATGCTACATAATGCTTTATATACAGGAGTGCACATAAGTGGTCCGCAGATAGGAAGTTGCAACGCGACTTTCTGGAGGAGGACAGACATTTGTTTAGAACTCTTAAATATGTCGAAGAAGCAAGCTCCTTTAAGCAATTACTTTGGTGTTCCTCCACCTCCAAAGAAATGTCAGAAGGAGTCCAAACCGCAAAAGAAGCGCATATTTTTGGAAAAGTGGTTGCAGGAGGTGAGCTGGCTTCAAACAAATGATGAACGCACAGAGATTTGGTGCAGAATATGCCGTGAAAATCCCACTCTAGCGGACAAAAACAGTGCCTTTTATATGTACGCAAACGGGCGTTGCAACTTCTTATCTTGTGCGAGTCTTTTATTTTGACAGCAAATGCGCACCTGCGGACCACTTATGTGCAGCCCTGTTTATATAGTACTTAAAAGAGATTGTGGTTTACCTGTCTTTGCTTCATCAGTGTGCTGTCTTCGTATACAGTGTAATCCATGGGCCCAACAACTAGTTAGTGACAGCAAAAATACAAATTCACCTGGAAGCTGGATCTTGTTTGAAGTTATTACTATAATTGTATGCACACATTTCAAAGCATCACTATAAACTACATTTATAAAATATTTCATAGCATGTATGTACGCTATGCAAAGACACTATTCTCACAATTAGATTTAACATTTAAGCCAAATCAAAAGTGTTCCACTTTAAGCTTTACCTCATATTGGCTGCCACCAGTTGTCTGTCTTTAGTCACATTGCTTCTGTCTTGCACTCTGCTGAAAAAGCTTCCCATGATGCAGGATTTAAACGAATAATCTGTGGGGGTTTATATGTCAATGCCAGTACAACTCTGAACTCTTCACTTTTGTTTATGCTAATGTAACAATTTAGTATGTCTCAGTTTACTTCAGAAGCTTTTTGAGATAACTCAGATAAATCTTAAATCTATAGTTAACAATGCTCTCTTAAGAGAGTTATCATGACAGATGTAAAAATATTTTTTTCTATAAGAAATCAGAAACCTTTTCTCTCATTACTAAATTAAAACTGTTTTCTTTTAATTGCTACAAAACAAAGACCATACAAGGACAACTTACAGTGAGTGGCAGTTCTTTGGTCTGTTGAAGCAAAACTCTGTGTGACACTGTCTAAAGTCTGCAGACTCTGCTGTTCTCTGACTATAAAATACTGGAGAAGGCGTGTCATCTGTTGAGCTATAAAAAGCAACATGTTGCAGAGCAGTTTTAACATTCATCTCTCAGCTGTGCAGTGACAACGGTGAAAAACATGGCTTTAATTCCAGCAGGTAAGACTTATTATTAATCATTGTTTTTTAAATTGTTTTCCCAAAGTGTGAAAATTTCTCAGTTTCACTTTGGTTCTTGTTACACCCTTCTCTATATGGGTTAAATCATAGTAGTGAATTGTGTTTCAGGTCCTGATTTGAGGATTGTGACGATTGGAAAAACTGGTGTGGGCAAGAGTGCTGTTGGGAACACCATCCTGGGATATGAGCGTTTCAGATCTTGTCCTTTATCTGTATCAGTGACTGAGTTCTGTCAAAAAGCTTGGGTACAGTGGGGAAAGAGAGTAGTTAGCGTTGTAGACACACCAGGGATCCTGGACACCTCAAAATCAGATGAGTTCATCAAAAGTGAAATCGTCAAATGTGTTGAAGTCTCCTGTCCCGGTCCTCATGTGTTCCTGTTGGTCATCCAAATTGGCCGATTCACAAGAGAAGAGAAAAACTCAGTGGAAGCCCTGCAGGAGCTGTTTGGCCCCGAGGCAAACCGGTACATGATTGTGCTCTTCACCCGTGGTGGTGATCTTGGAAGCACAACCATAGAGCAGTATGTACGTGACGCTGAGCCAGGGCTTAAACGCATCATCCAAAGCTGTGGAAACAGGTACCACGTCTTTGACAACACCAGCAGCGACAGAAAGCAGTTGGTGGAGCTCATCAAGAAGATCGACAAAATGGTGTCAGCAAATAAGGGCACGCACTACACAGACGCCATGTTTCAAGAGGTGGAGGAAGCACGCAAAAAGGGAGTAACACTGCAGCAGTATAGGTTCACTGAGTCTTTGTGTAAACGTATCAAACTTTTTCGCATCATTCTTGGGAAAGATTAAACTGTTGTGGTTAATTGTAATTATTCTATTCTAATCAGGGCAGCTTTTATACCTACATGAAATATACAGTTTGTTCATGATGACACACATTGTGTAGGATCAATTGATGTTTATTTCCCATAAAGAAATAATAAAATAAACTATTATTGATTATGTGAGTTTATCTTTTGACTTTGAAGAAGAACGTATTTAAAAGTGAAATAATGATCATATAATCATCATCATTATATGATATTCATAATATAAGCTGTGCTATTAAAGTATTTATTGTCTCTGTTGCATCTATTCTGATTTGTATATGGGTATCAAACAGGGGCGATTTTAGCCCATTTAAAGCACCCCCAAAGATTTCTTACTTTTTTTTGACAATATTTGCTGTTTGTGTGACACACTATTAAAAATATAAAAAGCATACAGTACTTGGTTGAGACGGAACATTTTAACAACAAAAGTATAGATAACCCCTCCCCCCTCCCAAAATGGTTTGTTCCAGCTCAGCTACTCTGGCTCTAGGGTCGTTGCTGCCAGAGCGATGGTAGCTGAGACGCAGCGGAGCGGAGGTGGAGTGGCTGGATTAAAACAGGACATATTAGCAGCATTTAACCTTCAGTTACTCTTTATGTAGTTAGATAGGAGTCATGTTTCTTTTTAGCTGAAAAACCTTACACCCAGGTAACCTGCTGTGTTGAAAACGTGTTTTCCCAATGATGTTTGCTATCCTACAATCCGTCCTACTCTGTAGTAAATTCAGCGACATTTGACCGTCCTGTTGCTCCCACTGAAATGTATACAGCCTATTTAAAATCTAAAACTTAAAATTGTCCGTAGCCTGCTGTTGTTACCACTGTCCTGTTTGAAATGGATACTAACTAGCTAACTGACTGAATGCCCATTAACCTTATAACTCCTGTTGTGTGTGTGTGTGTGTGTGTGTGTGTGTGTGTTTGTGTACAGAGAGACAGCCAGGTTCATGATGGATATAAGGAAGTTTTTTCAAAAACAGGAGTCACATTCAGGTAAAAGTGTAAGAACAAATGATCCGTCAATCAAGGATAATGTTGGATCAGTGTTTCAATATTTTATATCTTTTATTAGATGTTCATGTGGTTTGGTTATTTGCCTTTTGGTTGAAAGTACACTGAGAGAGGACTTTTCGTTAGTGATCTTAATAATTTTTTTTCATATTAATGTAATTTTTTCATCTAATTGAATACAATCTATTTGTGTATGATTGTCAGTCCAAAGAGGGAGAGAGGAAAGAGGGGAACGTGAGGAGAAAGTACAAGGTCAGCAAGAACCAGGTAAGAAAACAAACAGGGAATAGTGACAGGCAAAACAGAAACTATTAAACTGACGAAGAGAAAAAACCTGATTTTACTCATACAGTCTGGAAGTTGTGTTCTCCCTATATTAAAGCTGCTATACAGAATCTGCAAAGCAAACTGGGTTGAAACATTTTTAACCCTCTTTAACAACATTCGACATAACATTATCATTAATTGGGGAGATTAAAATTAATGATATATTTTTATGTGATTCAGCCACAACTCTACTAAAACCTCAGCCAGTAATAGGTAGGCCAACTTTTGGACCGTCCAGTTGTCTGTATGACTGCCGCATACAGACTTATGCGGCAGAGAAACACTTATCAGTGTTTCTCAAACTTTTTACAGTGTGTACCACCTCAGAAAAATGTCAAGCTCTCCCAGGTACCACTATGAGAGCATGAAACTCATAAATCTTACAACACAAAATTAGTATTATTAAATTAGTCAAATTAGTATCTGCAGTAAAGATTTTTTCATACATTGTATACATTCTACCACAGGCAAAGTTGCCTCCATTTTTATAGTTTTTTATTAATATTTTGTAATAATTTATTCTGTTTTGGGAGTGTTTTTTATGTATCTGTATTATATTATACATAGATATTAAAAGTGAATCTCTGTCCAAATGCACTCAGTTTACTTCTTACTCACTATGAGCATCATTTAAATAACCTTTATCAGATTTGATGGTTTTGTTACAGACTTCTCAAAAAAGTGTTTTGCCTTTCTTTCTCAAATGTGGGGATTAAATTGTGTTAAAATGTACAAAATGGTGATGTCATGTTTTGTGACGAGGACCCAGGCACAAAGAGACTTGATGAATTTAAGAATCTTATGATTTAATAAAGAAATTTGCAGATTTGCACAGAGAGGGTAAAATTATGATGACTGATAGCGGAGATGAAGACAACAGACGACGAGGACAGGGAGGAACAGGGGTTTAAATGCACCAAGGAGACAGTCAGAGAGAACTCGGGACAACTGGAGACATTTAAGGATGCAGGGACTGACAGAGACAGGGAAGAAGTCTCATCGTAACGAGTAAAGTTTATCTTGCCTGGCTGGGCAGCTCTCTGGGTGCTCAGCACCCCCAAAGCTCTGATCCTAGAATCGCCCCTGGTATCAAATCATGATGGTTATGTCTAAGATGAAAGATTTAGTCAATTAAATATTTTATGTATGCCTACATTTCTGATCTTTTAGAACCCAGGCTGCGAACCCCTCTCGCAGCCTGAGATCATCTAATCAAAGGCTGCTGGTAGTCCCACGAACACGTTTTAAGACCAGAGGTGATAGATCTTTTAGAGCGGTGGCCCCCAGGTTGTGGAATGCTCTCCCTCCATCATTACATTGCCTTGACTGTATTTATTCTTTTAAAAAGTAGCTTAAGACTCATTTATTTAGATTGGCTTTTAATTAAATTTGTACTGTATGTTTGATTTTTGTTGTATTTTATGTATTTCGGTTTTTATATTACTGTGAAGCACTTTGTGGTTTTTATCCTGTGAAGTGCTATATAAATTGAATTGAATTAAAATTGAATTGAATGTAAATGGGAACTGTGGATTGTTGTCTGATTTTAAAAAAAATATGAATTCAGTTTCTAATGAGAAGTTTTTTATTTTGGGTCTGGTCTGCTCTGGCTGTTTGTATTAAAACATATTATGAAAAGTTATCTTTAGGCTCATTATTATTTGACAATTATTCATTTAAAGCTTCTAGCCTAATAAAAACCTATAATCACAACACTTTCATCAGTTATTTCTGATTCTAAGACACTGTCAGAACACAACTGTTATGTTCTAAGTCTAAGCATGCATTGAAAGCAACAAGAAATTGGCCCCCACTTAAACACCACCCAAGAAAGAGCTCAAACAGTAGTACCTTTTAAAGTGATAAGCAGCCATTTATTTGCTTCAGCAGTGAGCAATGCCAAAAATGCTAAACAAAACTCCCTAAAGGTCTCTATGTTTTCTTAAAAACAAAAGAAATCCAACCGAAAAACAATTCACTTACCTAACGGCCTAAATGAAAAACAGGAGTAAACTTAATCAACAAAAATGACTTCTCACGCCTCCTAGGCCACTGCAGTGAACAATATATAAACAGTGAAAAAAAAGGTACACAAATGCTACTTTACAAATCTATTTAATGATAATAATAATGATAATAATTATTCAAATCTATTTACAACTAATTACAAGATCAAGGCTCTAACGCAGGGGTCAGCAACCCTGGGCACGCATGCCAGTTTGTTTGTTTGGTGGTGGCTATGGTGGAGCTTCCACAGAGGCCAGCAGGTGGATGAGGGAGAGGGGAGGCAGGAGGAGGAGAGACCCGAGGCGGCCAGTTTAGGTGGAGTTTATTTTCGTTGTGCTGATTTTTTACAGTCAGTTACAATAACTCGTACTGCGTACTAGCTAGCATGACAGAGTTTCTATACAGCTGGGTGGGTGCTATGATGTTACTGCTAGTGAATTTTATTTTATTCATAAGGTTAGTTGGTAGAGTTGCCAACCGTCCCGTAAAAAACGGAATCGTCCCGCATTCAGAGAAATTATTACACATTTCGCATTGAGCTGAAAAGGAACATATTTGTTTGTCCCGTACTTCAGCTAGAATGGAAAAAGACACAAAGCTGGAGTTCTTCTGTGTCTTTACACTGTCAGCTGCCTCTTCTCTCATTCTCTCCCCTCTCTCTCCTGTTGCTACTTCAATCATGAAACTGATCAATGATCAGCTAATCGACTTTTCTCTCTTGTTTGTTTATCGCCCACTTTGCGCCAGAAAGAGAAAACCAGCGGATGTCGGCTAAACAACAGCAGCACATTTAAGCTTGATCAGCTGTTAGAATTTATTTAATATTATTCTCTAGTATCACCTGATGTTTGCTGGAGCCACAGCTGTAAAAGCTGCTGGTCATGATATCGGTTTGGTTATCTGGTGAGAGGGAAACATGAAGATGAAACCAGGAGATGTCCTTACTGAATCATCAGAGCTGAACAGGTGATGGAGAAACAGGTTTACCTTTTAGGTGACATGAATGAGTTGAAGGGGATTTATGAACTGTTTCTTAGAGACAAATAACACCAGGATCTTTTTCTATGTAGCTGACAGCTGGTAACTGTGCAGGAGCGGGTCTAGCAAAGTTTTGCCAGGGGGGCCAGGTAGGGCATTAACAAGGAAAGGGGGGGGCGGCACAAAGAAATACTTTTCTTTCTTATTCTCATTTAAAATGTCTGGCTTTTATTAAATAATTATGTGAAGCTTACAACCAAATTTTTTATCTGACGTAAAATGTATAGAAATCATACATATATGGTAAATGGGCCTGCATTTGTATAGCGCTTTACTTAATCCCTAAGGACCCCAAAGCGCTTCACACTACATTCAGTCATCCACACATTCACACACAGGTGATGGCAAGCTACATTGTAGCCACAGCTGCCCTGGGGCGCACTAACAGAGGGGTTAGTATCTTGCCCAAGGATATTTGGCATGCAGCCCAGAGAAGCCTGGGATCAAACCATCGACCTTCTGGTTAGTGGCTGACCTGCTCTGCCACCTGAGCTACAGCCACCCCATATACCAACAAGATAGCATACATCACTGCCACAACAGTGTTTGTTTTCATTCAAAGGCTTTATGGCTTTAATACCTGATGGGCCGGTCTCTAGTCAAAATGCCTGGGCCGAGTTTTTGTCCCAGTCCAGCCCTGGGCACAACACACAGTGAATTAATCTGAGAAGGTTCATTAAAAAATAAATGGCGGTGTACATCACAAATAGCTTGCATAGACACATTAGTTGTGCCGCTTCTTAATGACAGTATCTTACCTAACAACCCCAACTACCAGATTCAACTTGTAATTGGCTAAAAATAACTTAGCCTACCGGTGAGAGGGACGTTGCTAGCTGGCAGTTTTTTCAAGCGATGTTGAAATTTCCACATTCCGACACCTCAATGTCTGAGCTGAGCTGTCCGCTCAGCGCAGCATCAGCACCACGGAAATACACGGATACATCCATAGACTCGAGACAGAATTCACAATGGGTTTTCGGGACTTTCAGGTGTATGGACCAATGTTTTCTTTTCTAATCAAACCAGAAAGCTTTAATGAGCAGCTGGATTTGTCTCGCATTAACTGCCTGGACACAGAGGACATCGAAATGCAGCTGATTGAACTGAAAAGGTCGACTCTGTTGGGGTCAAACACAACTACAGACGCAGCTGGAATCCACAGCTGTGCGTGTTCATGGAGCTTGCATTTTCACCTGCTGGACATCACTACCTGACAAGTTTAACTGTCTTCAGAACATTGGAGAGGTCTTATTGACAGTATTTGGCTCTACATATCTGTGTGAGCAGATTTTCTCTCACATGAAGGGTGTCCTCAGGTGGCTGTCTGAATGCTGGACACTTGGAGACCTGTGTCTCTGAGTGCGAGAGGCGAGATCACATTAACATGTGTATCTCTGTATTAACAAACTTGCCATATTGGCCCAGTTTATCTTTCTTATTATATCATTGTTGTGAGGAGACCATAAATAGCATTTGCATTTTCTGTTGTACAGTTCATTTGCTGTTATGGAGTTCTTGTTATGGATAAAAAGTGTCCTTTTTTTTTTTCAAAATAGCTGATAATTATTCGTTTATAGGTACCAACATCTGCGAACAAATATAATTCTATAATGTTTTTCTATATAGTGTGTAACTGTTAGTATAGAGCGTTATTAAATTTATTGCTAATGCAATTATATGACACATTGATTTCTGAGGAAATTTTAGATGGCACTCGTCATCAGAAAGGTTGCCTACCCCTGCTCTAACGCCCCACACACACATTGGGTTATACATCAGGGCACGCAAAATTTCAAAATCCCTGGTAGCCCAGGGTAGGGTTCTGATGGGGTCTTCCTTAAAATTAATGGTCCCAGTAACAAAGGCGCTTGTCGACTCAGAAATTGAGGGAAACTCACGACACACCCGGCAGAACATTATGTTATTTAGCTTACCATATTCCAACCACAGAAATTCTTTTGTCCATGAAACCAAAAAATCTGCATTTTCTTTTTGCCTCATATTCTGATTTGTCATAACTTTTCAGTTTTGTGATCGGCTTTTCTTTGGCTGTCCCTTCTTCACCGTGATCTATCTTATTTGGCTCTGCAGAACTAAAATACCAGCATAAATCCTGCTGCTTTCACACACGTACTTACATAACAGTCAGCGATTCTCTGCGCAATCAACCTCTATGACATGTTTAAGCTTGCTGCGGGAGATTTCACTTGTCACGTTTGAATAGTAAGCTAACGATTGATAAGACGATGCCAGAGGAATTGGTGCGCAATTAATCTGTCACTCACCAATCAGTACTGCCGCTCTCTATATACAGTTCGCGCGATCGCAAAGTGAAAGTGAAAGCAAAAAACAAGCGCAAATTCAAACGTGATTTCAATATGTCACATATTGACAGTGGCTTGGGTCTACTCCAATCAAAGTGGGAGGGAGGAGTCAAAGAAAGAGTTGCCTCGATCAGAGCCAAAGACTATGATCCTGCCAAACCAGCTGACGGAAGATGACAACAAAGCCCTTGGCCTTGGCTACACCATCAATGATGACAAACTTCATGTCATGGTTGCAGTGAACTTTTCAAAGAAAAGGAGGAAAATGCGCCTTGGTCAAGACCTGCTCAGAGAAGAAGTCGGAGAGCAAACACCTGATCCACTAACCAGGCGAGAACTGCTAAGCCAAGTCTCCGGCCTATATGACCCACTCGGTCTTGTGACGCCTGTCAAACAGAAGGATGCCATCCTGGTAAGGAGAGCTTTCCAAGAAGCAAAAGTAAAGTACCGCCTCGAAGACACATGGGACGCAGCCTTGTCTGAAGGTCTCCGAGAAGACGCCATAAAGCTTCTGGAAGAGTATGCTGACCGGAAGAAACTGCATTTTACTAGAGCCCTGACTCCACCAGATCCTTGTGCAGAGCCCAGTGCCATCACGTTCTCTGATGGCAGTGAACACGCATATGGCGCAGTGATGTACCTTCGCTGGAGCTGCAGCCATAGTGTCATCGTGAGACTAGTAGAGTCTAAAGCCAAACTGACGCCTCTCAACCATAAAGGCGATCCTGTTAAAGCAGAGATTTGTGGCGCCGTCTTTGCTGCCCGTCTGAAGACCTACTTCCAGAGACACTGCAGAATCCAGGTCAAAAAATGGTACCACCTCGTCGACAGCCAGACAGTCTTGGGTGCAATCCAGCGTGAGAGCTGTGGTTTCCAGACCTTCTTCGCAAACCGCGTTGGTGAAATCCAGAGTAGCACTGATGTCCAAGATTGGTGGTGGGTTCCCGGGTCAGCAAACATTGCAGACATTCTCACCAGAGGGGCCAGTCCAAATGCCCTAACCGAGGACTCCAAGTGGCAGTCGGGTCCAAAGTTTCTCCAACTTCCTGAAGATGAGTGGCTGAAGAAATCTGCCGGAGAAGTCGCTGCCCAAGCTCGAGAAAAGGTCACAAAGCTACAGAAAAAGACTTTTGTTGCGGTCCTTACCAGAATCCACATGAAGGCAGCTCAGGACTCAGCACACGTAGAGTCGAGAAGACCACTGGCAGGAGTAGCAACCCAACAGCTAATCGACGAAAGGCGATTCAGCAACCTGAGAAGGCTGATTGGGACCGTGGCGTGGGTCTGGAGGGTTGCCAAAAAGTTCATGAGATCCATAACCAGAGACCAAGAAAAGTGGGAGGTAGTACCATCTTCGGGTGTCCTCACAGTCAGTGAGAGACGAGATGCTTTTCGAGACCTTTGCCTAGCAGCACAAGAGGGCATCAACTTCCCAAGCACCACAACAGACAGACTAGTCGTTTACAGAGACCAAACAAGTGGACTTCTAGTTTGTGGTGGCAGAATCCAGACCTTCAAAGAAGACCGCAAAGCCGTTCCCCTTCTACCATTCCAAGCCTGGTTATCCACCCTCCTTGCCAGAGAAGCACACAGCGAGGGACATGACGGAGTGGCAGGAACCTTACTGCGGATGAGAATGAAGGCTTGGGTTGTCAGAGGAAGAATTATTAAGCCAGGGACCAGCCCACCTGAGTGCGATCTTTCCAGGCAGTGCTGAGCAAAGATCGAGTGGGAGGTGTCGCGCTGACCTAGTAGGTGTGGCTGTTGCTCTTCTCTTTCTCCTCCTGCCCACTACCTGCTCTGTGCTGCTGCTGATAGACCTTGTGTGCAATCTATAACTAAGTGCGGCCTGGTGTGCACCGCTCCGCCAGGTGAGCTGAATTAGAGAAATCAAGGGCGGGCGTGCCTAGTAGATCTTAAAATGCATGCAGCAGTCATTTGACCCGTGTGCGACATACTGAGAGGACAGCAAACAAAGCACAATCCACTTTCCACTGTGAGGAAGACTTTGAACTAGACGGGCTATCGGTTTTTCACCTAGCCTAGCTACCTATCTAACTACCTTACTGACTGCATGAGCCTGAAACTGGTCAAAAATAAATTTGAGTGAAATTCAAAGTCTGGTCTTTTTCAAGTGTGGGCACCTCACAGACAGAGAACACTTGACAGATACCAATGACATAATTACCCAGCTGCATTTGCGAAAGAACGCAAAAGCATGGACACATATTTTTCCTTCCTATGATAGCCCGCAGGGCTCAGATGGATTTTGGTAGCCCCACTGGAAAAATCGCTAGGGGCTAGCTATTTTGCGAGGTCTGTACATACTAATTTGCCAAGCTCTCAGACAAAGACACGCTAAGTAACACTCGAAACACGGGCTATTTGTTGAGTGGTGGAGACCGGGAGAGAGGGGGCCAAGTACTTCTTCTTCTTCTTCTTCTTGTAAGTATGATACATTACCGCCACCACTGGTATGGCGTGTGGAGAGGAATCACACTCAAAAAACAACAACAACAACAAAAAAACCTACTTCATATCCTTCCAAACAATCTTCCTTCTCTCAAAAACTGAAACAAAGCCCGACTCCTTTTGCAAAAACTTAATAAGATCCAATTTCATGTTAATGTTACTGAGACTGTGGACCAGTCTCGTCTCTACCTTATACTTCCGACACTGCAAAATAACATGCTCCAAAGTTTCCTCCTCTCCACAATAGTCACATTGCCCTGAATTATGTTTCCCTGTCAAGAATAGTGTAGAATTCAATCCTGTATGCCCAAATCTCAGTCTTGACACCACCACCTGCTCTCGCCCACTCCTTCCGGTGGCTCTCCTCACTCCCACCCCCCTTTGAATTTTATATAACCACCTTCCCCTCCTTTCTTCCTCCCACTGTTTCTGCCATCTACCCCTCATTTCTAGCTTAATAATACTCTTAACTTCCGCTTGACCAAAACTCACCGCCAGATCAACTATCCTATGATTAGTAGTTTCGCCTGCTTCATTCCCCCTTACCCCATAGTGAGCCAGGACCCATACAAACACTACTGACAGACCCATCATATGTATTCTGAAAAGAGATTGCTGGATCTCTATTAAAATATCTGATCTACCTTCCGAATGACCGTTCTGTAGAGTGACCAAGGCTGCTCTTGAATCTGAACAAATAATTAACTCTTCCACCCACTGAACTGCTAATAGAATTGCTGTAATTTCTCCTGTAAACACAGACAATCCATCATTTATCCTCTTCCCAATTTCTACTATAAAATCCGGAATTACTACTGCTACCCCCACTTGACTAGCTGGATTCTTTGAAGCATCCGTATATATTTGCACATACCCACAATACTGTTCAATATAACCCTGAACTGAATTTGAGTCTAGACCGCCTGCTCTATCCTTACTCTTCTGGTACAATAATGCAAAATCTACAGCTGCTTCAGGAAGTATCCATGGAGGAATTGCACTCGCTGACATATATCTGAGGGG
Source organism: Oreochromis aureus (assembly GCF_013358895.1). Lineage (NCBI taxonomy): Eukaryota > Metazoa > Chordata > Actinopteri > Cichliformes > Cichlidae > Oreochromis > Oreochromis aureus. Next base: position 35,792,022 of record NC_052950.1, on the reverse strand, counting down.
GCCAGGTAGCTGTCATCTGGTGGTTAAATAGTGGGGGTGATCAACCAATTATCCAATCCCAGGACAGGAACAAAATCCACCCAACAGCTCAACAGGTACGCCCAGGTGTCCATCCCCTAAGAAAGAAAAGGAAAAACCCGCAGCCATCGTATGGTGGGAGGAGTCACACATAAAAGACAAACACTGACAGCATTGAATCATAGCAATGTTCAACCGCTTCAATCATTATTATTTTTTTGCCGGTGTGAATTTTAGATGACAGGTATTGACAGGTTTCTAATTATCCATCTATGTACATAAAGATCACTCTAACATTGTCATAGACCGGCTGTGTGCATGCAGGTGAGGACCCAAATGCAAAGTTCATGGGAGCAGGACGTGAATTCAAATACACAACTTTATTGCTGGGAAAAAGGAAAATGGTGAAAACTAAACTAGGTAAATACTTATGGCGTTATTTTTGTGCCACTATTCTGACCGCACGTAAAAAAAATTGGAGCGCACGTAAAAAACATTTGCAGGTGCAAGTGTTGCATTTTGAGGAGAAATTTATTTTGAGCGAAGAAAAGCTAAATTTGAGTGAACAAAATTCATTGCTGCATGCAAAAAATGTATTTCAGTGTTTGCTATTATCCATACACACACACAATAGCAGCCCCTCTCGCTCAGTTTTTGCATTTGCGCTTGCTCGCAATGTGTTGCTTGCGCTCTCAACATTTCTGCCCATGCATGCTGTTACGGTCGCTGACCTCTGGTGGCTCTCCCTCTGTGAGAGTTTTTTTCTCCTTTTCTTGTGTTGCAGGTCTGCCTCATGAGCCACAGCTGAGGTGTGTTCCAGCTCGTCAGCCACGGCATATAGTCTGCCATCCTAAACTGCCACACCCCTGCCATTTCCCCCAGGCCTTTGTGTGTGTGTGTGTGTGTGTGTGTGTGTGTGTGTGTGTGTGTGTGTGTGTGTGTGTGTGTGTGTGTGTGTGTGTGTGTGTGTGTGTGTGTGTGTGTGTGTGTGTGTGTGTGTGTGTGTGTGAGAGAGTGTGTGAGAGAGTGTGTGAGAGAGAGTGTGTGTGTGTGTGAGTGAGAGAGAGAACTTAAGCTTGGTGAAACTTTGGTTTTCTTTCTTTTATTGTAAGCAAAGGTGTGCCCTTACTGTGTTAATTAGTTCATCGTTGTGGAAGCAGGTAGGGGTTCTCTGCCATTTTTGTTTCAACTGTTTTCTCCTGTTTTTGGTTAGACAGGGAGCTCAGCCATTGTATTTTGTTTTGGTTAGAGAGTTCTTGGTTTGATTTTTAGCTAAAGGGGTGTTTTGTTTGTTGTTTTGGCCTTGGAGACCCTGAAGAAAAGAGCTTCCCTGTGTTTATTTTTTACTGTAGTAGTTTTGGGCAATAAATCATGTTTAATGACATCTATTTTCCAGTAGTTCATGTTTTCTTTTTCACTTTGTGTTACTCCCACCCCAGTCAACACTTTGTTTTTAAGTGGGGAGTAACATAAGTGGGGGCTCGTCCGGGATTAATTTTGGATATGGCACAGTTTAGCCTGGGTGATTTTATAGCTAAGCCTGCATTAGACCAGCTTGATGCATGTAGGAAGGAGGATTTATGTGCTGTTGCTGCGCATTATGAAGTCCCTGTGGCTAAGTCCATGAAGAAGAGCGAGTTAAAGTCTCTTGTTGTCAGTGGGTTGGTTGGGAAAGGTGTGTTCCCTTTGGACGTGGACTCGGGGGATGCCGCGTCAGTCCTTGAAACCTCTGATCAGCCTGAGGTTTGTGCTGAAGAGGGGGCGGGGACACCTACAGTGGTCAAACCAGGTGGGGGAAAGCCACCAGCCTCTCTTCCACAGTTTGAGCCCTTCTCTGTCGAATCCAGTAATCCCAGTGTTGGTGCACGCTTAAAGGTACGTTTGGCTCGTCTTGAACTTGAAGCCAAAGAAAGGGAACGTAAGGATGAGCTTGAGTTCAAGCTAAAGTGTTGGCTGCTAGAAGCTGAGACATCTATTTGGTTGCGTCAGCTGGAGTTGGAAGCTAACAAATTGTCTCCTGAGCCCTCTGCTCCACCTTCAGTGAAGGATGAAGATAACATTAGTAATCCTTCAGATAATTCTCCCCCTGCTTCTGTACCTCCGACATTTGATGTAGGCAAAAACATTGCCCTAGTTCCACCATTCAGGGAGACTGAGGTGGAGGCCTTTTTTAATGCGTTTGAGCGCATTGCTATGGCCTTACATTGGCCCAAGGAGGTTTGGTCCCTTTTGCTTCAGTGCAAATTAATTGGTAAAGCACAGGAAGTATGCACAGCTCTCACTATTGAGGACAGTCTTGTGTATGACAATGTCAAAAGTGCTATACTCAGAGTCTATGAGTTGGTGCCTGAAGCTTACAGGCAGCGTTTCAGGACCCTGAGGAAATCCACTGCTCAAACATTTCTTGAGTTTGCAAGGTAAAAAGGGATACTATTTGATAGGTGGTGTCAAGCAAGCAAAGTTTCAGAGTTTAACGCACTGCGTGAACTGGTATTGTTGGAGGAATTCAAAAACTGTGTTCCTGAGCGTACAGTGCTGTACCTGAATGAACAAAAAGTTGCCACTTTGCAAGAGGCAGCTGTCCTGGCAGAAGAATTTGCTTTGACGCACAAAAGCGTGTTTGTGGGAACATCTGAATCACCCTATCATGAACAAATGAAAAAGGGCACAAAGCCGCACCCTCAACAACTTAGGGGTTCCTCGGGTTCCAAGTCTGATAGACAATGTTTTTACTGTCACAAAGTGGGGCATATAGTTTCTGAGTGTTTGGCTCTTAAACATAAACAGGTGCCCCAGCAATCAAAACAAGCTAAAGGGGTTGGCCTAGTCAAGTCGCTAAACTGCCCCTCTCATGTGACCACGAGTGAACCTGATAAGTGTTTTAAACCCTTCATTTTTGATGGTTTTGTCTCCTTAACAGGGTTCCCTGGGGATCAGAAGCCCGTGAGAATACTGAGGGACACGGGTGGCTCAAAATCATTTCTATTGGCCGATGTTTTGCCAGTCAGTGATGAGTCATCTTGTAACGCGAGTACAATAGTGCAAGGTATTGGGCTGGCCTACATACCTGCACCATTACATTGTGTTCATGTGCAGTCGAAGTTAGCCTCTGGTTTTTTTCAAGGTTGCGGTGAGAAACTCGTTTCCTGTTCAGGGTGTTGAGTTTATAATGGGAAATGATATTGCTGGGGACAAGGTACTCCCTGTTCCTAAAGTGGTGGATAAACCCAGCTGTATCCCAGAAGAGGATGAGCTGTTGAAATCCCACCCTGATGTGTTTTCTGTCAGTGTTCTTACCAGGTCACAAGCTCGTAAGCTGGAGGAAGTGAACTTGAGTGAGGCTGTTCTTGGATCTGTTCTAGCTGGGGACAGAGAGCCGGCTGCTAGCCCTTCTAAACCAGCACTCAATAACCAGGGTCTGACTACTCTGTCTGAGGTTCTTCCTTTGCCAGTCTCACGTGAGTGTTTGAGCCATGCTCAGGAAAAGGATGAGTCACTCGCTAAGTGTTTTAAGGAGGTAAGCGAGTTAACAAACAATAAAAAGGCACACAGGTTTTATCTTGAGGATTGGTTACTGCTAAGGAAATGGGTCTCAAGACCTGCATTACAGCAGGAAGGAGGTGATGAGGGTTTGGGGGGGTGGTACGCCAAATAGTCATTCCTAGGGATTACCGCGGTGGCATATTGCAGCTTGCGCATGAACACCCATGGTCAGGTCATTTAGGAATCACTAAAACCTATGACCGCGTTCTTCAGCACTTTTTCTGGCCAGGTCTGAAGAAAGACGTTGCCAAGTTCTGCAAAACATGCCAGGTTTGCCAAATTGTGGGTAAACCTAATCAGACGGTGCCACCTGCTCCTCTTAAACCCATCCCGGTAGTTGGGGAGCCTTTTGAGCGTGTTTTAGTGGACTGTGTGGGTCCTCTACCCAGAACAAAAGCGGGTAATCAGTTCCTCTTGACAATCATGTGTGCCACAACCCGTTTTCCTGAAGCCATACCACTTCGAAAAATCACCGCTCCCACTGTAATTAAGGCTCTACTTAAATTCTTTTCAACATTTGGTCTGCCTAGAGTTGTTCAAACTGACCAAGGCAGCAATTTTCAGTCAAAACTGTTCAAGCAGACTTTACAATCACTTGATATCAAACACATCCCTTCCAGCCCTTACCACCCCCAGTCACAAGGTGCACTAGAAAGATGGCACCAGACCATAAAGTTGATGATGCGAAAATATTGTCTGGTGACTGACAAGAACTGGGATGAGGGACTGCCATTTCTACTGTTTGCAGCTCGTGAAGCAAAACAGGAGTCCCTTGGTTTCAGCCCTGCTGAACTAGTTTTTGGGCATAGTGTGAGAGGGCCACTAAAAGCTCTAAAAGAACAGTTTTTATCTGATGTGCAGCCGCAATCAAATGTGCTTGAGTTTGTCACGCAGTGTCTGGAATGTTTGTACCATACTTGTGCAATAGCTAAAAAGTCTCTGTCAGCAGCCCAAGGGAAAATGAAGCGGCAGTATGACAGGAAGGCAGTGCAGCGTTCTTTTAAACCTGGTGATCAGGTACTCATGTTGGTGCCCACATCTGGTCCATCTCTGTCAGCCCAATTTGCGGGACCATATGTGGTAGAGAGCAAAGTCAATGACACAGACTACATTGTTCGCACTCCTGATAGAAGGCGCAAAACACGGCTCTGCCATATAAATAGCTCTAGCTATTGGAGCTCTCCATGTCTGCTGACACCAAAGTCAGATGGTTCTCCTCGTTTTTGTACTGATTTTAGGAGGGTAAATGCAGTCACAGTCCCTGACTCATACCCGTTGCCTCGCATGGAAGACTGCATAGACAGTATTGGAGCCGCCACCTACATAACAAAGCTAGATCTGTTAAAAGGGTACTGGCAGGTTCCTCTAACTAGCAGAGCCTCTGATATTTCAGCATTTGTTACTCCAGACCATTTCTTGCAGTACACAGTGATGGCATTTGGCATGCGGAATGCACCAGCCACTTTCCAACGACTTATGAACTTTGTGTTAGCGGACATTAACAATTGTAATGTGTATTTGGATGACATTGTGGTATATTCTTCTTGCTGGACTGATCATGTGAGTACTCTGAGGGATGTTTTTGCTCTTTTAACCCAGGCTTCCCTAACTCTGAACCTGGCAAAGTGTGAATTTGCCAAGGCAGTAGTGACATACCTCGGAAAACAAGTAGGACACGGCCAGGTGCGCCCCGTGAATGCAAAAGTGGAGGCCATACTGAGCTACCCGGTGCCCACCACAAGACGGGAGCTCAGGCGCTTCTTGGGTCTAGAGGGCTACTACAGATGTTTCTGCCGGAACTTTTCGACAGTAGTGGCTCCCCTGACTCATCTGTGCAGTCCAAAGGAACCCTTCGTATGGACTGCTGAGTGCCAACATGCATTTGACTGTGCCAAGTCTCTCCTTTGCATTCCCCCTGTACTAGCTGCTCCGGACTTCAGCAAGGCCTTCAAGCTGGAAGTGGACGCAAGCGCTGCTGGCGCTGGGGCAGTACTGCTACAGGATGGAGTTGATGGCATCAGTCACCCGGTTTCCTACTTCTCAGCTAAGTTCAAGCCTCATCAACTCAACTATTCCACCATTGAGAAAGAAACCCTGGCCATGTTGCTTGCTCTGCAGTATTTCGACGTGTACGTGGGGTCAACCACCACCCCTGTTATGGTTTATACTGACCATAACCCTCTGGTATTCCTAAAACACACGTACAATCACAACCAAAGATTGATGAGATGGGCGTTGCTTGCTCAGGAGTACAACATAGACATCCGACATCAGAGAGGTATGGGCAACGTGGTGGCTGATGAACTGTCGAGGACCCAGTATTAACCCCAATAACGGACTTGGTGACAGTTGTTAAAAGTGTGTCTGCTTCACTATATGTGATATTTTATGTGGGGGGGGGGTGTTACGGTCGCTGACCTCTGGCGGCTCTCCCTCTGTGAGAGAGTTTTTTCTCCTTTTCTTGTGTTGCAGGTCTGCCTCATGAGCCACAGCTGAGGTGTGTTCCAGCTCGTCAGCCACGGCATATAGTCTGCCATCCTAAACTGCCACACCCCTGCCATTTCCCCCATTTTGCCAGAGCTGTGAGCTATAGTGTTTTGGGCAGCAGGCCTTAGTGTGTGTGTGTGAGGGAACTTAAACTCGGTGAAACTTAGGTTTTCTTTCTTTTATTGTAAGCAAAGGTGTGCCCTTACTGTGTTAATTAGTTCATCGTTGTGGAAGCAGGTAGGGGTTCTCTGCCATTTTTGTTTCAACTGTTTTCTCCTGTTTTTGGTTAGACAGGGAGCTCAGCCATTGTATTTTGTTTTGGTTACCCAGATAGCAAGGAAACATTGAAACAATGTTGAGTCAATATCAGGCGACGTCATTGAAGCAACGTTGAAGTGTGACGTTGACCCAACGTCACTCTTGCACCCATTTTTAACGTTGAAACAACGTCAGGTTTTGATGTTGAATCAATGTTGAAACCTGACATTGATTCGACGTTATATTTTCTAACACTGTTGACATTGAAACAATGTCAGATTCTGATATTGAAACACTGTTGAGCTATGGTATTGATTTTCCACCTCTTTCGTACAGTTGCTTTTTATTGAAAAAAAAAACAAAAAAACAAAAAAGGTCAATAGACATGTATCATTTGCAAAATACTTTATTAAAAGACAAAGTTTCCTATTTACATTTCTATGTTTCACGTCACTTTTTATTATTTACTCCGGGATGGGGATGGATGATGTGCGTCCTGCGCGCCACCCGTACGATCTGGAGCATATCTGAGCCATTTCTGGACTGCTTGAGCAAAGACCAACTCAGACATAGAGTTCGCCCCTACCTGCTGCGCCAGGCCATCTAGGACAAAAATAGACACACACACAAAAAAAGGGAATTAGAGCACATGAATAAGCTCTTGTTAATTGTCTTCAGCAGGGAGAAAGTATGTAAACTCCTAGGCTGATAAACATGAAAGTCACCAGGCGGAAATCAGCAAACTGCCGCATTTGATTCCCAAAGAGCTATAAGCTGAAAATGTGATATGTCTCAGCATGGTGTGCCGTGTATCCTTTAAAAAAAAGAAAAAAGAAAACATGGGGTCCCCGGGCTGTACAAAGTGTACAACCCGAGGACAAAACAAGCCGAAGACCAAAGACTCCATCTCCAGATTAACCGGACATGAAAGTCTTGTTAAGAAAGACAAAGTAATATAGCAAAAAACATACATAGGAAATGTGAAACGCACCCAGCACATCAATTGATCCCTTTATTGTTCACTTTAGGCTCATAAAACTACAATAAACGGTAAAACTTACCAAATATGCATCTGCACAGCGCTGTCTCTTTAAATGCCCTTTGCTTTGTCTGGTCCTTGGTTTTTTTCCCTGCCCAGTTGAGTACAGAGGCCAGCTCCTTTGTAATGGCATAAACCATTACACGGCGGACTCGCACCTCCAGTGTGGTCCAGCAGCACCAATCAACGCAAAGCGTCTCACCTATAGACACATTTTATGAGATGGAATTAGCGTGTCTCATGTCTTAAATGTGTATGCAAGTGCTTGTGTGTTTACTTCATGTAATTGATGATAGAAACATGTCATTTAGTTTTCCCTAAAGCCTGATTTTCAAGTCATACAAAGAATAAACCAAAGTATTGGCAGTACAATGTATTTCTATTCCCTTTTGTTGGATATTCATTTGTTAGTTCTTGTAACTGCTAAAAGTGTTTACTAGTTTTTGCCTGTCACATATATTTGTTATACCATGTAAACTGTGAAATTCCAAGATTTTCAAACTTGCCTTGTAATAGTGGCCTCACAGAGTCTCTGGAATCTACAGAATAAAAAAAAATCACAACAAGATGACATTCAGGAGTATAAATTGGGTTTTTTTTTTAGATAAGAGTACAATGACATTGTGATGCAGCTTTAAAGCTTTTTTTAAAAGCATACCATCTATAGGGAAGACATCAGACTCTGCATGCTGGCGAGATCGCAAAGCTGTGTCGGTTTGTGCCGGAGTGGCGAAAGGTGCCGGAAGCTGGGTGGGGCATTATGATGGTTGCTATCAGTGGGCTCGGGGGCAGACTGCGGAGTGATGAGGGCTGTTTAGAAAAGATAATTTTTAAGTATTTAAGAATACAGACAACTTGTCAAAAAAAGTTTCCTCGTGTCAGACACAGATATGTACACAGACACTAGACAGTATTTTATTACCTGGTATTTTCACTCGAGGGGCCTGGGGAAACTGTTTTTTTGTAGGCTGCTCATCCTCTGAGTCCGTATATGTGTACAGGGGATTTGGTCTAAAGAAAAGAAATTAAAAACGGTCTTAAGTAATTGTAAATATGCTTTTGGCATATTGTTTCCTAAAGTTAGTTTGATTTCTAACAACACACACAGGAAACAGAGACGTGCAAGAAGGTACAGTATACAATGAATTTTTGAAGTGCACAAGTGTACACGGCTTTGCATTTTTAAAAAGTTTACAAACTTCCACTTTTTGGACTATATTATGTGGTGATATTGCAGTATGCATGCACCACAGATATGTATAAAAGACAAGATCATAAATTCTTAACAATCAAAGATATGTTTGTGAATAAAAGGGTTTTACTTGTGCTTTCTTTTAAGACTGGTCTGGGTTTCTTCTTCGGACTGAAGGTCAGGCGTATCACAGCGTTCACGTGGATATCTCTGAAGACTGCGTTCTGCTTCGTGAAATGTGCCTGAAATACAAACACAATGTACGGCCAGACATACATTACGTGTGGACAAAAGGTGCAAACGCATAGAAAAATCAGTGGTTTCAAAAATACGCTGGTACGTGTGGACGTAGCCTTATTCATTATTCAAGGCACAAACGGAAAGTCATGTACGCGTGCAACGGAAAGTCACGTGGGCATGCTGCGTGAGCATTCAAACTGAGTCTAAAGTTTTCGTGTGCGAATTGAAGCGAGTGCTCTCCAATCATCAAAAGTAACAAAGTCATTGAACACGTTTATACAGTTAACTTTATGTTTATCAATCATATATCACAGATTTAGAATTTTTTGTAGTACTAAGCAACTACAGAGCGAAAGTCTGGGTCAAGCGCCGAGGCGACGGCAAGAACAAAGGAAACCTCGAAGCGTTAAAGCTAGCCTTGTAAGGGAATATAACGAAGAAATTATGAAACGAAAATGTTTTCTTTGTTGATATACTTTGTTCGCAGTGCAATTTATTTGTTGCCGGACTGTAAGAAGTAGACACAATTTCCGGCTCAGTAAATAATAGTAAAAACTCGTTAATGTACAACATTAACGAGTTTTTACTGTTATTCAAATGCAAACATGGAAATAACGAGTAGGAAAAAAAATCATTCATTCTTACCTTATACTAATCGTGGTGCAGGCCAGTGCAGTGCATGACCTGATGCCTTCTCCGGTCAATTCCGCTGAGAGTAAATCAAATGTCCCGCTACTGTAGAAGACAATGAATACCTGGGGGGATGTACCAATGTGAGAGGGGTGCTGCGGAATAGTCCAAGTGATCGCTGCTTTAATTTCGGTCAACTATACATAAATTGCACGTAGACACGATTTTTTAAAGCTGGTGAACTAGACCAAGTCATTGATAACAAATGAACAATAAATCTACTTTTTCTGGTACTTTATACCCGATCAGTTGCAATGCAATTTAATGCTCAACTACAAATCGATGGTTTTGATGGTGACCGGAGCGAATGATCGTCAACTATAAATAGAGCGTTTTCTCGACGTTGTTGTTGTCACCTGGTCGACTATAAATAGATCAAATATCAATGACAAAAAAACAACGGTGAATCAACATTGTTACAACGTCCCTATAGTAAGACCGTCGGTTTACCACAGTATTTCAATGTTGTTACAACATTGGCATTTCAACCCCGACCATATACGACGGTTCGGATGAAAAATCAACATAGATTCAATGTCGTCTTGCTATCTGGGTAGAGAGTTCTTGGTTTGATTTTTAGCTAAAGGGGTGTTTTGTTTGTTGTTTTGGCCTTGGAGACCCTGAAAAAAAGAGCTTCCCTGTGTTTATTTTTTACTGTAGTAGTTTTGGGCAATAAATCATGTTTCATGACATCTATTTTCCAGTAGTTCATGTTTTCTTTTTCACTTTGTGTTACCCCCACCCCAGCCAACACTTTGTTTTTAAGTGGGGCGTAATACGCGCTCAACTCTTTCTGTACACCGTTATATTTGTGCCACAAAACCAGCCAACACAGACTTGGATGCAAAAAAATCTGATTGGCTGTTTTGTTCTCCAATCAGCTCGAAATGACGAAATGCAATATCCCAGAATCCATTTCGTCCAAAACTCAAACGAGGCAGTGGCGGAGGAACACAGAGTGGCGGAGTTTTTGCGTTTTCGTTTTAAAAAAAAAAAAATCCTGTCCACACTAGTGATGGGAATTCCGGCTCTTTTTAGAGAACCGGCTCTTTCGGCTCCCAACCGGCTCTTCAGGTTGTTTTTTTGCTTTAATTAATGTATTATCAACAACAATATAAACTTATGCACAAAAAGAATTACTAATGTAAAAAAAACGTGGTTTTATTTATATATGTTTATATATAAATATATACGGTGGCCCCTAGAGACAAAGCACGTACAAACTCCAAAACACGTACAAACTCCAAAAACCACGTGCAAACTCCGAAGCACGTACAAACGAAAATACTTTGCTAGCATTAACTGACCTTCCAAAACAGAGCTACCGAGCTCACTTAAATTACACAGTTGAAAGCATATGTGTATTGTTTGTATATTTACACACAAGCACTCATATTTATTCAGATAATTAAAAAAAAATGTTCATTTACCTGTTACTACCACACACCAAATCCGGTCAATGGTACTTCCTGGCTTGTGTAGCCCCGTAACAAAAGGTCAACACTGCCCCTAGCATCCTGGAGCACTTGTGTTTTGGCTGGGCCTTGGGTCCTGGTTGGTGTGTCGCCGGGGTTGTGGGCGGGTGGGTGTATGGGGGCTCAGTCCTGGCGCAGGGGGAGGCTAGGGAGCGGGCCCCACACTTTGGGATCCTCTGCCCTATAAGGACAGGGGGAGGAAACTGCAACAAAAGGAGCTGTGTGAGGCTACTAAAGGCAGTGGATACCTCACCAGCTGGATTACAAAGAGCACAGGTAACAATAACACATGTAATACCTCTGCATTGTAGCGGTTTCAAGTATAACAATAATAATAAACACAATTGCAATGTTTTGGTTCTGTAACATTTTTCTATCATTATTTTATTATGGATTAGGTGGAAGAGTTGTTCATTTTCCTTAGATGGACAGCAAGTGGAGAGTGATAGATGAGATAAGGAGATGAAAGGAGGAAGAGAGGTAAAGAGTGATTCACAGGCAGAGTCCAGTTTATTTCCCACACTTTTTTGAATCTCTTGCCTTATGGTTCAAAGCGCTGTCACCAATCTTTGCATTTTATTATTATCTCATAACACTTGTTTAATCAGCTACCATCTCTCCTATAGAATTTTTAATGTCTACAGTGTCAGATCAACACAGTGCTGGAGGGCAGCACTATCAGCAGCAGGAGCAGCAGTAACCCCTCAACAGCAACATTGTAACCATCAGGTAAAACATAGCCTACGTTTGCTTTGCATTGTCCTCGCCTGATTACAGTGATATAGTATGATGAGATTCCATATTAAATTCTTGATGAATGTGGGTTTTTGTTATTCAGCCTGGTTCAAGCACAGCGGAAGATTATAAAACTGATCATCGACCTGTGGTGTATGTTCAAAGATGGTGTTTGTTATAGACAAACTGTGGTCTACACAGAAGGTCAGTAAAAAAAAAAAAAACATCACTGGTGTTCAGATCTGGCAAGGCATTCCACCCAACACACACCCCTGCGCCGTCTTCTGCAGGTGGTGGGTCCCCTCTGTGCACAGCCGGGCTGCATGGACTAAGGCTTGGCCACCAGGTGCTCGCCTTGAGGCATCCTCACTAGTGATGTGTCGGTCGCGAACGAAACGGCTCTTAGAGCCGGATCTTTGTCGTGAACGACGCGAGCCGGCTCCTTATTGGGAGCCGTGGGTTTTTTTTCTTTCTCTCACCCTCTCTCTCGCACTTTTTTTCCGCTTCACTCTGCACGCGAGCCTTGTGCTTTGCGCTGGGCAGAGGGGGGAGGGGCGGTAGTTACATTCGCAGTAGCACAAGAACAGAGCGGGAGGGAGAGAGAGAGACAGAGAGCCAGGGACAACAACGTCACATTAGAAAGGTATAGTAATCATCCATAACTATTTTCAGTTGCGGATGATAAAGGAATGGCCATTCGATCCCTATACAACCGTTGCAAGAGTTTGGTTCGCATTGCCGGCAATAAGTCGGACTTGTTTCCGGTGGGCGATGGGCTCCGCCAGGGCTGCCCTTTGTCACCGATTCTGTTCATAATTTTTATGGACAGGATTTCTAGGCGCAGCCAAGTGGCGGAGGGCTTTCACTTCGGTGGCCTCAGAATCTCATCTCTGCTTTTTGCGGATGATGTGGTTCTGATGGCTTCATCGGTGGGGCCTCCAGCTCGCACTGGAAGCGGTTCGCAGCCGAGTGTGAAGCAGCGGGAATGAGGATCAGCACCTCCAAATCTGAGGCCATGGTTCTCAGCCGGAAAAGGGTGGAGTGCCCACTCCGGGTCGGGATGAGTTCCTGCCCCAAGTGGAGGAGTTTAAGTATCTCGGGTCTTGTTCGCGAGTGATGGGAGAAGGGAGCCGGAGATCGACAGGCGGATTGGTGCTGCGGCTGCAGTGATGCGGACGCTGCACCGGTCCGTCGTGGTGAAGAGGGAGCTGAGTGTAAAAAGCGAAGCTCTCAATTTACCGGTCGATCTACGTCCCGACCTCACCTATGGCCACGAGCTGTGGGTAGTGACCGAAAGAACGAGATCGCGGGTACAAGCGGCAGAAATGAGCTTCCTCCGAAGGGTGGCTGGCCTCTCCCTTAGAGATAGGGTGAGAAGTTCGGCCATCCGGGAGGGGCTCAGAGTAGAGCCGCTGCTCCTCCACATCGAAAGGAGCCAGTTGAGGTGGTTCGGGCATCTGACAAGGATGCCCCTGGGCGCCTCCTGGGTGAGGTGTTCGGGCATGTCCCACGGGAGGAGGCCCAGGGCAGACCCAGGACGCTGGAGAGATTATATCTCTCGGCTGGCCTGGGAACGCCTTGGTGTTCCCCGGATGAGCTGGAGGAGGTGGCTGGGGAGAGGGAGGTCTGGGCTTCTCTGCTTAGGCTGCTGCCCCCGCGACCCGACTTCGGATAAAGCGGATGAGGATGGATGGATGGATGGATGATAAAGGATTCAGAAAGTTTATTCATGCAGGCCCATATGACAGAGAATATGCATCTTCTTTTTGTTTTCATATTTTAATTTATATTTTATTGTGTTGTGGTTTGCAGTGTTTTGTGTTATTTCACTTTAAATTTGTTTAAAAGGAAAAAGCTGAAAATTTAAATAGTTAAAAGTTGAAATGTAAATAGTTGGTTTTTGTATTATATGATTTATTTATTACATTTTATGTGGAGTGACTAAATAAAAGTATATTTACGGTGGCCCCTAGAGACAAAGCACGTAAAAACTCAGAAGCACGTAAAAACGCACGTAAAAACTCCAAAAGACGTACAAAACACAACAGAAGTGCTCCAGAATGCTAGATGCACTGTTGAGCTTTTGTTACCTAGTGGCTACACAAGCCAGCAATTACCAACGACCAGATTTGGTGTGTGGTAGTAACGGGTAAATGAACTTTTTTTTTAAAATTATTTGAATATATGTGTGTTTGTGTGTGTTTGATATAAATCCACAAACAACACACATATGCTTTCAGTTGTGTAATTTAAGTGATCTAGGTAGCTGTTTTGGAAGTTCAGTTAACGCTAGAAATGTGTTTTGGAGTTTGTATGCTTTGTCTCTAGGGGCCACCGCATATATTTATATATAAAATATATAAATAAAACCACTTTTTTTACATTAGTAATTCCTTTCATGCATAATTTTATATTGTTGTTAATAATAAATCAATTAAAGCAACAAAACAACCTGAAGAGCCGGTTGGGAGCCAAAAGAGCCCGCTCTTTTTAGTGAGCCGAGCCGAAAGAGCCGGTTCTCTAAAAAGAACCGGAAATCCCATCACTAATCCTCACCGGGCCTGGCTCTGGTATCCCGAGCAGGATGAACTGTTCCCTACAAAAGGGCAAAAACCCCTGACAACATAGCCCATGGGAAAGAGCTCCATCCGTCCCCATTATTATTTATTATACTGTTATTTATTATTATTATTATTATTATTAATACATTTTATTTTAAAAAGCGCCTTTCAAAACACTCAAGGACACTGTACACAGCAGAAAAGAGGCAAGCAATAACAACAACAAACATAACAATTTACAAAATTATAAAGATAAAACGTAGAGCAAATTTTAAAAAAAATAGCAGAATGGAGAAGCTTATGTGGAATAGGCTGTTGTGAACAGGTGACTTTTGAGCCTAGACTTTAAAAGAGAGAGGGAAGTGATATTTCTTATATCAGGAGGAAGGGAATTCCAAAGTCGAGGAGCAGAGCAGCAGAAAGCCCTGCGCCCCATGGTAGCTAACCGAGGCAAAGTGACGGAAAGAGAGAGAGGAGGAGGGTCTGAGACACCGAGAAGGAATGGTGATCTGAACCCGATCAAAGAGGAGGTATGAAGCGGCAACACATGATGAATAGCCGTAAAATGTGTACAAAAGTATCTCGAAATTGCAGCAGCAGGACAGGGGTGATGTGGTGAATAGAAGGGGTCCTGGTGATAATATGGGCACCAGAGTTCTGGACACGTTGAAGCTTATGGATAGATTTTTGACCAAGACCGAAAAGAAGAGAGTTGCAGTAATCGATCCGGGAAGTGACCAGGCTATGAACAACTATAGCAGTGGCATGTGGGCTGAGAAAAGGACGGAAATATGCAGACCAAGTAACATTATTAATGTGTAAGTTAGAAAATAAAATAAAAGAAAGAGATCAAGGATGAAACCCAAAGTTTTCACACATGGAAAAATGGAGACCGGCAAGTTATTCATTGTAATAGAAAAGCTATTAGTTCTGGATAGTGTTTGTTAAATGCCTACCAGGAGAAGCTCTAATTTGTTAATATTGAGTTTAAGAAAATTGGAAGAGAGCCATGAATTTAGTATAGCAAAACAGATGGTGAGGGAGTACGGGGAAGAGCAGAATCAGGTTTAGTAGACAGATAAAGCTGGGTGTCATCAGCATAACAGTGAAACTGAATATTGTATTTACGAAAAATATGTCCAAGAGGAAGAAGGTAGATAAGAAAAATAAAGGGCCGCAGGGCAGTTCCCTGGGGCACGCCAGCGACCAGAGGAAAGGGCTGAGAAGTCGAATAAACTGAGTGCGATCAGACAAGTAGGATTTAAACCAGGCTAGTGGAATATGGGAGAGATCGATGGAGGCTAACCTACTGAGGAGAACTGAGTGAGAAATGGCATCAAAAGCGGCAGTCAGATCAAGAAGAATAAGAATGGAGAGTAAACCAGAGTCAGCTGCCATGAGACGATCGTTGGTTTATTAGTCTTTTATTTATCCATGTAAAAAATCTCATTGAGATTAAAAATCTCATTTTCAAAAGAGACCTGGTTATTTTTATAAGCACTGTTTCAGTGCTATGGAAGGAGCGAAAACAAGACTGGAACTATTCATACAAATTATTATTACTTAAGTATAAGTGAAGTTGTGTGGCAACTATCTTTTCGAGAATTTTTGATACAAATGGTAAATTGGAGATAGGACAAAAATTATCAAAATTATTGGGATCTAAACCTGTTTATATGGCTTCAATATCACTGCACATGGGCAAAACTGTAAAAGCTCCTGTCAAGCATGTTTTGTTCTCAGTGTCAGACCTGTTTGACTGCATGCTACAGAACAAAGAGTCGCATTCCTTCCGAGACACAGACACAAACATTCTATGCAGTTCTTCAGTTACAGCTTCACATGTTTTTTGTTTTCATTAGCTTTGTAAATAAATTCTCTTGAATAGATTTGTTAGATCTCTTAGAATTGTTTTTTGGTTGTTTTCTTCTTCTTCTTTTTTCTAAACCATGAAAGGTGGAAACTTTAAACATTCTTTAAAAACTCAGGACACTCCTACTATCTGTTTACCACGATCTCAGGAATCTTCCTATCATGATGACATGTTCCAAAAACCTGATTTGTCAGCAGATTTTTAATCAACCTCCTATCTTGTTTAAATAGACATTTAAATATATTTATTTATTTTATTTTTTGTATTTGCTGGTTATTTTATTGTTGTATTTATTTTAATAGTATCTTAATTTGATTATTGGTTACTATTATGCAAGAAATGTATTTTTAACATAATTAGTTAAAAAAAAAACTATGCATCTATTTCTTTTATTTCGATAAAATGTGGGTTGGGTTTCATTAAAAAAGTGTAGGGAGTTGGAGAGACTCTGAAACTATAAGTCTAGAAAATTTATTTTGTTTTGGGATATTTAAAGTCATATTTTATTGGTAGTCCTGGTATAGATAATATTTACTTAATGCTGATGTACGGAAAAATGTCTGAACACTGAATTTTCAAATGTACATTCTGGCTCCTGGTGCATCAGTAAAAACTTCACTATGGAAACATCAGCACTTGCAAATACTCAGTCAAAACACACACATCAGTTAAGACAGAAAGTTAGCTCAGATGTTTAGTTATATTCAAGCATTATGCACAGATGTAAAATTATAAACACATTCAGCGAAATTAAAACAGGCTGTAAACTGTAAACAGACTGTTTTTAACAGACTGACATGCCTCATTGCTGCATTTCACCTTCGCTCAGACAGTCTCTGCTCCTGATCAGGACAGAGCCAAAGTTTCATTCTCTGTTTTCATTTTTTATCGTGTAAATGACGATCAGCTCCCGTAGTGTCTTCAGACACGCCCTCTGTTTATGTCGCTCATGAAACCTGACACTATTAGAGAAATTATATCAATTATCAATGAGAGGTTTCTTATTTCAATCCATTCGGCATATATGTTTAGTCTTTTTATTTGTTTATTCATTTTTGCAAATGATTTGCATATATAAAAAGTGCATGTAGCGTGTATGGGCTCTAGAGGGCAGTCTTGTATCAGGACAAGATTCGGAACGGTTAAAAATCCTCATTCGTTCTCATCATTTACAACAATAAGACTCTGATGTTCTCCAGCAGGTTTATGTTTCACAGTTTTAGTTTCAAAGAGATTATTATATCATCAGGCTTGTTCTGTATTAAGAAATGAGTCTACAGGACACATACAGTTGTATGAAAAGGGAAGCTGAACTCATGGCTCTAAAGAGATATATATCTGATCAGAAAATGTAGAAGATTATCAGTTTTAAATATGAATTTAATTTAAAATGAAGTTTTTTTTCTGTTTTATTATTCTTGCAGAATCAATAAATTATTTTCCAGATTGTCAGAAGTTAATGAACCAAGTGTGGTAATTTAAACACTAACCCCCCTAACCCTAATTTCATAATGTCTGCTTCCTAAAAACTATTAGGTTTTACACAATAAAGTTTTTTTTACACTTTACTGTTGTTGCTGTTTGTCACTGAATTGTCTCTCCTGTTGTGTATAGTACTGCAAGTATTATAACTTATGTTTCATTCTCCACTTGAGTCCCAGGTTTCGAGTTTCTAAAGGATCCATAAAACAGACAACAGCTGAAAATTTTGAGGAAATTTTCAGCTGTTGTCTTGTCTCACTTTTATCTTGTTTCTAACTTGATTATCTTGACTGCTGGCTCCTGTTGTAACCCAGCTGTTTCTTCTCTCTGAGTTTATTAACCCTGGCATGAGTCAGTTACTTGGGTAACAGAACCTGTGAATTAAACCTGAGTGCTGACAGGTTTACTTTACTAAATTCTGAGTTTCTCTTTGACTCCTCCCCTCCAGCTGCACCTGAACCAGCTGACCCATGCTCTGATCCCTTTCCTCATTCAAAAAGTTGCTGTCAAACCTCAGAGGAAAGTCATTTATTTTGTATATGTTCATCCAAAAAATGAAATCACTGTTAGATGTAAGTTTGCTATTTTGTGTCCTTAACCTCAGAGCTACTGTCATCCTGTGGTCAATATAAAACGGACCACTTATTTTCAGGTCAGATCAAAATCTGTCTACATCTCTGTGACTCTGTTGACAGTAAAGCATGTGCCAGACTGCAAGTTTCTTTGAACTGCAAACATTTACTGTACACGACCAGTGGCGGTCCTAACCTGTTTGGCGCCCCGGGCGAACACTCCCTCTGCCGCAGAATAAAGTATTCTGATTCTGATTGTTTCAGGATGACCTGCCATTATCCAATGACACATCTGCTTACCTGTATCTTTTACTCGTTTCTCTTCCTCTTTTCTCTTTTTTCTAAAATGAGCACCTGATGGCTTTGAACTTTTCTTGTCCATCTTCCATTGGTTTTAATTTTGCACTCCAGTATGAACACCCATCCCCCAACCCGAGGATCAGCACAACATAACCTAATAGACCTACACCTTAGTTCAGATTCATTTTGTCTAAGGTGTATTTCTGGGATTTCACACAACTCAGGATTCAAATCATGAATACATAATGGGCTTGGATTTACATCATTATGAATGAAATGTGCACTATTTGGAAGCAGCAGCCCCCCTCCCCTTTCGACAGGTTGTGTGCGAGACTTTAAATCATCAAACTGTAAATTATACATTTTAAATTGTTATTGATCTCTATACCCCTAGTCCTAAAGTACAGATTTATTTTCTTACTCTTCTTATATTTATTGTTTGTTTACTTGCACTGCTGTAACTGGAGCCTCGTCGTCTCGTCTCTCTGTATACTGGAATGTAGCAGAGATGACAATAAAGTTTACTTTGACTTCAGCAGCGAGCAGGCACACCGAGGGCTCTCGCGCTCACTTTTCGCGTATAGAATTTCGAAAAAACATCCGTGCAAATTATAAATCTGTATCATAATGTCTGGTGTTTTCATGTTTGTTGTTTTGTGTGTGTGGTTTTTTTTTTTTGTTTTATTTTGCGAGTTGGTTATTAGATGCTGCTCCAGCCAGCCAGAGAATCCCAAGAGCACCTGGCTGCAGCCACTGGGGAGCGCCATATTGCGACCTCCACACTAACCGGAAACACGTGACCGCCACAGTAACCGGAAACACGTGACCTCCACAGTAACCGGAAACACGTAAATTCAGTTAAATCGACTTTGACAGCGAAAACTAAATTGCATTTTTGTTACTATTGATGCTGCTGAGAAATAAAAATGGTTCTAAGTGTTTTTTCAACACTCTGGGTTTGTTAAAAAAAATCACCATCCCCTTAGCTTGTTCGTGGCCAAAAGTGTCCATGTGTTATGTTTTTTGTATTTGTATCTTTGCTACTTTTTCTGCATAAAGGTTTTTTCATAAGTATAAAATAGTCATTACTTTTTACATTTTTAATCCTTCAAACACCCTTTTCTGGTACAATGCATTTGTTTGAAGACAACCTCAAAACTCACCATCTCAAATATCAGCAGTGTTACTGGAAATTATTGTACAGTGGTCCCTCGCTATAACGCGGTGCACCTTTCGCGACACTCGCTGTTTCGCTGATTTTTATTTTATTTTTTACAGCACATCGTGTTGTGCGTTCTGATTGCTGTAGACCATTGTCAATCAATCTAGTCCCGTGTCTCCTGTACAGCAGCGGTCCCCAACAGGCCCACGGACTGGTACCGGTCCGTGAGTCGTTTGGTACCGGGCCGCGAGAGTTGAGGCTCCGGTGTGAAATGTATGGTTGTAGTTGTGTGTCTTATTTTGAAAGAACTATTTACGCGTTACCATAGCGACCAGAGAGCATTAAGAAGCAGAGAGGAGGATGTTACTCTCATTGTTGTTGGCGCACAGCTGAATTCACGTTTATTATTATATTTACAAAATACCACCATTTTTTTCTTTGTCTGTATCATTTTATTTTGTTGTATTTATCCGCGACACCTTAAAGGCCGGTCCGTGAAAATATTGTCTGACACTAAACTGGTCCGTGGTGCAAAAAAGGTTGCGGACCGCTGCTGTACAGTAAAGAATGCGTTTAGCTTGTCGAATTTATATAAATCTTCGATCGCTAGCAGTGTAACCCTGAAGTGCTGCACTGTATGTTTGTAAGTTTTCTCCCAAACAAACACAACAATGCCGACGATACGTTTCATTCCCTAATACTGGACTTATGTTTCTACGAAGGTTTGAACTCTAAGAGTGTTTGAACAAAAGAGAAAAGTGTGAAAATGTTCATGCCTGTCTGAGAAAAGTGTATAAAGCATGTAGTGAGGGGTTTTACAGTCTTAACATCTATAATAATTGTAAAAAATAAAGTTGGCTGCTTCGCGGATTTCACCTACCGCGAGTTATTTTTAGAACGTAACTCCTGCGATAAACGAGGGACTGCTGTATTATTAATAGTAGAGTCTGGGACATCTAATTGATTAACATCAACATTGATTATTATGAACTGTTATTTTTGTTCAAGGAGAGCAAAAAATATAAAACTCTCTCAGCTTGTTCGTTGCCAAAAATGGCCACTTTTTGTGTATGTTCACAAAATGCTATAAAATGTATATTTATTAAAACATTTATCTACTTTTACCAACTTGACTCTTTAAATTAGCACCAGTCCTTTTCATCAAAATCAAAATTGTATCTAAATTTTTTACTCTTTATAGCCAGTTAGGTTATATATTACCAGTAACTTTTCAGATAAAACGGTGATAAAGTCCTAATGTTTTCATGAAACTTCCTTTTTTTTTTTTCATCTGAGCATCGGGGAAAAGGCTGTCTTGCAATTGTTGAGGTCACTAGTGTGCGCCCCATTTCTTCCAGGATCACTCTCTTTATAGGTTTTTGTGGACTCCTACTACTGTGAAGTAGTTTCATGGGACAAAGGCTTGTATTCCAAGACTGTAGAGATTGTAGAGATGAGCAGTGATGCCCTTCTTGCCATCTTTCCAGAAAAATAAGTGATCTGGAAGCTGTTAGGCTTACTTACAGCAGCAGCACTTTCTGCACCTGCATAAACTCCAGGACACATTTACTAACAGTGTTTGTTGCTGTTTGTGCTGCAGCTTTGAATTTTTTTTTGAGAGTTAATATTTTGGCTATGGTGTCTTGTTATGAAATGTACAAGAGTAAAAGTGTTTTTAGCAGGTGCTTCAAAGCTAAGTTTGACTGGGAAACTCAAAGCTCAATAGCCCGTATCAACAGAAATTCACTGCAGCCTGTGTAATATTTGATGCGTCATAATTTATTTCAGTCTATCTTGCAAATACATATTTGTGTGGCAATGTCATGCACAAACACACAC
The DNA here is from genome assembly GCF_013358895.1 of Oreochromis aureus. Taxonomy (NCBI): domain Eukaryota; kingdom Metazoa; phylum Chordata; class Actinopteri; order Cichliformes; family Cichlidae; genus Oreochromis; species Oreochromis aureus. The sequence continues at coordinate 35,770,556 of NC_052950.1, read as the reverse complement.
AAGTATTAGATCCTTAAGATCAAACCTGTGTCATTCTTTTGGTCCACTGCAGTGTGGTAGTCAAAAAAAAGTGAAGTGGCCACAAATGGACAGGATAGAGATCAGAGGGTTAATACGTAAAATGTATACAAATATTATTGATTACAGGGTAATACATTAATGTTAATATCAACAATAAGCTTTTTACTCTGAAGTTACAAGTATAAACAATGCTGTTATATTTACACTTAAATTTTTTACTATAAGTATGGATATGGAAACAAGTGAACATTTTATAATAACTTTAACTGGAATTCTGTACACTGAAAAACAAACAACAACACATAAAAAACACAAATACGGCCAGGGCCTTCATCTGTCCATTAAATGTTAAACATCGCATTGACCCGTAGTCCCTGCTGATCAGCACAAGCTTTTAAAAAGAGCTCCATGTCCTCTGCAAACTGAAAAACAAAGAGGAAGAAGTCCCTCTACACAAAAACACTGCAGATGACAGGTCAGGCAAACATCTGTTGATCTGTTTGAATGCCTCCTCATCATGTGAGCCTTGAAGTTGTTTTTTTTTTAAGAAGACTAAGTGAAGGCATTTCATTTTCATGGACTTTCCACAAGCCACAGTTTCATTTAGCACAGAGGGTAGAGCACATGAATGTTCTACTGAAGATTCAGAAAATGGTTTAGACGCTGGAGACAAGACATCGAGAGGGAGATGGGGCTCCACGGAGAGTTCAGCGGGGAGCAGTCCTAAACGCTGACATGAGAAAAATTGCCTTGCCATATCCCCACGCTGTATGACTGTCATGTTACAGACAGGGCAGTGAAAGTGCACCGGCATATCATTTTGTCTGTAAGAGAGAGAAAAAAGAAAAAAAAAAACAACAACATGTAATTTAAATGTAGTTGTATTGAATGCAATCAGTTTATCTAACAATCAGATTGTACATATTAACAAAAATATCCAAGCGATCCTCAATAATGAAAGCAAAATGGTGTGGATCACAAAAGCTGTCAAGAAATATGGTGAACAGGAAAAAAAATATTGAAGGAAAACACACTTTTTTCTCTCGCTGATGAATGCGCTGAACTGTACAATGTGAACAGCAACTTTTAAGTCAACAAAGATACTGCAGAAGTGCTGAAAAAAGTGCATATTCATAACTATAAAGTATATTTAATACAAACATACCTTTGAAAGGCAAAGGATTTTTTATATGCACATTTAGATGCTCCTCAATCTTTGCCCTGACAGTAGGGCTGAAAGTGGGGCACAGAGGGCAGTGAAAGAGTCCCCCTGCAACACGTGTTGCATTCCTGCAATTCTGGCTTTAAGCCTGAATGCCAGATTGATATGTGCATCTAAAACAGAGAGAAAAACAGATAAACACCATATACACATTTAAGTTCAGGTTTTAGCAGAAATAACACGTTACAGTTAGCATGTAAGAGATTTGGGAAGAAAATTCTTGAAAAAAAAAAAACCCATAATTTACAAGACACTTTAATTTGTGAAATATGATTCTATTGACATATAACAGTCAATTGAACAGAGGCTAACTAAAATCTGGGCGACAAAATGCAGTACAGAATAGAATAACGAATAGAAGTATTGATAAATATATAAATCTCTTTGTGACGAAATTTACAGTGTTGACGCTAACCAGAGGTGTCAAAGTACACATAGTCCTTACTACAGTTTAGACACCTCTGTTTAAAAATAATCGAATAAAGGTATAAGTATTGACTTATACCTTTATTCGGCTCTAAAATATAATTTATGTACAAAATTTTGAAGCAAACTTGCGTCCGAAGCACGCCGGCGGGGGACTGATTTAAAAATGTACGGATTACAAAGTACAGATACGCGTGCTAAAATGTGAGAAGTAGAAGTATAAAGAAGTATAAAGTAGGCACAAAAAAGTACAGCAGTAAAGTGAAGATACCAGAAAATTCTACTTAAGTACAGTATTGAAGTATTTGTACTTCGTTATTTTGCATCTCTGACGCCAACAATAAATCATATTCTAATGCAAAATGTGTTGGGTTTTTTTTCTTCTCGCCCACAGAAGCCCTTAATCCAGCTCTCTTACTTAAACCAGGGCCAGAAAAAAACATAGCTGTGTGTTCCTCTGCCATGGAGCACGATGAAAAAAAAAATTTAAATAAGAACGAATGTTGTTGTAACGCAAAAAAGTGGCAACATGATCAGTGTAAGCAAACTAGACGATTCCTAGAATTATGAAATTACTAACGGCAAATTTATTTAAGAAAGACTCTGTCCCAACCTTTGCGATCCACTTGCAAGTCTTCCACGGTATCCATGCGTGTTGTAGGTTCCATTCTCTAGGGCAGAAATACCGTGGTAACTCGCACTTCTCATGGAGGAATAAACCACATACACGTTGTTAGAGTTTTACATCAGAGGCACACGCCCTCTTCTGCGCCATCATTTATTGAACACACACTTCCGTATTTATACCTTTCAGATTAAGAGCACATACATATATGATAGGGCAACACCCCCACTTGCTCTTAACACTGTACATTACACATTTACATGATATACATATTTACATAACATTCACAGATTAACATTTATGTTCCAAACAAAATATGCGTAAACTTATCTATTTTCACTTTACTTACAGACTTAGTCATGATGTCTGCTACCATGTCTTCTGTTGCACAATATTTAACTTGTACTTCCTTCTCAGTTATAGCAGACCTAATAAAATGATACTTGACATCAATGTGTTTACATCTTTGACGGTTTATAGGATTTTTGGACAATGCAATTGCACCTTGATTGTCTGCAAGAACGGTAACTGGTGAATAGTGCCTTTTCATGTCCATGCCATTAAGTAGCTGTGAGAGGTATAAGCTTTCTTGTACTGTGGCGGTCATCGCCATGTACTCTGCCTCGCACGTTGACAAAGCTACTGTAGCTTGCTTCCTGGTTTTCCAGCAAATGACTTGCCCATTTTTGGATAGTACAAAACAATAACCCGTTGTACTTCTCCTATCACTCAAATCTGTGGCCCAATCTGCATCGCTGTATGCTATAAGATTTAAGTTTCCTTCTGTCCTTTTATAGCACAGCTCTTTGTTTAGTGTCCCCTTAAGGTAACGTAACACATGTTTTGCTGCTGTCCAATGATGCTCTTTTGGCTCAGACAGAGATTGTGACCGTTTACTCACTACCCAACTCAAATCTGGTCTTGTACATGTCATTAAGTAAATCAAACTGCCCGCCAATTCTCTATATTTTCCTGAATCAACTGATTCACCATGTGCATCAAAGTCATTTTTGAGTTCACAAGGAGTAGAACGTGGCTTACAGTCAGACATTTTGAACTTTTCCAGGACTTTTGTGACGTACCGTGTCTGGTTTAGTCTTATCTCATGGTTCTCTTGTATACAGTCAATACCCAAGAAGTGTTTGAGCTCACCAAGATCCTTCATTTTAAATTTCTCATTCAACATTTGTTTCACGTTTTCAATAGCGTCTTCACTGTTGGCAGCTATGATTACATCATCAACCCAGATGATAAGAATCACTGTCTCACTCACTGTCTGTCTGGAATATACACAATGGTCTACAGGATTTTGTTTGTAACCTTTTTCACATAAATGGTCATGTAACATCTTATTCCAGTTCCTGCCAGATTGTTTCAAACCATATAGTGATTTGTTTAGTTTGCAGACCACTTTTTCACCTGTGTCTGATTTTACTTCAAAACCTTCTGGTTGCTGCATATACACCTCACAATCGATTGGGGCGTGCAAATAAGCAGTCTTCACGTCCATTTGATGGAGTTTAAAGTTGTACTGTACTGCTAATTGCATCAGAGTACGCACCGATGTCATATCTGCAGTCGGCGAAAAGGTTTCTTTGTAATCAATGCCTTGAACTTGGCTATAGCCTTTAGCAACATATCTTGCTTTAAATGTTTTAGTCCAATTCGGGTTCTCTTTTATCACATACACCCATCTCCCTCCCACTGCATTTTTACCTTCTGGCAGCGTGGTTAGAGTGAACGTATTATTGTCTTTCAAAGATCTCATTTCATCTTCCATAGCATCTGACCAACACTTAGAGTTCGATGACTGCATAGCTTCTTCAAATGTCTTTGGTATGTTATACATCACCCTGTAACAGTAATCTACAGTCAGCGATGTTTGGTCATCTTCTGCAGTTTGGACATAGTCTTTCAAGTAATCTGGCCTTCTCCTGTTTCGTTTAGGATATTGTTCAGACTCTGTTCTGTCACTCTGTTTGTCTGAGTTTTGTGTGTCATTTATGCCATTGTCTTGAATGTCACTTTCAGGTTCAAGGATCATACTTTCATTTGATCTCTGGTCATTCCCTGTTTTGTCCATTCTAACGGGGTACTGCAAGATGTCCCCTGGAGTCAAATCATTATCTCCATTGTCATCATCCTGAATAGTCTGGGTTTGGTGCTCAACTACACTTTTAGTGGGGAACTTGACCAACCTATGTCTAAGAACTCGTCCTGTTTTAGGGTAGTAGACTAGATACGACGGACTGTTTTTATCGTAACCCACAAAAACCCCTTCGTCACATCTCGCATCTAACTTCTTTTTGTTGTGTCCGTAACCGTAGCAAACTGATCCAAAAATCCCCATCCTCGACATGTCTGGCTTCTTTCCTGTCAGCATGTAATAAGGGGTTTGCTTTGTGCGTCTGTTGTAACACCTATTACAATTACTACGGCAGTCATAACAGCATAAGTCCATAATCTCTTTGGCAGGTTACTTTCAATCAACATACACCGTGCCATTTCAAAAAGTGTTCGCCATTGTCTCTCGGCAGTCCCATTCTGATGAGGCGAATACGGCGCTGATGTCTCATGCTTTATCGTGTTTTTATTTAACAGTGTCTGAAACTCTTTAGATGTAAATTCAGTTCCATTGTCTGATCTAATTCTCTTTACTTGCCCATAGGGGCGACGTCTGCCAAAAATCTTTCAGTTGCTTTTACGGTGTCACTTTTAGCCTTTAAAAAGTACACAAACATTGTGCCTGAGTAATCATCAGTAAATGCTAACGTGTACCTGAACCCGTCTTTAGCTTCTGGTTCTATCGGTCCAGCCAAGTCAGTGTGCACTAGCTCTAATGCTTCTTCTGCCCTTTCGTCAGGCTCTCTATTCCTGGTTTGGATAAATTTCCCTTTTATACACACTTCACAGTCTTGATAATGCTTAGCTTTACCTTTTATTTTCATACCCTCGGTAATGTTCTCTAGTTTAACCAAGTCTTCATAGTTACAGTGGCCGAGGATTTTGTGCCAAGTTTCTACATCATGACAGCCATTGCATTCGTCGTTGTCAACATAATGATCAGATGTAACACTGTTCAAATAGTATAGGCGCTCATATTCACTTATCTGAAACCTTGTCCCGTTCTTATGGATAAGCTGGTTGCAGCCCTTCTTGAAGGTTACTGAGGCTCCTTTGGCCGTCGCCGCCTGGACCGAGAAGATATCTTGCGGGTAAGAGGGAATGTAAAGTGCCCCTCCAGTGTCGCCTTCACCTTTCGTCCCTTGCTGTCTTGTAGATAGACCTCCACATCTCCCTCTTCAGTGCGCGACCCACTCGTCCTCGCCCCGTCAGCTAACTCCATGAAGTGTCTTCCAGGTGTGAATGTCTCATCAAAACTTTTGAATCTCTGAATGTCCGTAATAATGTGAGAAGTAGCCCCTGTATCAACCATTAGGCCTCTCTGTTTCAGCCCTTGATTTCCACAGTCTTTAGCTTTGAACGCGAAACTATGATCTTCTGCATCAGTTACGTGTTTAGCAGTAATCTTCTTTCGTCGGCGACAGTCGCTGTCCTTATGCGTTGAGCTTTTGCAGTAACTGCACCACTGCCTCTCTTTTTGTTCTTTCCTTTCGGCCTTTGTGTAACACTCACGTGCTATATGACCCTTTTTCTCACAGTTGTAACATATGATTTCTGCATTGTCTCTCTCTTTCTTCCAGTTATTTGCCTTCATCACATTATCTTCAGAACATGTGGCCTTTTCGGTGCTCTCATAGCTTCTTAATTTAGCTTTAAATTCGCTAAATGTCATTGCTTTGTCACTGTGGGTTACGTGTATGGAGAACGGCTTGAAAGATTCAGGCAACCCTTTTAACACCATTGCAATAAGCAGTCCATCACTTAATGTCTCTTCTGCATTCCTCAGAGCTGTAATGGCAGTCTCAGCCCTTATCATATAGTCTGTGACGCTCTCACTGGGCATTTTCTGTAGCGACGTTAGCTCCGTGTACAGGCTAATCACACGTGGTGTCCCCTTACCGGCGTAGTGCTCTCTCAGGATTTTCAACGCTTTCCGTCCGTCATCCCTGGCATCTCTCATCACGAGTGAAAGACTTCTATCAACCAATACTTGGATTAGCTCTGCATAAGCTACTTCATTTTTTTCATCCAAGTCCTTGTCTTCTTCCTCCGAGTCGCCGGGCTCGTCCAAAATGGCGGCCCTTAGCCCAAGTAGCCGCAGGTATCCCAGGAACTTTGTTTCCCACAATTCGTAGTTTCTCTCGTCTCCGTTGAAGCACAGACGGTTCCACCGGCTTCCCACATCCCTTCTGGGCCCATAACCTGTTGTAGGTTCCATTCTCTAGGGCAGAAATACCGTGGTAACTCGCACTTCTCATGGAGGAATAAACCACATACACGTTGTTAGAGTTTTACATCAGAGGCACACGCCCTCTTCTGCGCCATCATTTATTGAACACACACTTCCGTATTTATACCTTTCAGATTAAGAGCACATACATATATGATAGGGCAACATTCTGGCTACTGTGGAGGTCACGTGTTTCCGGCTACTGTGGAGGTCACGTGTATCCGGTTACTGTGGAGGTAATATGGCGCTCCCCAGTGGCTGCAGCCTTCTCCCTTCACTCAATACAGACGAGTGAGAGGGAGAGCTGCGTGTCTGTGCCGTTCTTTCACCTCTCCTTACTATTTCCCCTGTTTAAGGTAACTGCCATGCACAGAACTGTACAAATGTGTGTTACTGTTGATTATTACGTTGTTATCATTGTTCAAGATGTGAATTGCGGACTGTTTTTGGCTGAGAAGTTCCAGTTAAACGCTGTTGCCGTGTATGCTAGTTTTCGCTAGTACTCCGCCATGTTGTGTGAATATTTTTCTGTTACTGCCTGTATAGGTTTTTGTCCAGTGTTAAAGTTAATGTTGTCCAAAGTATTTTTATAAACTCAATACAGACGAGTGAGAGTGAGAGCTGCGTGTCTGTGCCGTTCTTTCACCTCTCCTCACTGTTTCCCCTGTTTAAGGGCACAACAGTAGCTCCAGCTGTGTCTGGGAAAGAGAGGTTTGTCTTTTGCCCAACAGAGTGAGATCCATGATTTCTTCTCCAAATAAGAGGCTTTTAAATGTAAGGAGCTCATTCATTGATAGGATATCAGGACCTGTTCTCAGCAGTCTGATGGACAAACTCCTGGAGAAAGGGGTGATGGTTGATGGTGACAGGGAGGAAGCAGACGCAATGCAAAGCAGGAGCGATAGAGCTCGTTTTGTTATCGACACTGTGAGAAGGAAAGGTGAAGCTGCCAGTTCACAGATGATTGAGTTTCTGCGTGAGCTTGACGCCTTCCTCCACAGAAATCTTTTTTTGATTTGACGCATCTGGCAAATTTTGTTATGTTTGCCTAGATCTGATTGAGTCTTTCAGGCTTCAGCTACAACATCAATAACCAGGAGTGATCCAGTGTCACCCATGTATCACACAGCATTGTGTTGGAGGTTGATTTTAGTTTAGTTGTCCAAATAGGACTAATGCAGCTTTTTTTGATGTTTAAGTAAAGCTTAATCCAGACCTTTATCTTCAGACTGAAATCTGGTTTGTACCTTGTGGTGAATCCTCTTGGGGGTTTTTGTTTGTTTGTTTATTTTGTGAAGGCTCATGTTTACCAAGTAAAATTCATGGTGGTATTGACGATACTGATCCGATGCCATAGTTTGTACAAAAACCTATTTTATTTATTGTATCTTTTATTATATCTTAAATTATAGATTCATAATGATAACAGGACATCAGATTACTTGTTCTTATCACTTAATAATGCAGACTTATAATCTAGAAATAAAAACAACAACTAAACAACTGAAGCTGTGCGCTATTTGAACACGCTGCCACCTGCAGCACTAAAGGACTCCATGAGAGACGTCTGTCTCGCCCTAGCAGCACCTGTCCCCATCCACTCCTCCTCTTCAGGTCGCCTCAACATACACTCGTCATATTCTGTGATATGATTTACTCTGAGGTGTTTGACGAGGTCAGTGGTGTTGCCACAACACCTCATTTTCTTGCCACATGTATCGCAAACGACGTCTCAGCCGTTTGTGGAGGTAAAATACGTCCACACATGACTCCGTTTACGCTCAGCCATTGTTGTGAGTACGCACGCCAGGGGGCTGCTACACATTTATACAGCCGTATTTCACACATGACTATGAAAGGCAGAAGAGGAAGTAGTTTCTTCCAATGTAGACAATCCGAATGATATAGTTTCTTTCCACTGTGTTCCTGTTAATGATAAACTACAAATTTACCCTAAATTACTAAAATATCGATATTTTAATATGAGAATCGATTCTTGAACATAAATGATTGGTATCGGAGGAATCGATATTTCAGGCGTGTTTAAATGTTCAGCTGGCATTTCAGAATTATGCTGCATTTTTCTGACTTTTTCTTTCAAGTCCCTCCATCTCTCCTCCACCTTTAACCTTCTTCCGTCACCCAATTTCATCAGTCAACTTAAGTTGTCATCAGAGAAGCAGGGAGACCTCCTGTAAGACCCTGCAAACAATTAACAGGTGCTTAAAGAAGAGCATGGAGGAATCCTGAGAACTGCGTGGGGTTGTTCCTCTCATTTAATTCATGATGTTATTGATGGTTCATGCAAATCCACTGGTGAACAACACGAGACGGTTATTGTCACGTTACTTAAAGTTTTGCTGACAGTTGTGGTAGTCTGTACGCCACAATGTATACATGTGCGGTCTGTTCAAAACTAGTTAATGCCATCAATTCCAAAAAAGAGGATGTGGTAAAGAAAAGCACAGACAACCAACCAAACCCCGATTTTAATCAGAGAAAAGAAAAAATAAATAAATGTAATAGTAAGGATTTGAACTGTACATTTGAGAAGCTATTTTAAAAACATTTAGACTATATATGTAGTTATTGCTCTCCGCTAATACTTTTAAATTCTCCATAATTATGCTTTGGGTAAAGCTTTAATTTGACTTGATTTCCCAGCTGCACCTGTCCAAGTTATGACTCCAACTTTGCTCTGTAAGGTTTGTTGAAAATAGTAAAGAATAATAATAAAGGCCTTCAGGAAAAAAGTTATTTTTAATCATCCATCTTTATCCCATGTACAAGTCAGTTATTATGAAAAGTTTCTGTTTACGGTAAACTTAAGTTCCTACCACCGCCATCATCGCCGACATGATGCGTTTTTGGAGTTTGACAGGTTTTTTTGTCCCATGAATAAGAGAACAAACAAAAAATAATAAAAAGTTTTACAGAAACTTTTATCATTTCGTTTGAGAAAATAACAGAAAATAAAGAAGCGCAATATCATCATATATTTTCCTCTTTTTTCACAGTGAAAATAAAAACAAAATTGTAATCGCGGGACATATGAATGAATCTGAAAGAAAAACCATGACGTCTGCTGTTACGTATAATTATATTGTTGGTGAAACGCTTTCGTTTTCTCCACTTTTCGGCTATTTCACTCAATTCATTTAAATTCCCTGGTAAACAGCTCTTTGAGAAGACTTATGTTCTGATATTTCAGTGTCAGAAATGTGTGCGGCAACATTGCCGCCTTTCTCGCTCCATTATTTAAGGGCTTAGACTCGTGGGGGAACCCTAAGTTCCAGTCTACCTGAGGAAATCACTCACTTTAAACTAAGTCGTGTACATTTTGAGCGCCAGCAGATTTTCTGTGCAGACAGATAGTGATCAGATTACTTGATGATGATTTCTGATTTTTTTTCTACTTTTTGCCATCTTTGTACATCACGTGGCAAACGGAAACAACTGTTCATCTTGTCCAGTTTTTCTTTAAGTGAAGTATTTCATGTACTGGAACAGTTTCACTCTCGGTAAGGGTGGACTTATTCCAGGCCAGGAATTTGACAATAAGAGCAAATATTCAATGTTGTTTGTGGGATTTGAACCCACACCACCAGGGAAAACTGCAATCTGAACACAGCGCAATAAGCCGCTCGGCCATCCTGACACACTTCTGCTGAATAATCGTGCACAGCTACTGATGTCCACTCAACCACACTGAGTATATAAAAAATAAATAAATAAATAAAATGATTCTTCATGTTTTTTTATATGAGCCGCAATTTATTTTTGCATTTCAGCATTACACCTTGACTGATGATGGACACAAACCTAAAGATCTCACTATCTCTGTCTATCTGTAATAAAAATCATTACAAAGAAAATGTAATGAACCTTTTTGTGTGTTTTGTAAGTTGGATAGAGATAGTGCCATCTGACTCTAAATCTCGGTGGAAACTGAGTTTTGGGCTTTGGGAGTGAGAACGTGTTGGTTTTGGGAGGTGAAACCATAAGACATGCACTATAATGCTGTGTCATGTCGCATTAAATCCGTCTTTTACGTCACTGACACAAGACAGACGCCAATTATCAGCGCCGGAGAAGACATCGTGAACGCTTCCTGGCCATCCAGTGTAGACGTCAGTGAAACTGTTGGGAAGACAACGTTGGAGAAACGTGAACATTTTATTTGTACTGTATAATCTGCAGATTCTGACAGAAATCTGCAACTATCCTTTGAAGCACCGCTCCTCTAAAACAGCAATAAGGATCATTATTAGGTTATCTACATTATTATGTAAATAACAAAATAACTTAAAGCAAAAATTGGGAAACGTAAAGTCCGAAGTTTTTATATTAAGGGCCATCAGTCAAACAATATTGTTTGGTCTGGGTTTAGACGTCAGGCACGTTGTGTGTGACGTCTTCTTTTGCGCATGCGGGCCGCTTTGAGCGTTCACACTAGAGCGCGTTTGCTGTCGCATTTTATTTGTAGTGTGAACAAGCAGACAAAAAAATCAGATTTGATCAAAAAATCGGAATTGAGCATTAAGAGCTGCAGTGTGAACGTAGCCTTAGAAAGCACACTCATAGAAAAAAATGCTTGTATGAATGACACTAGTTGTATAAAGTGCTTAGTGTCCAGGTGGTGCAGAGAAGCATTATATGAGAACCAGTGCATTTACCATTTTCAGTGTTGGATTTCAGGCAATTTGCAGTAAGTTGTGTGCCACCGACATTGTAATTCACATTTACATGATTCATTTAGATATTCTCCTTAAATTCATATGCCATAAGGACAGCTGCAATATTACTCGAGTTCAAACTTTCAGCCACAAACACTAAGTCTCATCAGTAAATTCAGCAGCTTTAGCTACAAGAAAGGCCCTGCGCTGTTGGTAAATCTGACCCTAATGTTTCTTATTTAAAATAGATCTTTGTACAGAAGATATTTTTTTCACAGGGCTGTTCTCATTTAAACAGCCTTAAACAACTGGACACAGTTGGAACACTTTTTGGTGACTTTAAAAAAAACAGAGTGAAAAAGAATTGTTTAAAACAAACTGAACAAGTCAGATATGGAGTGATAATCTATTTATTGATTACATTCTAAACTTGTTTTCCAGTTTCAGCTAAGTGATGGGTGCCAGTGGAGCTTAGGAGGAGACATGAAGAAGCTTTAAGCAAGTTTTAATGGAGATGCATAAAAGATAACAGAAGATGAGTAGGAAGACAACGACCAGCCTCCAAAAGACAACAGACTCAAAAGAGGATACGGAAGGCAGAGAGGAATCAATAGCAGACAAAGACATAAACAGAACATTGGACCCATCTCCTCTTACGCCTCCAATTAAGGAGCCAAAAGTAGCTCTATTTAGTTTTTATAGGTCACCTTCCCAGAAACTTGATCAAAGCCAATATAAGCCAGAGCAACACAAGGAACATTTTAAATTTTCATCACTTAAAGAACAAACTCCAGCTTCCACTACCGCTACCTGTGGAAGTCCATTTTACCGGTCGGTGAATCGTACCACACCAGGGTTTTTGTCTACGTCACCCTATGGTGTACAAACTCCACCCTCCAACTCCACAAACTTTCCATGGCATCATCCTGTTATTGAATCTGGTAGTTTGGAGAATCATGTCACACCAGGGTTTGTTTCTACATCACCCTATCATGCACAAACTCCATCGTCAACCTCTACGACCGTTGCACACCATGTTCCTGTTATTAAATATGTCAGTTTGGAGAACGGTGCCACACCAGGGTTTGTGTCTACATCACAAAACGATTTACAACCTTCAGCCTCCACCTTTACAAACGTAGAACACTATCCTAATAGTATTACATCTGTCAGTTCAGAGATCCTTGTTCCAACAGGGTTTGTGTATAGACATCATGAACCAATTCCAACCTCCACTACCTTGGCATGTGAAGTTTTCCCTCATGCTCACAGTTTGGAGAAATGTGTCCCAACAAAGGAAACTGAACAATCAATGAAGTTAGAACCACTTCAGCACGGTACTTTTTCCAGTTCTAATCTGCCTTCTTCAACAGTGCACCTTTCCACCTTGACCTCCCCCCTCCCACAACACAAGGATATTAATCTGCATGGAAATATATCAAACTGCAAACCTGAAAGAATAATAATATATAGTAAGAGTCTCTCAGACAGCTTACCTCCATCCACCAGTGACAGCACAGTTTCAGATCATTTACAGCCATCTCTATTTTACCCAGTATATTCACACCGTACATGTGGGAAAGTTGACGGACCATTGTTCCACCTTAAAGATGAACTAATAAAGACAACAGGAACTAGCAAGGGATTCAGACCAGCAGAGTTTTCTGTGGTGACTGGAGATTTTCAAGATGAACAAAAACAGCCTCAGAAAATTTTTCCAGAGGGATATGACAAAATCACTTCTCTCTCCCACCCTGCTTCATCTGTGCGTACTCCTCTTTCTCTTCATCTTTTAGCTTCGTCTAGTTCTAGACTTCATGAGCCTTTCATAGGTAAATCTGATTTAAATCAGCTGCTTCCCCTGGGATCTAGTAATTTTAATAAAAGGAGAAGAAATCATGACCATGGACACTCAAAGGTCTTACCATCACCAACAGTTTTGAATCAATCATGGTCACGAGATGAGTCATTTCACAGATCTGCTGGTTTTCCTGAATCTCGACCATTTTTATTATCTGATTCGTTAAACCTTCACCAAGGTCTAAAACCAAAGCGCATTAAAAAACAAACAATAGAGGTAACCGATGACCGAGGACCAACTATATCCAGAAGCACTCATACTGCACATCCCCCTTGCTCTCAGTTCAGTATCTCACCTCTTACTGGTCCTTCTGAATGTAGCAATGAAGAAAGACTAAAAGAGGAAGAGACTGTAGTTTCCGTTTTTCAGAAGGAAAGCATTCAGGGCGTTGACCCTAATGTCTCTGGAGAGGAAGATCCACCTATCATAACTGAAAGGCTCTCAGTAACTCACATCCTTCCACCCAATTTTCATCTCTACTCCTGCTCAACAGATTCATGCTGCCTGACTCGCTCTCACAGCCTGTCTTCACTGAGCAAAATACCAAAGAAAAACTTAACACGAGCATCAAGCTTACCTGAAATGAGATTAAAGGAGTTTACACCTGATATCACTGCTGATGATTTTAATGATGAAAGCTGCCTGTTCCAGTGCTCCAGTGCAGGTCTGTACCAGTGCAGTGTGACCGGTCTGGTGTTTGTCATGCAGGCAGAAGGAGACGTGGTTTACAGGACTGTCCCTTGGAACAGGAGGCTGCTGGCCCAACACCACAAGAAGCCTGCAGGACCCCTGTTTGACATCAAATGTCAGCAGCAGTCTGTGTGTCAGCTTCATCTCCCACACTGTGAGGTCATCTCCACAGGTGGAGGTCAGTTCTTGCAGGTCGCTCATGTGAATGACGAGGGCATCGAGTTTATTACCCCTCACCAGATAACAGAAACTCATGTTGTTATAAACATCACAGGGTTTTCTGGTTATGGTAATGTGAAGGATGAAAACTCTCCCCCTGACCCAGTCCGAGCTTTGGTTCTGCTCTTCTACAAACCTCCAGTTGATCCTGATCTCACATCCTTCCTCAGTGTGCTGTTGTTGCCTAAAAATGTTGTTCTGAGAGATGTGCTGCACAGCAGGAAGAAACTAGTTGGACATGAGAGGTACATAGAGACATCTCCTCACTGTAAACTGCATCCAAAGCAGGTTTACTCTCTGTCTGCTGTTCCTGAAGATGACTCTGTTCTAGTTCAGCCAACAGACGCTGAATTTGATGAAGAGTCCTATGACAACTACTTCCCATCCTTCCAGGTGATTTTAGAGAAAATCATGAAAACTATTATGATGACTCTTACCGACAGCACCAGCTCCCACAATGTATGGCAAAGACAAGTTTACCTGTCCTCTTCTGGAGTAAAAAAGTGCCGTGGGCAAAAGCCTCTGAACCTTTCTCCCAATGACAGGCTGTTCAATGTACGGAGCTGTTTCATCGATGGGATATCAGGACCTGTTCTTAACAGCCTGCTGGACAAACTGCTGGAGAAAAAGGTGATAACTGATGCTGAGAGGGAGGAAGCAGACGTCATGCAAAACAGAAGCAGCAGAGCTCGTTTTGTTATCGACACTGTGAGGAAGAAAGGTGAAGCTGCAGGTTCACAGATAATTAAGTCTCTCAGTGAGATTGATTCCTTCTTCTGCAAAAGTCTTGGGTTGATCTGAAGGATCCGGTCAATCTTCCTTGATTTATTAATAGTTTCCTTTAACGTCAGGTTAAAATATGTAAGCTGCCTAGAGAAGGCTTTTTCTTACGGCTTCCTGTTCCATATTAATACCACAAATTTTATTTAACTATTTAAGTGTGACAGTAATCTACTGTCACATATATATCTGACGCCCATGCATTTTGTGCATTTTCTTTTTCTTTTATCACATAGCTTCAATGGTCCCTGCCCTGCGATTGATTCTCCCAAGTCTCTAGATGGAGTTGTGCTTTATCATGAGCACAACAGTTTTTTTTAATTCTTTATTTTATATTTAGTGGTGAGTCCAACAAAAATCTGTCATGAATACAAATTTTAGTTATCGTTAAGTAGGGATGGGTATCGTTTAGGTTTTATCCGATACCAGTACCAAACCGGTACTTTTGAAACGGTGCCGGTGCTTAAAGAATGGAAAGCACAAAATTGGTCCAAAAACCTCTCATGTTCAGCTGTTTTTTTGTAAAAAGATAACAATGTTAGCCTTTTCTGCAGCTATAGGGCATATATGGTCTCACTCTTGGCTGGAAGCAGTGCTTAAACAATGGAAAAAACACAAACTTTGTCCAAAAACCTCTCATGTTTAGCTGTTTTCCACTTTTTCTTTGGTCATTTTAGTCTTTTTGGCCAGGGTGAAGGGAGTATCTGCCATCAAACAAGAAGACAGCCGCATGTAACTACGACGGTGTTTGCTAGTTCACCTTACATGCATTAATTTAATAACATGGTTAGCCTACTCAACGTAAATTACACACGAACAACATGAAGCTACTCACGCAGAGGACAACGGCTGCTGCTGCCATCATCATCCGTCATCATTTCTGCTACACTGGCAGGGCTAGGGGCCAGGACTCTCCTCTTCGGGTTTTTGGGGGACGTTGCTAACTCCGGGTCCGATAACAGGCACCACACCCACAGTAGATGTGCTCAGTGTGAGGTCTCGCAGCAAGCTATCAAATACGGCGCATTTCTCGGCTTTTTAAAAAAACGCTATGCGTCGCCAGGTGTTTCATCAGATTCGAGGTGTTACCTCCTTTGACAGTATCACAGTATCAGCTTAAAGCGCTTGTTGCAGGCAGCTGAGTTTGCATCTTTTGCTGTGAAGTACAGCCAGACTTTTGACCGCTTCGCTTTGGGCATTTTTAATCTGTAGCTCTGCTCTAAAAGAACGTACGTACCTGGACCCGCCTACTATCTTCGGAAACGTAAAATGATTGGCTAGAATCTAAAGTGTACAGCTCAGGAAAAAAAGCACCGAAATAAAGCACCGAAATGTGCGCTGCTTTTTGGTCTGGTTACTACCGTTTATGTCAGAACCGGTGCCATGATGGCACCGGATACCGGTACCCATCCCTACCGTTAAGTTATCCACCAGTGATGTAAGTTGAAAATGATACATGAAACAAACATAAATAGCGAACCTGACATGACAAGGAGATGATGGAAATGAACATAATATGAAAGTCAAATTAACAATGTTTTAAAAAATCATATAGATGTTAATAATCACTGTATGTGTGACAATGTTTACACAAAGGTCTGTTCAGATTGGCTGACCTGTTAAGGACACGGTACAAACAGACATATATATGGTATAATTACAGTCAAGAAGATGTACAGAATATATAATTATATTCTTCCTGTTTTTTCCTTTTCTCCTCCTCCTCCTTTTTCTTTTCATGTTCAGCTTGGACCCAGTCTTTGATTTTATTTGTTCTGTCATGTGTCTAATGTTTTAAGTACAGGATACTAATGCTGAATTGCTTGCTGCTTGTACACTTCTGCATCTAACTAGTTGCATCTGAATTAGCCACTGTTGTGAGTTCTGATATATTTCTTATTTTTTATAATTGAAATGTTTAAGGTGAAATTACTTGAATAATGCATTTACTCTTTTGGGGGGTAAGGGTTCTTATTGTATACTATAAATCTGTGATGGTATTTTGTGTGTGTGTATTCCAGTATTTTTGTTGTTTTTGTATTTTTTTGGTTTACCAAAAGTGGGTATTGAAACACCATCAACTGTTGAATCAGGCATTTGTACTGCTAGCTATTACTGGTATATACTGGTTGCCAGATACCATTTGTAATGCAAATGTAATGTAAAAGATCTCTTAGCAGAACAGGCAGCAGGCTGGCAGGAGAACAGCAAGTATGTTGTTGCATTATGATTTACCTTTTGTAAGTACACATGCTAACGAGATCATTTCATTGGCATTGGATTTAGCATAGGCATTTATGCTCCTGTCCTTCAAGATGGCGCCTGTGTGTTCGGCACGCCGTCTATCGCTCTCTTTTATTTGTTTTGTTTTATTGTTTTTAGTTAATTTTGCGTTACATGTGTGTTGTACTTTTTTCTATGATCGCCAGACATTATTGGAGATAGGTTTATCCATCCGGATGTCTGACCGGCCTGAATATGACAACCAAGGCTTTTTTCCTCCTTATCTGGAACCAATACCACCATATTGGCGTTCCCTACCACCGTCACCGGTTCTGCGGAAGCGACGCAGGAGACGGGGTAACCGTGGAGGTCGTCTTGTGAAGCTGAAATCCTGGATTTCTCATTTTCCCCATGAGCTCCGCTGCATCCGCCGTTTTTGTCCGCGACTCTTGGTGCCACTGCGTGCCTTGGATCCGGTGGACTCTTGGCTGGTTCCTGTTGTTGGGTCTTTCGAAAATGGTCCTGCAAAACTCTCTCCTCTACGACATATGCGCTGGCGTGGAGTTGACAAGAAAAACCTTCGACCGGTGGATCTGGTTGCTAATGCCTCGGAAGTTTTGGACCCAGTTCCTCTCAGGCTGGGTCTAATAAATACCAGGTCGGTGGCAAACAAGACCTTCATACTGAAGGATTTTTTTCTTTCTCGTGCTCTGGATTTGCTCTTCCTGACTGAAACCTGGATTTCTCCCGGTGAGTTAAGCGCTTTCATTAAACTAGTACCCGCTGACTGTACCTTTTTTAATGTTCCGAGAGCTTCGGGTCGCGGAGGAGGGCTTGCTGCTGTTTTTAAGGCTCACTTGGACTTGAAGCAGCTTTTCCCTTCGTCTCGCTACACCAGTTTTGAACTCTGTTTATGTAAACTGGGCCACTCGCCTTCGTTGTTATGTGCGATTGTTTATCGCCCGCCGAAATATAACAAGGTGTTTTTATGAGTTCTCAGAGTTTCTTGCTGATTGTGCATCACGGTATGACCAGATCCTCCTGCTTGGTGATTTTAACATATCTGTTTGCAATGTACGTGTTGAAGATGCAGTATTCTCTGATCATATGCCTATCTTATTTGATATTGCTCCTTCTAATGCTTTTGCAAACCAGGCTGCACCTGTTCGATGTTATCGTGCCTTTGGCTCTGATTCTGCCGAACGGTTTTCTATACTGTTTGACAAATTAATGTCTTATGCCCCTGAGTTGCCCACTACAGATGACCTACTTTTATATTTTGACTTTGCTTGTAAATCTGTGCTTGATGTTGTTGCCCCTTTGAGACTAAGAAAATGTAAATCTAAGACTAGTCCATGGTTAACAGATCGTACTCGAGCTATTAGAAGACAATGTAGGAAATGTGAAAGACAGTGGAAAAAAGATAGATTGCATGTGTCCCTGGAAGCCTTAAAGATTAGTTGGAAAACTTATCAGAGGGCAGTTAAGGCCGATAAACACTCCTACTTTTCTCAACTTATTTCGGCCAACTCTCATAACCCTCGTGTTTTATACAGTACGATAAATTCTGTGCTTAACTTGGAGGGTAACGACCTTTTGCCGTCCTCTGAGGCTATGTGCAATAAGTTTATTACCTTTTTTGTGGACAAGATTGCTAGCCTGAGGCCTCTGATCCCACCTATTGTTGATCCGACCATGCATGCGCCTTGCTCAAGCCTATTTCCTGCTTTTGCACCGATTTCACTGCGTGATTTAGAGGAGTTGGTGCTACATGCTAAGCCCTGTGGCTCCCCGAATGACGTTGTTACTCCCCGCTTTCTCCAAAAAGTATTTCCCATCATTGGATCTTATATCCTGAAAATTATCAACACTAGTCTGTTAACCGGTCAAGTTCCTAGTGGGTTTAAATATGCAGTCATACACCCCTTACTTAAGAAACCTGGCCTTGATAGTTCTACTATGTCAAACTTTAGACCTATCTCCAAGCTTCCTTTTTAAGCAAGATCTTGAGAGGATTGTACATACCAGCTGTTGGATTATTTGAACGACTCGCAACTGTCTGAAATCTTCCAATCTGGTTTTAAGCCCTTTCACAGTACGGAGACAGCTCTTGTTAAAGTTATGAATGACATTCTTGTTGCGACTGATCGTGGTAAATATGCTGTGCTTGTGCTATTGGACATGACAGCTGCATTTGACACAGTGGACCACGACCTGCTGATCTCCCGCTTACATCACTGTGTGGGAATTTCTGATTTGGCATTGTCATGGGTAAAATCATATCTTTCCGAAAGGAGTTTTTGTGTCAAACTGGGACTGGCCGCTTCCTCTGTGGCCCCTCTGCTTTTGGGGTGTGCCCCAGGGATCTATCCTTGGGCCATTATTTTCTCGCTGTACTTACTCCCCTTGGTGCGATTTTTCAGTAAACACGGAGTGTCATTTCATTTGTATGCCGATGACTGTCAGCTTTATTTACCTTTTAGTCATTTGGATACCTCCCCATGTCAATCATTGCTTGACTGTCTTAGTGATATTAAATTATGGATGGCAAATAATTTTTGAATTTTAATGATCGCAAAACGGAAGCAATTTTATATGGCCCGCATCGCTCTACTGATACCCCAGATGTTGATTTTGGTGATTTGACCTCTCATCTGAAAAGTTCAATCACTAATCTTGGTGTTAAACTTGATTCCGCGCTTACTTTTGAAGGTCATGTAAATGGGGTGGTAAAATCTGCTTTTTATCACCTCAGACGCCTGTCAAAGGTTAAGCCTTTCCTTCCAAACCCAATTTGGAAACTCTTATTCATGCTTTTATCACCTCACGTCTGGACTATTGTAATTCCCTTTAATAGGGGCCGGTCGGGCACCTTGTCACGCCTGCAGTTAGTGCAAAATGCG
This sequence comes from Oreochromis aureus, assembly GCF_013358895.1. Classification (NCBI taxonomy): domain Eukaryota; kingdom Metazoa; phylum Chordata; class Actinopteri; order Cichliformes; family Cichlidae; genus Oreochromis; species Oreochromis aureus. The sequence goes on along the minus strand of NC_052950.1, from coordinate 35,750,556 downwards.
GCGGCACGATTTTTAACCGGTAGTAGGAAATTCGATCACATCACTCCGGTTCTGGCTTCCTTGCATTGGCTTCCCATTGAATTTAGGGTTCGTTTTAAAGTCCTTTTATTGGTTTTTAAATCTTTAAATGGTCTGGCCCCTGTTTACTTATCTGATTTGCTGAAGCCACATGTTCCTCCTCGCTCGCTCCGTTCAGCTGAGCAGCTGTTGCTGTCGGTTCCGAAGTCGCGGCTGAAATGCAGAGGAGACCGAGCTTTTTCAATTGTGGCTCCGATGCTCTGGAATAACCTTCCCCTTCATATTAGACTAGCGTCATCAGTGCAGGTCTTTAAGTCCAGATTGAAAACCTATTTTTATTCCCTGGCTTTTAACTCTGTAGGAAACTGACACCTTCTTATTTATTTTATTGTATGTAATGATTTTATCGTATTTTTAAACTGGTAGTTGTTTTAATCTGTGTTGTTCAGCACTTTGGACTGCCTTGTGTGTTCGTAAAGCGCTATACAAATAAACGATGATGATGATGATGATGATGAAGGACCATATGGCCTTCGGAGTACGCGCAGTACGCGTACTACGTACGGTGCGTACTACAAGTACGAGAAGTGTGGAAGTGAGAGGCTTGTGAAATGGGACGGTCTAGCCTTCATCGTGCTGCTCAGGTTGCCTAGCAACCATGATACTAACCGCGAGAAATGTTTCATACAGCTTTGTTTGACAGAAATGAAGGAGAAAAAATGTTTTGTTGGTCATTCATTTTTGTCATGACATCACTTTGATTAGTTGAGACCACGGGACTGTAAAACATGATTGTTGGGCTTCATTTCTGTACTGAACAGTCATTTCAAGATTAGTTAGTAAATAATAATTAGCTAATGTTGTTCATGAGACTAAAATCATCTCACTGTGGTAATGTTAATATAATATGGCCAATATTATTGTCAGATCATTATTATTATTATTATTATTATTATTATTATTATTATTATTATTAGCTTAACGAGTGAACCGTCAGCTCGTTCAAACACACGTTAAAGTCCGTTTGGCTCGACACCACCGAACAGAGGCAGCAATATAACATAGCTAACATTAACAGTGCAGTGAATCCTGCTTGTGCCGTCATATTCAGGACTGCAAACCGAGCAGCATCACTGACTTTCAGCTTGTTGTGATTGTGGATATATGACTGACTTTAATTATCCATAAAATCATCACATTCTCGCTAAGATTAAGGTCGACTATTGAACGGCGTATATTTTAAAGTAAAGGCTTTAAAACAAAGTTAACGCTGAAAGTACAAACATCGCTAATGTCACATAACTTTGCCGACATGTGGCCAATAGTAATGTTTTTATGTTTTTTCATTATTAAACATCTCCTCTCTCCCCAGTGTGACCATTACTTACCTGACCAGATCCAGTTGTCCTTACGTTCATGCCACTCTAATAGTTTCACAGCTACGCTTCCACGCCACAATTTGCCACGTGCCTGTGTTTTCACCTGTATTGTACATTCACTAATAAAAACGCTCCCTTGCCTCCACTCTGGGTGTCTGCGTTTGGGTTCTGTTCAAGTTGCTGGCCTCCGTCCAGCGTGACACGAGCATTACTAATAAACAATGTGATCACTACATAAATGAAAGAAATTCTAATAAGGCCAGTAATGTTCTGGGTGTGGAGCTGGACTAAAGGTGGTGTCAGAGTCGAATGTTGTCCAAGATAGAGACAATCATGATACCTCCCACCCAGTCCATGATGTGCTGGCTAGCCACAGGAGCACATTCAGTGAGAGACTGAGATTACCAAAAAGCACCACTGAATGACACAGGGAATCATTCCTGCCTGTGTCCATCTCCCTGTACAACTCCATCCATCTGTGAACACTGCTATAGTTAGACCGTTTTTACACACACTGTTTTCTACTCTGTAATGTTCCTGTCTATTTTCTTGATATTTATTTATAATCACATCTGTCACATCTTTGGGTACCTTTATTATTTGGTGATTTGTAAATATTGTCCTATTCCTTATATCTTAACATGTTGTATTTCTAAATAGTGTAATCTGTTTTTGTTAATGTTACTGTACTGGAGCAACTTTGACCCATATAGTTTCCCCACGGATTAATAACGTCTTCTGATTCTGGTTGCCCAGCCTGGCTGCTTTGGTGTAAAGAAACCTGAGTAATGTGGCAGGTCAAATCTAATCAGTCACACTTGTCATTTTAGCTCCCCTCTTGATTGTGTCGCTTGTTAACACTTGTTTAAGAAGTCTGGACTGCAGACTCCAAGGGAAGAAATTGCTTAAAAAAGGCTAGAGAAACCAATCAGAGCTATTTGGAGGAATAAAGATTAATACTCAGATTTATTCCTCTAATGTTTCACAAAGAGTTAACAAGTGAATGTCCACAGTTTACACTTTATTTGCAGATCTTGTTAAAGCAGTTTGGCAGGAACAAAGCAAAAAGGAACAATAAGAACAATCAAATAACATCAATTCTACTTATTTAATTAACCCACTCTAACCTAATGCAGATTTTGTTCTTATATTTGGGGGAGAGAGCTTGCTGGTGACATAAACACTTACAGCACTGAACATGTGTTCCACCTCTGTGTTAATGGAAGTAATCAGGCTTCCTTGATAGAGCCCACACTTTCTTAAATTTATAATCCATGGGGAAAATTGAAAGTCTCAAGAAGCTGCAAGCTACCCGTCAAATAATGGAAGTCAAAAGCTTTCTCCGAATTATAATTCAACACTGTGATGATAATGACGATGATGAGCAGAAATAGAGGGAAAATCCAAGTCCACACTGATACCTTTCTTTCAAAAGCACCAGATTAATGCAACCACAGAATACTATCATATGTTGCACTATACAAACGTACTGTCCTCACAGTTCTGGTCACTTACACATGTCACTGGAAAATGCATGAAATCTATTGGAACTTGCTAATAGGACCAAATCTAATACATTTTCTATTGTTTGGAAGATTGACTTTATCACCATGTTGTCTTCCTTCAACCCTCTGCAGTTACCCTTAACAAACACAACACTTGACAACAAACCAACATAACTATAGCACAAAATAGACATTTAACAATGGAATCATTTCATATTATGTCAGAATAATAAACAGTTTGTATTTACTGTGTTACCACCAAAAAGTCACGCTGAACATGGCTGAAGTGTTAAGGAAATTATAAATATCTTCAAAAGCGTCAGGCTTACTCTGAATTATTTTAAATCTGAGGTTTTCCTTCCTCGTCCTGTTTTGCTTCCTTCACCTTTAGCTAATCGTGGCAGGTGGCTGCCCCTCCCAGAGACTGGTTCAGCTGTTGATTTCTCCCTGATAAAATTGAATTTTCCTTCCTATTTCCTAACAAGTACTAACTGACAGGGGTCGTCTAATTATTGAGGTTTCTCTATCATTTTAGGGAATTTACCTTACAATTCAAAGACAACTGCTGTGATTTGGAGCTATAAAACTGTATTGAATTATACATGCCTGCACTCTAGAGGACACCTACAAGATATAATATGTGTAAAAATGTGAAGTAAAAGAGATAATTATATACTAATTATACTTTTCAAATTGCATGGTTCATTGGTATAGATACATTTACATATTCATCAATTCTCCAAAAAAGCCACTAATTTCACCATGAATTATAGAAATGTCATAGTACAGTACTGTTTACACTGAATCCCACCGGTTCTACGTCTATGAACAGCCAAACTTAAACATGTTACGTTCATCTTCACCTCGCAAAAAATCCACAAATGCATGAACCAGGAAAAGTACAGACACAATGGGAAGAAGGGTTGAAACAACTCATTATGTTAAACTGGTTTCCATCATTTGTTAAATCAATGAAAACCAAATGAAATCTGAAGTGAACTGTGATTTACTGGCTGCTCCAATGGAGCAACATTTACATGGATGCTTCAGACCAACCCAAGATGTTCACAGAGTAAGAGGTCAAGCTCACTGAGAAACTCAATCATCTGTGAACCTGCAGCTTCACCTTTCTTCCTCACAGTGTCGATAACAAAACGAGCTCTGCTGCTTCTGTTTTGCATGACGTCTGCTTCCTCCCTCTCAGCATCAGTTATCACCTTTTTCTCCAGCAGTTTGTCCAGCAGGCTGTTGAGAACAGGTGCTGATATCCCATCAATGAAGCAGCTCCGCACATTTAACAGCCTGTCATTGGGAGGTGTTTGCCCACAGAACGATTTTACTCTAGAAGGCAAAATATAAACCTGTCTTTGCCACATGCTGGTGGAGCTGATGCTGTCTCTAATAAATAACTGAATATTGTTCATGTTTCTTTCCAAAATCACCTGGAAGGATGGGAAGTAGTTGTCATAGGACTCTTCATCAAATTCAGCCTCTGTTGGCTGAACTAGAACAGAGTCAACTTCAGGAACAGCAGACAGAGTGTAAACCTGCTTTGGATGCAGTTTACAGTGAGGAGATGTCTCTATGTACCTCTCATCTCCAACTAGTTTCTTCCTGGTGTGCAGCACATCTCTCAGAACAACATTTTTAGGCAACAACAGCACACTGAGGAAGGATGTGAGATCAGAATCGACTGGGAGTTTGTAGAAGAGCAGAACCAAAGCTTGGACTGGGTCAGGAGGAGAGTTTTCATCCCTGACATTACCATAACCAGAAAACCCTGTGATGTTTATAACAATATGACTTTCTGTTATCTGGTGAGGGGTGATAAACTCAATGCCCTCGTCATTCACATGAGCGACCTGCAAGAACTGACCTCCACCTGTGGAGATGATCTCACAGTGTGGGAGATGAAGCTGACACACAGACTGCTGCTCACATTTAATATCAAACAGGGGTCCTGCAGGCTTCTTGTGGTGTTGGGCCAGCAGCCTCCTGTTCCAAGGGACAGTCCTGTAAACCACGTCTCCTTCTCCCTTCATGACAAACACCAGGCCGGTCACACTGCACTGGTACAGACCTGCACTGGAGCACTGGAACAGGTAGGTTTCATCATCAGAATCATCAGCAGCGATGGCAGGTGTAAACTCCTTTAACTTCATGTCAGGTGAGCTTGCTGCTCGTGTTGAGTTGTTCTTTGGTATTTTGTTCAGTGAAGGAACGCTGTAGCAATCTGTGGAGGAGAGCTGGAGATCAGGATTATATGGCAGAGTTAAAATAACTGTACAACACAAATTAGAATGAAGGGTAAATTTAGCAGGATGTCTTCAGTTATGACAGGTGGATCTGCTTTTCCTGGTTTGTCTTCTGTCCATGAAAGGGAAACTCTGCTTGTATCTTCTACTATTTCTTCTTGGCTGCACTCAGCTGAACCAGCAACAGTTGGGATATTGGACTGGGAGCAAGAAGGACATGTGGAAAAATCATATCTTTTTCTGCCACTAGTGGACAAAGCAGAGTCCTGGAAGGTGGAGAAGCTGTGATACAGCAGTAAAGTAGCACTGTATTGCTGCATCTTTATGCTGCCTGGTTTCATCCAGGTGGATTGTGAGGAAATCCTTTTAAGGCAATGAAAATCAGGGGATGAAAAAGTAGCGGAGGTGGAGTCTGGAGTCTTTAGCTCTGGTAACTGTAGCTGATTTAAAACAATTCTGTCATTCGTGGAACAAGCAGAGTCCTGTGAGGTGCAGAGACGGTGACACAACAAGGGTAAAGGTTTCCTGTCTCGTTCCACAGTTGTGCTGCTGGGTTTTGCCGAGGTTGACTGTGGGGGCAAAGGATCAAACTTTGGACGAGTACAGAGTGAAGAGTTAATGAAGGTGGAAGCTGGAGTTTGTTCAGTTTTACGTGATGATAAAAACGGTGCATTGTGCTGCCTTGACATACAAAGGTTTGGATTATGGACTGAATTGATTATGGTTGGTATATTTAGCTTGAGAAAGTGTCTGTAAAAGGTAGAGATAGAGGTGAAAAGCTGGAGCTCTCTAATAGCAGATGTGTCAAAGGTGTCATTTCTCTCCTTTTCTGTTTCTTTTTGGCTTTTTAGATCAGCTGACCCATCTCTGTCCTTTGGTGAGTCTGAGCTTTCTTTGAATGCATTTCTTGTCTTGTTTCCGTGTTTCATCTTTTACTGTATTACTGTTAGAAGTTGTTTAATGCGTCTCCTTCATTGCTTGATTTGCACTTCAGTGTTCTCCATCAGCTGAGACTGGAAATCAAGAAACAACTGTAATTAGTGATCAGTAGATGCATCATCGCTTGATATCTGATTTCAAATAACACAAGGTTTACATTTTTAAAAAGACACTGTTTTTAAATTTTACCTTGAAGACGTTTTGTGCGTTTTTAAATTTAATAATTTTATTGCACAGTTCTTTTCACTGTGATGATGCTTCTGTCTTTTCCATGGACTTTCAAAAACAGCTATACTTTATGGTTTAAAAGGTCCACGTAACTCAACATTTTTTATCATGCATAGAATAAATGACATGATACTGTATACTTTAATTCCATTTTTGATTTTTATTCTTCCTTCTCCGTGCAAATCCAGATGTTAAAGCCATCATGTTTCTGGATAGTGCTGCCCCTTAACAATCCTCTTCATTCATATTCCTCTCATTCTCATTTTCTTCATTCATCGGCCTCTCAGATTTCTCTCTGTCTTCTCAACACACTCTCTTCACTTGTTAGTTCCTTAATTAACATAACCTCCCTGAGTCGATCTCTCCCTCCTCTCAGAAGGCTGGTATCTTTCTACTGCCTAACTTAGGTTTTCTTTCTGCTTTGATTTTTGGTTGTCTTGTAGTTATTTCTAATTTCAGTTACATGTGGGTTATAGGTTAGAACGTAACTTACTGTTGTCCTCTTTCTTCTCAATTTTATACTCAATATGTGAATCCAGTATTATTCATATATTAATGAAATTACTTTTTGGTGTTTTTAGGCCACATGCATAAATCTACACGTTTCTGTTTTTCTGCAGGTATTTCTAAAAGTGAGCATTAAGTCTTGTAACACTCGGACATTCAGGGTGATGACTCAGAGAAGTGCTACAGCCCAAACCCAAAGCTTGACAGCACGCAAACCTTTGAGCCAGCTGTTGCAGCAAACACCGCAGTGATGGCCGCAACAGCCTCACTTGTTCTCTTTCAGCGGGCAGCTCGCAGTAACAGCGCGCTGTTGTGCTCGCAGTTGTTTTGCAAAACTTCAAAGAAAGTGAGCGCTGAGAAGAAGTAGTGGATTGTGTGCAATGAATTAAATAACGTGACGAAAGTGTGCTTGTAGTCGACCTGGCAATGAATATGAGGGTAGCACTTCTACACGTATCTACATGGAACAAAAATGCTGTTTTTTAGGGAAAGGATTAGTGGCATTTCAATTATCTCCAGTTGGGAAAATTAATTTGACATACGAATAATTTGAGTTATGAGCTCCGTCACGGAACGAATTAAACTCATAAGTCCAGTGGCGGTCCTAGCCTGTTTGGCGCCCTGGGCGAACACCCCTCTGCCCCCCCCACACACACACACACACACACATATGAAGAGAGAGAGAGAGTATGCATTGTATGCAAACAGCTACCAAACACACATCATAATTCGTCATACAATGAGAACAGGGCAAATCAACAATTCACAATGACTAATTAATATTATTATTGTATATATTGTTTGGAGTTTAGTCTGTTACTGTTACTATTTTTACCATTTCTTCTTGGAGGAACTGTAACCCACATAATTTCCTTAGGGATTAAGAAAGTATTCTGATTCTTAATGGTTTAGGATACATGACCTGCCATTATCCAATGACACATCTGCTTACCTGTATCTTTTGCTCGTTTCTCCTTGTAGGAGCCATAATTAAATGTATTGAATTTTAATGATCACTGGGTTTTCATTTGTTTGGTTGCTATGGTGATGTGTAACGGGAGTCACGTGGGTGCTAGCGGTGACATTAAGAGGGCGTTGTCAGCCTGTCATTCACTGGTTTGATTTTGACAGAGCAGGGCTGGGTAGCCGTAGTTTTTGTTGACCGCAGCACAACGAGTTTCCCCTTGTTACATTAGAGCCTGTGATGTTTTAAGAGTTTGAATCGCGAGCCGATCACATTGCTCTGTAAACTTTTCAAGCACTTTAATAAACAAGCAAGCAATTCCACCTCTCGCATTATTGCGTAAAGTTGACAGCGCGTCAGGCAAATAGGCAGGCTCAATCCCCGGCCTCTAGCGACTGTGGAAGTCGCTACACTCCTCTTCTTTTCTCTTTTTTTTAAACTTTAAAAACGGGTTGTGTGTGAGACTTTAAATCAACAAAATATAAAATATACATTTTAAATTGTTATTGATCCCTTTACCCCTAGTCCTAAAGTGTATATTTATTTTTTTACTCTTAAATATTTATTGTTCGTTTACTTGCACTGCTGTAACTGGAGCCTCGTCGTCTCGTCTCTCTATATACTGGACTGTATGTAGCGGAGAAGACAATAAAGTTTACTTTGACTTCAGCAGCAAGCAGGCGCACCGAGGGCTCTCGCGCTCACTTTTCGTGTATAGAATTTTGAAAAAACATCGGTGCAAATTATAAGTCTGTATCATGATGTCTGGTGTTTTCGTGTTTGTTGGTTTGTTTTTATTTTGTTTTATTTTGCGAGTTGGTAATTTTTGCTGCTCCAGCCAGCCAGAGAATCCCCGCCGCCCCGCCCTCTCCTCCCTGTGTGCAAGCAGCAGGCGCACCTCGCAAACGGAGGACGCCCTTACTCCCAGCAAATGGGCGATAGAAAACCGATCGGTGCCTATGACATTCCCAATATGCGCTGGCATGATGTCGGGGCAGCATGAGTACGAGCAATTTTTTTTTTTTTTGCCGATGCCCGTGATGCCGCCCCCCACCACGATGCCGCCCCGGGCAACCGCCCGTGTCGCCCGTATCTAAAACCGCTACTGCATAAGTCAACCACAGCACAATGCAAACGCTTTGGAGGGACGTTACCCAAGACTGAGACGCCTCCATCAACTGTGAGTTATTTCTTAGCCTCCTTAATCTGTCCCTATAAATACCACCCATATTAAAATAATCAGAAACGCTGAAACTAATAAATTTTAAACGAATAATAAATGAAAATAAACTCACCAACTGAAACTAGACTGAAAATAAAACTTTAGTAATAACAAAAATCTGCAAAGCTCAATTATTTGCTTGTCCAGTGTGATCTCTCTGTTGACGTTCAGACTTCAACTTATTATGTTTTCATTGAATTACTGACTAAGTTTGATTAACCACAACATGGATAATGCAGATTACTTCTGAAAGTCTGCACTGATACTTTTTCTCTTCGTTATAAACTCCTGTCTGTCATCAGTATCGTCTTGCATACGGAAAGTGTCCGTAACTTCCTCATTGTCATTAAAACAGGAAGCTGTCAATAACTTCCTGTTGTATTGTCAGTGTCAGCGATGCCAATGAGCACTTCGGGAGAAACGAGCAGACAGTTCACTTGTTAAGTTAAAAGAATTCACAGGAGACAAACACTTTGTCAGTCTAACAACTTAACCACTTTGTGGTTAAATTTAGCGCTCGTCTTATTTAGTACCCTAATAACACAAATACTAACACAAACAGGAAATACTCCTGTGCTATTTTTTTGTAGTACTGAATACCACCTGAGCCCGTCATCTTTCTCTCTGTCCTGTTCTTTCCCCTCCTCTTTTACTTTCGCTCTTATTGTAAAATACAAAGTATGAACATGTATTTAAGTTGAATTTGTGTTTTAATCCTGCAGCTTCAACTGCAACCTTCCGATTACAAGACAAACTGCCAACTCACGATTGGCCTAGCACTTGAAGTATATGTTTATTCAAAAAATGAAATCACATGTAACCGAGGACAAGGTATGAGTAAACGGGGCAAAGAAATAAATTGATCATTTATTTATTACATTAAACATGCAAATTCTCCTTATTTCCAGACAGGACTTACAACACATCCTGCTGATATCCCAGCTGCACATGAGACTTACCACACTAACTGTGCGAATATAACACTGCAACCCGTCACACCCCGCTTAGCGACACTGCAATTGTGACACGCACTGCAAACAATTCAGGTCTCAGCGCAGCTGGGACTCAGCGCTATGCATGGCCTGCGATCTTGGAGACAGAGGGAGGTGGCACAAACAATTAAACAAAAAAAGGGAGGTTAGTCCGCCCTTACACAACTCACTCTCAATCAATAACCGCCTTTACGGCTGGACGGACTAACCAAAACAAAATTACAAATCAATCAAAAGAACGAAAAAAGGACAGCAGAGACAGCACAGCTGAAAAACAAACAACATTATCGATTAAAATATTACCCAATAAAATACCAATTTTATGAAACCATTTAAAATCATGAAGCTAAAAACAAACACTCAATATACCTACAATATTGATCAGTTTCCCTACGCGCAGTCGATCTAGGGCTTGAGCAATTCTTCTATTAAAATTGGTGGTCACACTAAAAAAGTCCAACGACACATTAAAAATAGGCACATACAATAGCAAATGATCCAAACAAAACGGCAAAAGTCTCTTACCGACAGTGACTTCACCCCACACACCCACTTTTCACAGCTCTTTCAGCCAATCACCTGGCAGAGGTGACACTTGTTATACACAGTTAGATGTAAGTTTGCTATTTTGTGTCCTTAACCTCTTTTACTGTCATCCTGTGGTCAATATAAAACAGACCACTTACAGATTTATTTTCAGGTCAGATTAAAATCTGTCTACATCTCTGTGACTCTGTTGACAGTAAAGCACGTGCCAGACTGCAAGTTTCTTTGAACTGCAAACATTTACTGTAGACGACTTTAGCAATCACAGTTCAAATCAAGCTTATCTAATAGATAAGGCTTCGTCAGTTGTTGTTTTGTAATCGGTGGAATGGAAAACTGCCAGACAACCTTTGTTCTAATGCAGAGGTGGGCAACTCCAGGCCTCGAGGGCCAGTGTCCCTGCAGGTTTTAGATCTTTCCTTGAACCAACACAGCTGATTTAAATGGCTAAATTAGCTCCTCAACATGTCTTGAAGTTCTCCAGAGGCCTGGTAACGAACTAATCATGTGATTCAGGTGTGCTGACCCAAGGTGAGATCTAAAACCTGCAGGACACCGGCCCTCGTGGACTGGAATGTGGACTGTCAGTGTAATGTCCATCAGGCAAGCGTCACAAAGGTTTCTCCAACTGCAGTGATAGTTCTACATGGTTTTAAGAAAATGAATAAAATCGCTTAAAAATAGAATATAAATAATGTTTGTTTTAAATTAATGTAATAATAATAATATTGTGTATTTCTTAACAGACCCGTTTTTTCTTTGTTTCACGGTCTCTAGGTCACGTGGCAGCAAACGTTAATGCGTCAGATGTCTCATGGTGTTACTTTATTCGACAATTTTATTTATTCTTTGTTTAATAAACAACCCAAAAATCACCAACGAAGAAACAAATCAACACATCCTTTAAAACCAAGAGTTTCTTTTTAAATTAGGAAATAAATGTTAAATGTTTAAACAAAGTGTTACTTTGAAGAAAAAAAGAAAAAGAATCGAATCTGAAAGAAAGGTGGGCGGGACTGTTCATTTCCGGAGTTTTTGAAGAACTGGAAAAGATTACAAACGTGTACGTCTTTACCTGAGTAGCATCGATAGAGTAACTGGCACTTTTTAAATTTTATTTAATTATTTGAATCGAATAAGAAAATGCCAGATTGGATTTAAAATGTGACCTTCAACAGCAGGTACGGTAACAAGAGAGCTGTCCCTCGCAAATTTACCTGTAAACGTTGCATTTTTAAATTGTATCAATGTCTTGAAGGATGGTCTAACTGGGGGTTGTTTACACGTATTGCCTGTAGACCTGATTATTTGAAACTTCGGCCTTGATTAATCCTAACATTGAGACCTAGAGTGAGAAACGGAAAACAAGGAAGTGTAAAGCAGATGTCTGTACTAATGAAGAACCATTACGGCTTGTCGAGCTGAACGTCAGAGTTCCCGGCTAGGATATATGGTCGTTATGTTTAGAGTTTCGGTTTAAAATCGGCTCGAGGTAGTCTGTAGTTTCTGCTTCTAAAGGCTGACTTTGGTCCAAGACAGCTTCAGTGTGTGTGGCTTGCCGTTTGCCTCTGTAAATTGCGTTATTGTTTGTTTTGTTTCTTACAATTTGTGCAACCAAAATCAACTCACTCTGGTGTATGAACGCCCAAAACGTTTGGATCATCAATATTTTGCCACTAATCAGAAGGATGTTCCTGCTTACTACGCGGTGCGCTTCCTCCTGCCCCATAGACGCCGGGGTAAACGTGCCGGTCAGCTGGTGAAGCTTAAAGCTTCAGCGCCTGCTCCAGTTGATTACGGTCGGTTCCATCGCATCCCAAGACGTCTTCTAAAAAAATAATATCTCATGCAACCCGCTTGGGTCATTTATCAAACATGCACTCTTAGAAGGGATGTGTTAAAATTCACACAAAATGTGTTAATAGTGTAACAACACATTTTTTGTGTCATTTTTTAACACATCCTTTCTAAGAGTGTGATGTCACAAATCTGGGAGTCATTATAGACTCGGATTTAAATTGAATAAACATGTTAGTTCTGTCTAAGAAAAAAAAAAGAAGCTTTTTCCAGTAAAGGCAAATGACAAAACTGACGCCAGTTTTTTCAAGACATGACACGGAGAAAGTAATACATGCCTTTATTTCATCTCGGCTTGACTACTGTAATGTACTTTATGTTGGAGTCAGTCAAGGATCTCTTGCACGTCTTCAGCTCGTTCAAAATGCTGCTGCCCGCCTCTTGACTGGTACCCACAGGCACAAACATGCCTGTCGTCTCTTCATTGGCTTCCTGTTTATGATAGAATCATTTTCAAAGTCCTAACACTGGTTTATAAATGCCTGAATGGGCTTTCTCCCCCACACCTTTCAGAGGTACTTCAGCCTTGTATTCCTTTGCAGGCCCTAGGTCAGCTGATAGGCTGCTTTTGGTTTTCCTGAAAACTAGGCTGAAACTTAGAACAATGAGCTTTTTCAATGATGGCTCCCAAACTTAGGAATATGCTGCTATTAGACAGGCATCTTCGCTTCCTGTTTTTAAGTCACTTTTGAGAACACACATATGTGCAATAGTTTTTAGACTGGGGTGAGTTGATATATTTATGTGTGTATTATTATGTGTTTTTGTGAGTGTCAGTGGTTTTGTCTTGTGTTTTACCCTTTTGTTTCTGTACAGCACTTTGGGCAAACTTTCTGTTTTTAAATGTGCTATATAAATTGAATTTCGATTCTTGTTCAGTTGTTGCTTTGCATGAATAACATAGATCTAAAAGAATTAGGAGTTCTAATAGCCTATCAAAGTGTGTTTAATGTTCTGTATAATAAATTTGTATTATTATTACTTTTTAAATAAATAAATTATATTTCATTTTATTGGCATCTGTCGGTGAAGGGCCACGCAGGTGAAAAAAAAAAAGTCTACAGAAGCTGCTATTTCGGTATGTCCACAGTTCTGGTTTGCTAAACTCCCATCTCATTTGTTTGTTTTGTTTATGTAGCTGGGCTCGAGTGTTCTGTTGATTGTGTGTCTTGCTGGTGTTCACTTACTTCTGATTTTTGTACTTGCATGTTTGACTCGCTCCATAGGACACTCATTCCTTTCTTGAGTGTTTGTGCTAGGATCAAATGTCATGACAACCATCACAAGCACAGGTGACAGTTCACCTGTGACATGTATATGACTTGTGTACTTTTACATTCTTTGTGTTTCATATTATTTTATGCTTGGAGTAGGTTTTGTAGTTTGACTGTGAATAATGAGCCTGGTGCTAAATGTCCTATTCGATTTTTGTGACTTAATGTTTGTTTTATAATTGCAGTGAAACGAGGATAAGCCAATAGCTGTTGGACCTTTTGGTGAGTCGTTTTTAACACTCCTTTTGTTGTACAACCAACTTTACACCTTTGGGAGTGGCTGTAGATCATCTAACTATTAGGGTGATGGATGCTTCTGGCCAAGTATCCTTGGGCAAGATACTAACTCGAAGTTCCTGAATGTTAGAAAGCATCCACCCATCCATCCATTTGCTTCCACTTATACTTTCTGGGGTTGCAGGGGGCCGCTGGAGCCTATCCCAGCTTTCACCCTGGACAGGTTGCCGGTCTGTCGCAGAGCTAACACATAGAGACACAAGCTGTATCCCAGTTCAGGGTCTGTAGCCTTAAAGTACGCAGCCTTAACGGTCTACAAGGGCCGCGTACTCAAAGATCACTAAGGCTGGAAGTGCGAGGCTTGTGAAATGGGACGGTCTAACCTCCATTGCGCTGCCCAGGTTGCCTAGCAACCATGAGACTAACAGCTGGAAACATCTCATACAGCTTTGTTTGACAGAAAGGAAGGAGAACATATTTTCATTTGTTTTTTTTATATGAGCTTTGTGTGATTTGATAAGTATCTGAGACTTCTTACTTTGGTAATGTAAATATGATATGGCCAATATTACAGTTATTATATTTATCATAATTAGTTATTACAGCAGTGAACTTGAACTCACCTTAAATCTTCACTCAAAGACAAGTATCTTTGACAGTGTATATATAGATGTTTTATATATAAGAGACACATTGTTCGTTTAATATGTTGGCATTACTAAATTTGGCTCAATGCTTACATATATGTGTAAAAACAAAATGTACGAGCTGTGATAACTGTGTCTGATAGAATGAAGAGTAGACTGATATATTAAATATCCCTTTATTGGGTGAGAAAATCAGACCATGTCATAACTGCTTTAAGTCATACAGAATAGATATCAGAGCCTTAAACAGGCTGACTTCTGCTAAATGGGTCAAACTGGGCAGAAAGTCTACAAACACATAACATCCTTATAGAATATGATGTAACACTATAGATCAACTTACCTCAGAATATATAAAGCATATAAACAATTACAGCAATATGATGCAACAAACACAGCAGTACTACTAATCCAAAATACTCAAAGCTTCATAGAACTGAAACAAACATTTATTTTTAGCTCCATTCTGCTGCTGATACATACTTTAGGTTTCTGAATATTAAACTTGTTGCTGCCTTTCATAGTGTGTAACTTGAAGGCCCCGAGTACTTTCTCCCACACTGAAAACACTGGAATGATCAAATTATTTGAACATTACCTAATAAGACTGATTCAGGACAGACAATTAGTTATGTTAAACTTTCCTAGCAGTCCTTCACAAACAGGGAACAGTCTGTCTATTCTCTCCATCTGTCAGCTGCTGCTGGCTCTTCCTCCTCCTCTTCCTCACACACTGCTGAGTTTGTCCTGGTGGATCATCAGGGGTGCAAAGCCTCACAGATGATGTGCAGCAGTGGGTCCCTCAGTCTGTCCTCACTCTGGACACTTGCAGTTGTCACACATGGAAATCAAATGTGTGATAAGCTGCAGGATTCAAACACAAGTGTAACTTATAAATACATGTTCATACTTTTATTCCACAATCAGAGAGAAAGAAACAGAGAGAGAGTGCAGGACAGACAGACAGGTGACAGTCTCAGGTGTATACACTGCTACACAGCTTTTTTTTTTTTTCAGCAAAATTATCCACACCTGACACCGCGCTATGAAGTCTGGGATATGTTGGGCCACGAAGTCTACACCGACTCATCCTTACAATTCAGGGAAATGAAGGACTCAGTTGAAGGCCACACAGAAAGACCCGATGGTGGAATTGAACTCAAGACCTTCTTGCTGTGCAGCAACAGTGCCAACCACCGTGCTGCCCAGTTAGAAAGCACACTCATAGAAACAAAGTGCTTGTATGAATGACACAAAGTTGTATAAAGTGCTTAGTGTCCAGATGGCGTAGAGACGCACTACATGAGAACTAGTGCATTGACCATTTTCAGTAGGGATGGGTATTGATAAGATTTTCACGATTACGATTCCATTTTTGATTCTCTTTAACGATTCGATTCTTTATCGATTCTTTTTTTTTTTTTTTTTTTTTTTTTTTTTAAAAGGAGAACACTAAGGTCGATTAGCTTAGAACTTTGTTTTATATCTTCTCTTGGAACAAGATAGAAATTTAGGAGTAACATGGCCTTACAAACCCAACAGTGAGATCTTAAGGGATCCACAGCTCATGGCTCTTCAAAGTAGTGTCACAGGGTCCCCAGGAAAAGAAATTGTAAATGTAAAATAAATATTCTTCAGTACCAATAACAAAGTATAACATAAATTATTCTGTAGCAATTACACAAGAATATCCAGTAATGTCCCTGCCTACAATTAAACACATTCACTTACTGAAAATCGGGGGCATCTGCTGTGACAAATGGGTGCAAGCCTTTGACCACAAACTTAGTCACTGCTCGGTGACATTCGTCTATCCTGGCCTGAAAGGAGACGCTACCGGTTGACTGCAGCGAGAACTGCCAGCATCTGAGCCAGCCAGACTCTGTCTCTCTCATCACGGTCACCTAAATGCACAGTAACGGCAGGTTTTGTAATAAGGCAGATCGCGCTAACATAATATGCACCGTTAGTTGATTATTTACCTGCCACATTAACGGGAGAGGACGTGCAAACGTTACCGCTGCTGCTGGGTTGAGATTCACGACATTCATTTAAGGTTATCGCGTGTTTTGTGAGCAAATGCATTTGCATATTCGTAGTGTTTCCTCCCTTAAATGAAATATCTACTTTGCAAGTATTGCAAGTCCCCCTGTTATCATCCGTTCTAGTAAAGTATAACCAAACTTTTGAGCCGCCATGTTTCCTGCCAGGTAAATGACGCTCCGCAACGTGGTGACGTCATTCGGGGTGACTGGAATCGATAAGGGAATCGTTTGCAAAAATGGCAAACGATTCCAAGGAATTGAAACAGTGGGAACCGGTTCTCAACAAGAACCGGTTTTCGATGCCCATCCATAATTTTCAGTTTTGGATTTCAGGCAGTTTGCAGCAAGTTGTGCCACACTGTAATTCACATTTGCATGATTCATTTAGATATTCTCCTTAAATTCATATACCATAAGGACAGCTGCAATAATACTCAAGTTCAAACTTTCAGCCACAAACACTAAGTCTCATCAGTAAATCCAGCAGCTTTAGCCACAAGAAAGGCCCTGCGCTGTTGGTAAATCTGACCCTAATGTTTCTTATTTAAAGTAGATCTTTGTACAGAAGAGATTTTTTTTCACGGGGCTGTTCTCATTTAAACAACCTTAATTGGTTGGTAATTTAAGATTTAACATTTTGTGGTCCATTTTTGACATAATGGAATGGTGCAAGATCCAATGTCACATTGTTCAGGAGACTAAAGCAAGCTTGTTTAGTTTCTCAGTACCTCGCTCCTTTTTTTTCCTTTTAAAAAAGTCTTTAGGAATTATCCTAAACACTCCTTATTACTGTGATCTAAACAAATTTAACACATTACATTCTAATAATTATTTTCTTGTACTCACACATGCTAGAGCTTTGAAGGTTTTTCTGACTGTTATGTCCCCACCAAGAGGTCTAGGGCTGTGAGTGTGGGGACCGGTAACAAATAGGTCCAGAACGGAGTGAAAGGAAAACAGACAGAGGTGTTTAGTTAATAAAGCAGTTTTTATTATAGATATAACACAAAGAGCCGGCAATGCCGTTTTACCAATAACACTAGAAAAAGAAAAAGGTCGCAACAACAAAGAACACAACAACCTAACAAAAAACCCCACACAACGAGGAGGCACTTCCGGAGGTAAATGAGGCCAATGAACAGCAGCTGTGTCCTGGGGAGAGAGAAGAGTGAGAGAGAGACAGAGGGGTGGAGCAAGAGAGGAGGAGGCAGAGACAGACCACCACACCCACACGAGTAGTTTCAGGAGGCCCTGCTAGAGCCCTAACACTGACTTTTATGGTGTTTCTCACATATATAAGCCAAAATGAAAAAAGGAAAATTTAACAGTAAAACTGTTCCTCTTCATTTACATAAACAGGTCATCACCAGAGGAAATCTGCATTTAAAAACTGACAGCTGACCTGTGCTGTGGAAATACAAGAACCAGCTAAAGCTATAGAGTTTTCGATATAGAATGCATACCTTGCAGTTTAAGCAGCACAGCACATGGCATTCATACTTTCAGCTGTAACTGTCACATTGTTGTAGTATTGTGTCAGATTTATATTGATGTTTATTTCTTTTAGGATTACAGTTAATCAAACATTTACCATTTTAACATTAAAATAAGCACAAAGGAATAGTGTTTGAAACCATGAAGCACTGATTATTTTATAAGGGTTTTAATTGTTTGTTGTTGTTGTTTTTATTCTGTTTTCCAGCAGGGGAAAACTACAAGAGCGAAAAAAAGGTCACGAGGGAATAATTCAAAACATCTGACAGGAAGCAGTGAAAACCAAGATGAAACGCAGTGTTACTGGAAAAATGGATATACTATTAAACACAAAATCAAGGAGAAAAAGTGGGAGCAGGAGTGACAGCACTAAAGAAAAAGAAGACACAGATGTTAGTATACATCATTCAGTGATCCAGGGTACACCTCGATTGCGTTCTAGACGTCATAGCCATCGTCTTCTAACAGAAATAGAAAAAGAATTACAGTTAAAATTGGAAAAAGACATACGTGAACGAAAAGAATTACAGTTAAAATTGGAAAAAGACATACGTGAACGAATGTTTGATCCATATGACACCAGCTTTGAGTCAGGGTTTGTGTTCCCGTCCCCTGGGACTTCAAAAGCAAGCACTAAAGGAGTGGAACAAGAAACGTTTGATCATCATGTAAAACTATCTGGGCCAAGTAGAATGCATACGTTAATGAGTCCTATGTTAATTCCTTGTGTTCAACACAAGCAAACACAGACAGAAATAACAGGAAGCTTCCTTTCTAACACTTGTGAACATTGCATACACGTGCCTACAGGGGAAATAAAACAAAAGTTTCCAGCTCCAGGTGATGGGCTGAAAGTTAATCACATCAGAAGAGTTCCAAAACCAAGCCAGTCTAAATATCCTCCTTCCTGCTCCCTCTCTGTGACCTCTTTTGTTGATGAATCAGCAGCAGGTAGCAGCACAGCAAATCCTGAGAGTGAAGAAATTGTGACACACTGTAATATGAAATTAGAAGCCATGCCAGATGATTATAAACTTCAAGGAACATCTGGATCTAGTGGGCTGTGCAGCAGATCCTGCCTCTTGCCTTGTTCTCACAGCATGGTCTCATTGAGCAAAATACCCTGCGCAAAGAACAACTTCACACAAGTAAACAGCTCACCTGATATGCTGTTAAATGAGTTTACACCAGTTATCACTGATGATTTTGATGATGAAAACTACACTTTCCAGTGCTCCTGTCCAGGCCTGTACCAGTGCAGTGTGACCGGCCTGGTGTTTTTAATGAAGGGAGAAGGAGACGTGGTTTACAGGACTGTCCCTTGGAACAGGAGGCTGCTGACCCAACACCACAAGAAGCCTGCAGGACCCCTGTTTGACATCACATGTCAGCAGCAGTCTGTGTGTCAGCTTTGTCTCCCACACTGTGAGATCATCTCCACAGGTGGAGGTCAGTTCTTGCAGGTCGCTCATGTGAAGGATGAGGGCATCGAGTTCATCACCCCTCAGCGGATAACGGAAAGTCATGTTGTTATAAACATCACAGGATTTTCTGGCTATGGTAATGTGAAGGATGAAGACTCTCCCCCTGGCCCAGTCCAAGCTTTGGTTCTGCTCTTCTACAAACCCCCAGTTGATCCTGATCCCAGTTCCATCCTCAGTGTGTTGTTGTTGCCAAGGAACATCGTGATCCGTGATGTACAGCGCACCAGGAGGAAACTAAATGGAGATGAGAGGTACATAGACACACCCCCTCATTGCAAACTGCATCCAAAGCAGGTTTACACTCTGTCTGCTGTTCCTGAAGATGACTCTGTTCTAGTTCAGCCAACAGACGCTGAATTTGATGATGAGCACCGCGAAAGTTACTTTACATCATTCCGGGTGGATTTAAGAATAGTCTTCAGAGATGTTAACCTGAGTCTGAAAGATAAGAGCAGCTCCACATGTGTTTGGGAAAGAGATGTGTGTCTTTTCTCCCCTACAGTGGGAACTTTGAATCGTCCTCCTTCTGAGAGGCTGTTCAACATACGAAGCTGCTTCATTGAAGGGATATCACAACCTAATCTCAGCAGCCTGATCGACAAACTGCTGGAGAAAACGGTGATAACTGATGCAGAGAGGGAGGAAGCAGACACGATGCAAAACCCAAGGGTAAAGGCACGTTTTGTTATTGATACTGTGAGGAATAAAGGTGATGCTGCCAGTTCAGAGTTGATAAACATTCTCCGTGAGCTTGACAAAATCCTCTTTGAGCACCTCAGGTTAAATTGAACAGATTTTTTTTTGTAGCATTTGTGGGAAGAAAGTGAAGCAATTACCTGCATGTGTGTCAGGTGAACACACATCGTTTAATGACATTTTGGGGTTTTTGATAGATAGTTATTTTTAAATGAAGCTACTTTTAAAGTAAAATGTACTCAATTCGCTTTAGAGGATAAAATGTATTGATAAGAAGCCGTACACCAAACTTAAAGGGAATTGTGGGACATTTTGAATAAAAGACAAGTTTTGGGGAGAAAAGCATATTTCCCGAGTCAGGATTCTACGACAAGAAAATGTTTGATTTCTTTTTGATTTTCTTTTTGTAGGCTTTATGAAACAGATATTAAATAGATTTATTTCTAGGGTAAAGGAGAGCTTGTTATGAGAATGTTAAAAGTGCCTCTGCCCCAAAAGGAATAGGTTATACACAGGAATGATTTCATACACATTGCATTTAGTGCTTATTAAAGAAATGTTGCTCAAGTCAATAACTGAAGGTCAGAAGCTTTGTTTGGCGCGATGTCCAAGCAATTTATTGTGCAAGATGACAGAGCATTGAAGGCCGCGCACGCTTACAGACATATAGAGTCCATAAACACACATGACAGTATTGATTCCAGGCCAAAGGCCTCAAATCCATTTAGCATCTAACTGAATAGGAGTTTGGTTGTGACTAAACGGTGTGACATGTAAAATATTGAGATAACACATGCAGCTCTAGATTAGTCTTATTATATAAAATGCAGTTATAGAATAACAAATGCTTGTTGAAGTGACCAAGTTTTTTTGCTTTAAAACAGAAGTAAAGGGAGAAAGCTTAGATATTTTGGTTAAGTCTGATAAAGTATAAATTAGAATGTATCATTACATTGCAGAGCAGCAAAATGAAATAAAATGTTATATTAAAACAGGTTATAACACAGGAAATGTGAGTTTAAAATGAAGTTAGAGTTAACACACAGATGTTGTTTTTAGGCAGCTTTTAGCTATGATGAAATTTATTCAGGAGCAATTGATTATATGTTTACACTTACTTGATTAAAATGGTTGTTTTTTCTTTGATCCTTTAGTAGAATAAGTGTTTATGATGATTTCTCTTGTGAAAGGTGATTTTAGGTCAGAGCTGTGACAGTACAGGATGTTGAATAGAGTGAACAACAGGAAAAGTATGACATCAGTGCTTTAAGACTGTTAAAATGCTGTAGATTGAGATGAGTGATGTTTAAGATTATGTAGGAACAAAAGTCAGAAAGTCAAAACATAATTAGGTTCATGCTTTTGAATAAGGAGAAAATTGATGGACATAAGTGAGGGGAAGAGCATAGTAAGTGTTTTTTTATCCCTTACAGTTAAGGTGAATCCAGTCTTAGACTAGGATCTACTCTGTGAATTATTAGTTTCGGTCATGCTTTTATTTGTTTTGGTGACCTCATGAGAGGAATTGTTGGGAAGGAAGTATTATTTTTTGTTATTTTTATTATTTCCATTTATTATTTTATTTTTATTAATTCTATTTTTATTATTTTGTTATTACTGTTATTACTGTCATTACTGTTGCATCATAATCATACAGCAAGCCTTTGCATTGACACATTTATTGAAGTATTGATACTGCATTCATAGGTGTAAATATATTAGCCTTTAGTACAGGTCTAGTAAGAATCACTTTCAATTGCTGAGCTGCAGGGACAGGAAATATACTCTGTTCCGAAAGGAGACAGGAAACACTTCTGCAAGGCTTGCAGAAGTGAAACTGAAAGCAGAGTCTGAGTTGGTTTGTCATTTTATTATGCATTTATATCTCTGATTAAGCTTTGATTAAGTTTTAAGTAGTGGTATTAGATTGAAACATTTGTTTTATACATTTTACATAGAAGTTAAGATCATCACAACACAGGATGGCCTTAGCCTGGTTGCCTAAGCCGAGGTCAACTAAGGTGCAGAGAGCATATGCACACTCTGTGCAGGCACAGACAGACATACACACACATACATACACATACTGTTAGGGTGTAGGTGAAAGTTGAGCATACTTCCTTTGACTGTTTGATGAAGAAGCAGGTGCACGATGCGAGAGCTGAGCTGGCTTGTGGGAAACCACCGGGGAGAAGATGGAAGCCAGTGTACTTTTAATTGTGTCACAAGTTGTCAAATAGAACATTTGTGGTTTTGAAACTGATGTATGTGATGACGCAATGAGGGGGCGTCACTAAATATACTCTGATGCATATAAAACTGTATTTTGATGTTTGGAGGATGAGATTTTGGGGCTGTCTGCTCGTAGAGTCCGCTCATTCTCCCACGCGTGTCATTTCATTAAAATCATCGTCTTTACCCTTTGGACCTTTGGACCAGTGTGGTTACTTGCATTTCGCCTGTATTTACTTCCCTATATTTTTGAACCTTAAGAGTGTAAATGGTAAAATTGCCTGTATTTATATAGCGCTTTACTAGTCCCTAAGGACCCCAAAGTGCTTTACACATCCAGTCACACACACATTCACACACTGGTGATGACAATACATTGTAGCCACAGCCACCCTGGGGCGCACTGACAGAGGCGAGGCTGCCGGACACTGGCGCCACCGGGCCCTCCGACCACCACCAGTAGGCAACGGGTGAAGTGTCTTGCCCAAGGACACAACGACCGAGACTGTCCAAGCCGGGGCTCGAACCGGCAACCTTCCGATTACAAGACCATATGTGTAGGGTCAGCATATGGTGGAGGTAAAAACAAAAAACAGTTTGTTGGTCTGAAAATTGTTTGATAACACACTTTAAATATACACAACCAGTCAAAATTTGGACACACGTTCTCATTTTTCTTTAGTTTTACTACTTTCTACATTGTAGATGCATACTGAAGACATCAAATCTATTAAGCAAAATATATGGAGTCATGTAGCAAAGAAAAGAAAAAAATATCTGAATATGTCTTATAGATTCCTCAAAGTAGCCCTTTGCTTTGTTGACACCGCTGTAAACCCTTGGCCTTCTCTCAAAGAGCTTCATGATGTAATCACCTGAAATGGTTTTCACGTCACAGGTGTGCCTGTCAGGGTTCATTGGTGACATTTTTTGCCTTCTTAATGGGGTTGGGACCATCAGTTGTGTTGTGCAGAAGTTTTGTTGGTACACAGCTGACATCCCTATTTGACAACTATCAGAATTCATATTATGGCAAGAACCAATCAGCCAAATAAAGAGAAAGGACAGTCCATCATTACTTTATGAACTAACAGTCAGCCTGGAAAATTGCAAAACCTTTGTGACTGTACTTGGGGACCAGTGTTGGTCAATTTACTTGAAAAAGTAATTAGTTACTAATTACTGATTACTTCTTCAAAAGTAATCCCATTACTTAACTGATTACTTGTTTTCAAAAGTAACTAGTTACATGGTTACTTTTTTAAAACATGATGCACAACCTGAATACGTAGTAAAGCAATAGGCCTGTCAGCCCAATTCATTTTTCTCTGCATAATCCATCGTATAAAATTGAATCAAATGAAAAAGTCTCTTTTAAAAAATTATTTTATTAGTGTTAATCTTTTAATTTTATGCACATTGCATCAAGCAAAAATGAAATCGTATACAACAGTCTTTGACTTCAAGAAATTGTTTGACATTTAATCCTACTTAAAATTGCTGTAATATGCATAAAAAAGTTTTGGTCACTTTTTACGGAATAAAACTTAGTACGTCCAACCTTTAAACGCTTCATGGTCGTACTCTCTCCCACACTCTATATTACCCGTTGTTGATCTACAACGTCTGTTGCTGTCACGGACGTTGCACGTGCTTGCATCATTGGCATGAGTCACTCTCACTAGCAAAATCATGACAGCTTAGTAACACAGTAACACAACGTGCTTATGGGACAGTAACAGTAATCTAATTACTTTTTTGCATTAGTAATCTCTTACATTACTCGTTACTTGAAAAAAGTAATTGGATTACAGTAACACGTTACATCTCCTTCAAGACTGTTTGAAAAGCATTTCAGGTGACGACCTCATGAAGCTCATTGAGAGAACGCCAAGTGTGTAAAGCAGTAATCAAGGCAAAGAGTGGCTACTTCGAAGAATCTAAAACATAAAGTGTGTTGTTATTTCACTCTTTATTGTTTACTACTTAATTCCATATGTGCTCATTCATAGTTTTGATGCTTTCAGTGAGAATCTACAATGTAAATAGTCATGAAAATAAAGAAAAAACATTAAATCAGAAGGTGAGAACTTTTGACTGGTAGTGTAGCTGTGCAAGTTTTAGGACTCTATAAAACTTTGACCAGTGTGAACACACAGTACTGAGCATAAACCTTGATTTTAAAAAGAAATGTGTGAGTATTACTTCAATTACAATTTTAAACATGCCTTTCTGAGATGCATCTATTTTTTTAGTTTGTTTTTTTCCTAAGAATATAATAACATGAATAGGACAAGTAAATAAAAAATAATGCACATTATGCGACCAATATAAGAGTTTAACCCTGTCACTTGTAAATTAATTCATATAAGAAAAGATATATAAAATAATTAGTTTTTCATCTTTTCTGGGCAAGCGAATATGCTTATTTATGGCTCTTATTAAGTTAAATAACGCATCATCTGTCATAATCTTAACAGCCTCTTTATGTTGCACTTTAGTGTTGATTTTTAAAGTTACAATTGTAACTATGGCAGCTGAAACACATAAATGCTGGTTTGGTGAGATTAAAGAAGCAAAGAGACCAAAAGCTGACAGACACAGGTGTATCTAGTCTCGACTGTTTAAATTCTCTCTCCTATAAGGGCAAATTTAGAGTGGGTTGTTTTAACGACCTTCATCCTCATTAATTTTCCATCATAAAATATTTTCTGGGAGCCAAATCTTTGTAAAGACAGACAAGTGTGAAATAAATCTAGTGAAGTATCTATGTAGTTATCACAGCTGTTACGTATTGCATTAGCACGTTTCCTATACAAGCACAATGAAAAGGGAGAAGTTATATATTTTATCGTTTCCACTCAGTCTGTATAATGTGTTTCTTTAATAACACCAAAGTCATTTTTATCTTTCTTTGACAACTGAAGTGAGCGAAGTAACGTTACTCTGAAACCATATAATTTAAACACATCATCAAATATTGCAGCTGCATTTATTTTTTTATTCAGCATTTTTTTTAGAATGAGTGTTGTTTTAAAATTGCCTGATGCTTTTGTACGCTTCCTTATGTTATTTTACCTTACAGTAACATGATATAACTAACAATAGCATGACCAATATTTTAGGCTTCACACAGTAAAACTGGTCATTTCAGTGACTTTTTGCTTTGAAACTTTGCACTCTGTCACAGACGTTAGACTTCTTCTGTTAAGTTGTTGTGACTGTGTGGAATGAACCAAATCTGACAAGTGAATATAATTCTTTGAATAAATTTGCATTAAATCAAACTTGATTTGATTCAAACAAGTTCTGTAAAATTAAAAATGTTTATAAATTGTGTTTTACTGCAGTTCTCTGTACGTTTCTGATTAAAAATCCACAAATGCACCTTTTTGTAAAGACAGCTGAATGATGACATGATGACAGTGATATCAACATCTCAGTCTGAGTTTAAATAAAGTGAATCTGTTTCAAACAAATCTGACAAAAAGAAGCAGCTAAACACATTTACCTTTAAATTCCTGCTTTGTTATTATATTGCAATATTGTGAACTGGGTTTTAGTCTGCTCTTTAGGCTATTTTTTAGTATTGTTTATTTATTCTCACTTTTAGTTTTAGATTTTCACTATGCTTTCTTAAATACAATAACTTGTATCCATGGTTATTTAACTTGTTTACAGTAAAGTAAATTTAATTCATGATGTTGTATTGTACCTTAAATTACATTAATTTACTTTGAAGATTTTTTTTATATTTCGGCAACTCTCCCAACATTGATCCAAGGCCCTGAGAAATCACTTGAATCACTATGGGTTAAAGATGAGGACTTAACCTATGTACCCACGTAATTGGTTTTTGGTCCTATATGGTGATGAATTGTGAAGTAACAATTTTTGTATGTTAAAAAAGCATTTTTTTTCTTTTTGTACATAATTAAAATGTTGATGTTGTGTGATGGGATTGTGTGTCTCAGTTTTATTTATAATGCGCCAGATAACTACAACTGATGGCTCAAGGCAATGCCTTGTTAGACACAGTGTTACTAAGAATTTTACATCCGGTACGATGACCTCAGTTTCATCTGAATTTAGAAGCACATAATAATGAGCAATAAAAGTATGTGAAAATGTATGATATGCCTTCTGAAGCATGGATAATATAAACCAAAATGGTCCCAGCACAAAACCCTGTGGAGCTTCATAATTAACCTCAGTGTGTGAAAAGGACTTTTTTATTTTAATAAATAAATAAATATATAATAAATCATTTAATAACAGCTGTAATAAAATATGGTCAACAGTATCGATGCTGCTCTTAGGTCTAGCAGGAAAGATTTCAACATTTCAATATGAATGAATGCTGGAAACTGATTAAATTCATGTCTGATTATCTTTTCTGTGTTTCTTCAAGTTTGTAACAGTTTTTGCTTGTATTCTTGCTTCAATCACTGACATGTTCAATATAATCACTATGTCAGATGAGAAATTAAACCCTGTATAGTTTAAAACTTTAATTTAATCAACTGAAATGTTGCTGAACTCTGATGGATGTGTTATTTAATCTTGTCAACAAAATCAGAATCAGAAGACTTTATTTATCTCCAAGGGACAATTAAGAAACAACAGAGCAGCATAACGTTGAAGATAAGGACAATAAGAACAGGCAATGAGAGTGAAATAATAAATATACAGTATAAACACTTTTAAAATTACACAGTTTTAAAATTAAAGTGACTGAAAGGTGAATAAATAACTGTGACTAAAAGTGAATAAAGTGTCGGTAGTAGAAGAAGTGTGTAATTTATGTTTATGGGTGTGGGAAATGGTCTTATCCGCTGGAGTTAAAAAGCAGAGTGGCTTTGGGGACAAAGGTGGCTATGACAAATCCTTAATCATCTAAATCTGACATTAACCTTCTTTTAAAATGCTCCCCTGACACTCTCTTCTTCACCTCTCCTGTGCAGCTGGTCCAACCCCTGCCTCTTTAAACTGGTGTATTTAAATCTCTTTACCTCTCAATTTCCTTTTTTGTTAAATTAGACAAGATTCTCTCTGGGTTCATTTGGAATAAAAAAAACCCCTAGAATACGCAAGACATATCTTCAAAGACCGAAAAAGATGGGGGGGATGGCTTTACCAAACCTTATGTTCTACTATTGGGCATGTAATATTCGTATTCTCAGGTACTGGCTACAGGGGGAGGGCATGAATAATGCCCCGGCGTGGCTGAGCTTGGAGATTTCTTCTTGTGCCTTATCCTCTTTACCAGCCCTGATTTGTGCCCAAAAGCAGTCTCCGAGTGCAGGCTTTTATAATAACTCTATTGTCAAAGTTACCTTGAAAACACTCCTAATTAGCCAGCCCAGACTTTATTCTATTTTATTTTATCTTATGTTTAACTGTACAGACTCTATTGTGCCTGCGCTTTATTATTTTTTATTTTTTATTATTTTTTATATATGATTAATTTTTTTATTTATCTACTTTATATCTACTTTATACATATTTCTTTTCTCTTACAGACTTGACTTATCTCTACAACTAAGCTGACCACTCATTATGTTTTTGGGTTTTTTTGTTTGTTTTTTTGGTTTGTTTGTTTTATTTTTTCTGTGTCTGTGTGGGGGTGTGGGTTCTGAAACTCTCCACATCTCTCTTGTACACTCAGGAACTGCTATCTTGTACCCCAGGGTTTACTATTCGTATTATTAGATTGGATCCTTTCTTTTTTCTTTTTGTACACCCACTGGTACTCCTATAAGAATGAGGTGGGAGTGTATGTTTCATATTGTTTTATGTTCTTCAAAAAGAAAATGGCACATTGTTCAATTTGTCTTCTGTAAAAATGGATGCAGAAAATTAACCAAAAATATCTGGGGAAAAAAATCTCTTTACCTCTGTTGTGAACTTCACACACAGTTTGTGGTAACAAAATCAAACTGATGCAGATCTTCTTTGAAAAATTGACACGCACGAGACAAAATAAAACAGACTGCTAAAGTAAAAGCAGAGCTTTCTGTGCCCTCTCTGTGCTCTTTAAAAAGCTGATTGTACAAAACACAGTGGCAACGTGTGTATTAGATACACTCACTCCAAAAGCATAAATATAAAAAATGGAATCTGCAATAAAAGTATCCTAAAAACTGGCATTTCTGGGGGATGTTACAGTGAAATAAAGAAAATAAATGCAGCCAAATTTTCATCTGAAAATGTTGAATTTTAGTAAAAACAATGCTCTGTAGTTTGGTACTGTCATCAGACAAAGTGGATGTCTAAAGCCTTTGGACGTGCATTTGGAATGCAGTAAGTCTCCTTATCAGCTGGAAATATCAAAGCCATAAAATGACTTTTGAGAGCAGCTAAAAACCATTAAACAACAGCAATGTTGAGCCTGTTCCAAAATTTGAATGTACACGTGCTGAAGGCGCAAGCTAAACACATTTACCTTTAAATTCCCGCATTGTTTTCAAACTGTACAGTACTGTGAGTTACCATTTACTCTACTCTTTAGGCTATTTTTTCAGCATTATTTATTCTCACTTTAATTTTTGGATTTCAGTTTCTAGTTTGATTTATTAAATTTAATTTAAGGTACTCTTTTGTACCTTAAAGTACATTAATTTGCTTTGAAACGTCCTAGAAAATAATTTCCCTTAAACTGTTTGTACCTTCATCAGCCAGCAGGGGGAGGCATTTGCTCAATAAGAGTGCTCTTAAACTCACTGCAGGTGAAACCTGAAGAAGGCACAGTTTGATATCCTGCACAAAGGAAACCAAAAGCAGCACAATCACAGAATCTGTGCCGACATCTTTGCATTTACCCGATTCACACAGGACAGCTAAATTTCACCCTAAGATAGTGTCTGTATGTGTGAAATATAATAATAAATGATTGTACAGCTGCACTCTGGTGTCCACATTAATTCCGTAATGTGTAATGTGAGTAAAACGAACTAACATTTGATCTCAGCATTTACAGGTTCGCAACAAATGCAGATGGAAAAGTTTAATTGTATATAGCATTTGTATTCTATTTTTATCTTATTGTATATTTTATTCTATTTTATTCTACTGTATATAGTATTTTATTTTATTCTATTCTGTACAGTTGTGTACTGTATTTATTCTTATTTTATTTTATTCTAATTTTTGCTTCATAACTTTTGCACTGTCCACTTCCTGCTGTGACAAAACAAATTTCCCACGTGTGGGACTAATAAAGCTTATCTTATCTTATCTTATCTTAAAAATAAGGTCATGATTGTTTCCAGATGAGCAGTTTGTATCTTTTGAGCTTGTTTTATTGAGACATGATAATGTAAGAAATATTTCTCATGACAGTTGGACAGTAACCTAGAGTGCAAGCACTCTCTGTCAGTATATCATTTGACTGATTAGCACACTATAGAATAGCTTATATTACATAAATCTGAATAAGTTAAACCCAGGATGTCTGAGAATGTAACAGACTGATTCAGCTTCATCTCCACAAGGACAAAGCCTACAGGAAGTCTTTCAAACCACATGCAGGGTGATGTATCACACCAGGGGTGTCTAACTCCAGGCCTCGAGGGCTGGTGTCCTGCAGGTTTCAGATCTCACGCTGGGTCAGCACAAATTCAAAATGATTTCAGTGAAGTCAAATTATTATGATTGGGAAACAGACTTCGGATGCAGTATTTCTCTTCATGTAGGTGTAATTCCCATCAGGCAAGCGTCACAAAGATTTCTCCAACTGCTGTGATGGTTCTACGTGGTTTTAGGAAAATGAATAAAATCTCTTTAAAACAGAATATAAATAACGTTTGTTTTATATTACTGTAAATCTCTCTATATTGTGTATTACTTAACAGACATATTTTTTTTCTTTGTTCCATATTCTCTAGGTCACATTGCAGCAAACGTTAATACGTAAGATGTCTTATGGTTTTACTTCATTCAACAATCTAATTTATCCTTTGTTTAATAAACAACCTGAAAAAACAACAAAGAAAAATATCAACACATCCTTTAAAGCCAGGAGTTCCTTTCTAAATTAGGAAATGAATAATGTTTAAATAAAGTGTTTGGTCTGGAATAAAATAAACTCACATACAGTGCTGGCATATGAGTTTAATATCAAAGTAAGGAAAAGGATCAGTGATGATTCAGTGTAAACAGTAGAAATGGTTTCAATACTGTTAGCTGTCCAGTGGATTGAAGATGCAAACCTGCTGAGATCTGTGTTATGCTCAGACTCGAGTTCATCATTGGCCAGTTTATAAGACAGTCCCTCAGACTGCAGACCTGACATCCTGATAGAGATCCAGCAAACGTTAAGGCAAACGCATTTGTTTGGGAGGATTTGATTGATTGATTTTTACGTTTCAGTCCAGACTCCACACCAGTTGGTGGCGGTAAAGCACTATTTTGCTGTTTGCAAACCGTCAATAAATAATAACAAGAAGAAGAAGAAAAAGAAGAAGCACCTGAAAAAAATGTGGGCGGGGCTATTCATTACCGGAGTTTTTGAATAACTGGAAAAGATTACAAACGTGTACGTCTTTACCTGAGTAACATCGACAGAGTAACTCGCACTTTTTAATTTATTTATTTAATTATTTGAGTCGAAGGAGGAAATGCGAGATTGGATTTAACATGGGAGCGCCAGCAGCAGGTAAGAAACACGAGAGCAGCATCTCTAGCAAATTTATCTATAAACGTTACACTTTTAAATTGTATCAAAGTTTTGAAGGAAGGGTCTCGATGGGGTTTGTTTACACGGATTACCTGTAGACCTGATTATTTGAAACATAGGCCTTGATTAATATGAGCAGATCTGGTGTGACAGACAGAAAGCGAGGAAATGTAAAGCAAATGTGTGTACTATGAAGTACCATTAACCTCCTAAGACCCGAACTCTTCCATGGCATGCATTTTTCATTTCTCTTTGATATTCGGGCATATTGGGACCCGATAAATGTAAAAACAAAGAATTAGCAGATTTATTTATTTATTTATTTTACCTAATTTTTGTTTCTAAGAAAAATGAGAGCCACATATGAGGATATTCGTTTAAAATTTCGATAGAACAGTAGTAGTATAATGTCCTCGTAAGTCATTCAGTTTCGGTTTAAAATCGTCTGATTCTTTTATTTACAGCATGTTTCATGCGCAGTAGTCTTTAGTTTCTGCTTCTTGTTCAGTTGTTGCTTTGCATGCCCTGTACAGGCTCTTGGTAAATGCATTGAGGAAATTAATGACTGGTTGTGCCACAATTTTCTCCAGCTAAACAAAAACAAAACTGAGGTAATAGTCTTTGGTGCCAAAGAAAAACGATTACAGGTCACCAGAGAACTCTATATATCTAAAAACCACCAACCAGGCGAGAAATTTGGGTGTAGTGATGGATGCAGACCTAAACTTAGAAAAACACATTAAGACAATAACAAAATCAGCTTACTATCACCTCAAGAATATTTCAAGGATAAAGGATCTGATGTCTCAACAGGACCTGGAAAAACTAGTCCATGCATTCATCTTTAGTAGGCTTGATTACTCTAACAGCATCTTTACAGGTCTACCTAAAAAATCAGTGAGACAACTACAGCTCATTCAGAACTCTGCTGCTCGAGTCGTCACTAAGACCAAAAAAGTGGACCACATCAGTCCAGCTCTGAGGTCTTTACACTGGCTGCCTGTCCGTCAGAGGATAGACTTTAAAGTTCTGATGCTGGTCTATAAAGCTCTGAATGGTTGAGGACCAAAATACATCAGTGACCTCCTGACTAGGGCTGCACGATTAATCGTTAGAAAATCGCGATCTCGATTCATACTTATGTGCGATCTCATTTCCAAATGACAACGATTTAAAAAAAAAAAAAAAAAAAAAAAGACGACGACGTTTTGATCCGGGACGTAATCTGCATGAAAACAAGCGCTCACTCTTCCTGCTCAACAAATGACAAGGGCGGAGCCTTATACCACGTGATACAGAAGCTGTGCCGTGATGCTCAAATTGGCAGGGAAAAACAACGGAGAACAACGGAGAACACGTCAGGGATGACGAGAAAGTGACAGGAGAAAATTCGTCCCGGTCAACCACCCAAACATCAATAACGGGAACCTTATACAGCGCTTCCCTATACACGTCGAACTCCCGCAGGCACAAAGAAATTACGGAGGCTATTACTTATCACCTGACCAAAGATATATCAACACTGTGCAAAACGAGGGATTTAGGAAAATGATCAATACTCTAGACAAACGCTACACAGTGCCGTCCCGCAACTATTTTTCTATTGTTGCACTACCTGCTCTATACACGCAGTGTCGAGCAACGGTGGAGACAGAATTTCAAGCAGTACAACATTTTGCGGCAACGACAAAATGTGAGGCATTTATTGTTTTTATGTTTATTTATTGTTTTTATCTTCAGTTTCAACTGTTACGAAGTTGATGTGCAGTTAATAAGTGCAATAAATATTTATATTGGAAAAGAAAATCGTGAGAGAATCGTGATCTCAATTCTAAGCAAAAAAATCGTGATTCTCATTTTATGCAAAATCGTGCAGCCCTACTCCTGACCCAGTATGAACCTTCCAGATCCCTCAGGTCATCTGGATCTGGTTTTTTATCAGTTCCCAGAGTCAGAACCAGACACGGAGAAGCTGCATTCAGCTTTTATGCTCCATATATCTGGAACAAACTCCCAGAAAGCCTCAGATCAGCTGAAACACTCAGTTTATTTAAATCCAGGTTGAAGACTCACCTGTTCTCAGCTGCTTTTGAATAAAGCACCAAATCCACACTTTTAAGCTTAAATTTCAAAACTTATATTTTAACTACTGATTTTATCTACTGTTTTTTTAAATCAATTTTAAATCATGCTTTTTATTTGTTTTTGTTTTTTAAAGTCTCTGTAAAGCACTTTGAATCACCTTGTTGTTGAATTGTGCTATATAAATAAACTTGCCTTGCCTTGCATGAATAACATAAATATAAGATAAGATAACCTTTTATTAGTCCCACACGTGGGAAATTTGTTTTGTCACAGCAGGAAGTGAACAGTGCAAAAGTTTTATAGCAAAAATTAGAATACAATAAGAATAAAACACTGTACACAACTGTACAGAATAGAATAAAATACTATATACAGTAGAATAAATAGAATAAAATATACAATAGGATAAAAATAGAATACAAATGCTTAATACAACTGAGTAAAAATACAAGGAGTTCTAATAACTTATCAAAGTGTGTTTAACATTCTGTATAATCAATTTGTATTATTATTGCCTTCAAATGACTTCAGCTGGGATAAGTGATGGATGGAGCGAGTTTTACTGCGGTCCGGGATTTTCCAAACAGGGGGCTGGAAAGGAATTGCACTGGAGCACAGCAGGTAAATATAAGAAATAAAATGCATTTCATTGGCTATGGGACATATTTGTTAGACAAAACATGCACCTACAAATGACATGATGTTACTTTATTTGCAATATATATTTTATGCTAAATAAAAAAGCCTGAAACTAATATACAAATACAAAAAGCAAATCAAAGTAAAACTGTTCCTCATTCACATAAACGGGTCATCCCCAGAGAAAATCTGCATAAAAACGGACATCTGACTTGTGCCATGGAAATGCAAGAACCAGCTAAAGCTGCATATTTTTCTTTGAAAAATGCATACATGGCTTGCAGAGTTTAAACAGTATTAAGATGGCACATGCCATTTACATTTTCACCTGTAACTGTTGAGTATTTGTAGTATTTTCTATGGGCTGTGTCATATTTGTATTGTCTATACCACAGGAGTCGAACTCCAGCCCTCGAGGGCCAGTGTCCTGCAGGTTTTAGATATGTCCTTGCACAGCTGATTTAAATGGCTAAATTACCTCCTCGACATGTCTTGAAGTTCTCCAGAGGCCTGCTAATGACCTAATCATTTGATTCAAGTGTGCTGACTGGCGTTATCTAAAACCTGCAGGACACCGGCCCTCGAGGCCTGGAGTTGGACACCCCTGGTCTATACTGTTGATTGAGAGTTTTTGGGTTTGTTTTTTTTTTTAAGGTTACACAGTTAGTAAATCATTTACCATTGTAGCATTAAAATAAACACTGTGAGGCACTGTGTTTATAAGACTTTTAATTAGTTAATGAATTTTATTCTGTGTTTTCCACCAGGGGAAAACTCCAACAGCTAAAGTTGCTGTAAAATGTTTTGAATAGTTCATAACATTTTCAGTGGTCATTGAAAACAAAGGCAAGCTCAATTTCCCTTGATGGAGGAATTTGGATATACCACTTAACAAAAAAAATCAAGAAGTGAAACTTCGAGTGGAAGTGAAAGCACAGGAGAAAAAGAAGACGCAGAAGTTAGATCGTAACCTAATGATCCAGAAGAAACCCATGTCTCAGCCTCTAAACCAGTGTTTTAGAAGTTCATCCCTAAATTCTCAGTAAGCTTGTTTTTCAACTCTTGTATATCATTGGATGTTCATACCTGGGTGCATAACAGCCACTAGAACAAGATGTACAGTCCAACACGGAATAGAACAGCAAGAGCTGAACTAACTTCAGTTCAGGCAGCACAAGATGCCCTTCGACCAACACAAGATGCCGTTCAGCCCCTTCGACCAACACAAGATGCTGTTCAGCCCCCTCGGCCAACACAAGATGCCGTACAGTTCTTTCGACCAACACAAGATGCCGTACGGCCTCCGCGGCCAACACAAGATGCCGTACAGTTCTTTCGACCAACACAAGATGCCGTACAGTTCTTTCGACCAACACAAGATGCCGTACAGTTCTTTCGACCAACACAAGATGCCGTACGGCCCCCGCGGCCAACACAAGATGCCGTACGGCCCCCGCGGCCAACACAAGATGCCGTACGGCCCCCGCGGCCAACACAAGATGCCGTACGGCCCCCTCGGCCAACACAAGATGCCGTTCGGTTCCTTCGACCAACACAAGATGCCGTTCGGTTCCTTCGACCAACACAAGATCCCGTTCAGGCCCTTCGACCAACACAAGATGCCGTTAGGGCTTTTCAGCCAAGACAAGATGCCGTTCGGTTCCTTCGACCAACACAAGATGGCCTTCAGGCCCTTCAAACAACACAAGATGCCCTTCAGGTAAAACAAGACGCCCTCCGGGCAACACAAGACGCCCTCCGGGCAACACAAGACGCCCTCCGGGCAACACAAGATACCTTTCGGGCAAAACGAGATGACCTTCGGGTCCTTCAGGCAACACAAGATAACCTTCGGCTCCTTCAGGTAACACAAGATGACCTTCGGGCAAAACAAGACGCCCTTCGGGTCCTTCAGGTAAAACAAGATGCCCTTCAGGCAAAACAAGATGCCCTTTATGCAAAACAAAATGCCATTCATGCAAAGCAAGATGCACTTCGGGCCCTTGAGGCAAAACAACATGCCATTCAGGTCCTTCAGGCAAAACAAGAAGCCCTTCGGGCAACACAAGATGCCCTTCAGGCGAAACAAGATTCTCTTCGGGCAACACAAGATGCCCTTCAGGCAAAAGAAGGTGCCCTTCGGGCAACACAACATGCCCTTCAGGCAGCACAAGATGCCCTTCGGGCAACAGAACATGCCCTTCAGGCAACACAAGATGCCCTTGGGTCAAGACTAGATATCCGTCAGCCTCTTCAGGCAACACGAGATGGTCTTAATGACACTTGTTCACCTTTTGTTGACGAATCAGCAGCAGGTAGCAGTTCTGACTATGAAGAAATCATGAAACGCATTAATATGGAGTCTGAAACTGTGTTGGATGATGATTAAATAAACTTTAATGAAAATCTGCTCCACTCTCAGCTTATCCCCTCTTTCACTTCTCCAGTAATTTTAGTGGGCCCTGGTGGACACCCTGCCTCTTGCCTTGTTCTCACAGGATGGTCTCACTGAGCAAAATACCCTGTGCAAACAACTT
This sequence comes from Oreochromis aureus, assembly GCF_013358895.1. Classification (NCBI taxonomy): domain Eukaryota; kingdom Metazoa; phylum Chordata; class Actinopteri; order Cichliformes; family Cichlidae; genus Oreochromis; species Oreochromis aureus. The sequence goes on along the minus strand of NC_052950.1, from coordinate 35,714,097 downwards.
CACACAAGTAAACAGCTCACCTGATATGCTGTTAAAGGTCTTTACGCCTGTTATTAATGATGATTTTTAATGATGAAACCTGCCTGTTCCAGTGCTCATGTCCAGGTCTGTACCAGTGCAGTGTGACCGGCCTGGTGTTTTTAATGCAGGGAGAAGGAGACGTGGTTTACAGGACTGTCCCTTGGAACAGGAGGCTGCTGACCCAACACCACAAGAAGCCTGCAGGACCCCTGTTTGACATTAAATGCCAGCAGCAGTCTGTGTGTCAGCTTCATCTCCCACACTGAGGTCATCTCCACAGGTGGAGGTCAGTTCTTGCAGGTCGCTCATGTGAATGACGAGGGCATCGAGTTTATTAACTCTCACCTCAGGATGAAGACTCTCCTCCTGACCCAGTCCAAGCTTTGGTTCTGCTCTTCTACAAACCCCTTGTTGATCCTGATCTCAGATCTTTCCTCAGTGTGTTGTTGCTTCCAAGGAACATCGTGATCCGTGATTTACAGAAAACCAGGAGGAAACTAAATGGAGATGAGAGGTACATAGACACTTCTCCTCACTGCAAACTGCATCCAAAGCAGGTTTACACTCTGTCCACTGTTCCTGAGGATGATCTGATTGAAGTTCAACCAAAAGAGAGAGATTTTTATGATAAGTACCACGACAGTTACTTTACGACATTCCAGGTGATTTTAAGAAGAATCCTCACAGATGTTAACCTCAGTCTGAAAGAAAAGAGCAGCTCCACATGTGTTTGGGAAAGAGATGTCTTTTCTCCCCTACAGTGGGAACTTTGAATCGTCCTCCTTCTGAGAGGCTGGCAAACACACGAAGCTGCTTCGTTGAAGGGATATCAGGACCTGTTCTCAGCAGCCTGATCGACAAACTGCTGGAGAAAACAGTGATAACTGATGCAGAAAGGGAGGAAGCAGACAGGATGAAAAACAAAAGGGAAAAAGCACGTTTTGTTATTGACACTGTGAGGAGTAAAGGTGAAGCTGCCAGTTCAGAGTTAACTTTCTCCATGAGAATGATCACATCCTCTGTCAGCACCTCAGGTTAAACTGAATGGATATTTTATGGATCATAATGTGTTTCTTTAATGACGCCAAAGTCATTTTTATCTTTCTTTGACAACTGAAGTGAGTGAAGAAAGACATTTTTTAAATGTTATTCTGAAACCATATAATTTAAACTTTTCATCAAATTTTGCAGCTGCATTTATTTTTATTCTGCACTTTGTCACAGACGTTAGAGTTCTTCTGTTAAGTTATTGTGACTGTGTGAACCAAATCTGACAGGTGAATATAATTATTTGAAAAAAGTTGAATTACATTCAATTTTGATTTGTTTCAAACAAGTTCTATAAAATTAAAAATGTTTATAAATTGTTCTTTACTGCAGATCTCACATGTTATTTATGGAAGGAAGCACGAAGTTCTCTGTATGTTTCTGATTTAAAAATCCACAAACGCACTTTTTATAAAGACAGCTGAGTGGTGACAGTGATTTCAACATCCTAGTCTGAGTTTAAATAAAGGGAAACAAACACTAAAGTGTCTTTAATCTGTGTTTGAACCTGTTTCAACAAATCTGTCAGAAACCAAACAGCTAAACACATTTACCTTTAAATTCCTGCTTTGTTTTGAAATTATGTAATATTGTGAGTTAGCTTTTAGTCTGCTCTTTAGGGTGTTTTTCAGCATTATTTATTCTCACTTTTATTTTTAGATTTTCAGTTTCTTGTTTACTTTATTAAATATAATAACTTGTCCCCATGGTTATTTAACTTGTTTAAAGTAAAGTGAAACAATGTTTTGCTTTAAGACGGCCTTTAATAACATATCAAACTAATTTACTTGAAAGTGTCTTAAAAGATCATTTCCCTTAAACTGTTTGTACCTTCATCAGCCAGCAGGGGGAGGCATTTGCTTAATAAGAGTGCTCTTAAACTCACTGCAGGTGAAACCTGAAGAAGCCACGGTTTGATATCCTGCACAAAGGAAACCAAAAGTAGGACAATCACAGAATCTGTGCTCACATCATTAGACAGCTAAATTTCACCCTAAGTTAGTGTCTGTATGTGTGAAATATAATAATAAATTATTCTACAGCTGCACTCTGGTGTCCACATTAATGCCGTAATGTGAGTAAACCAAACTAACATTTGATCTCAGTATTTACAGGTTGGCAACAAACGCAGAAGGAAAAGTTTAAAAATAAGCTTCTGATTGTTTCCAGATGAGCAGTTTGTATTGTTTCAACTTGTTTTATTGAGATATGATAATGTAAGAAATATTTATCATAAAACAGTAACCTAAAGTGCAAGCACACTCTCTCAGTATATCATTTGACTGGTTAGCACACTATAGAATAGCTTATATTACATAAATCTGAATAAGTTAAATCCAGGATGTCTGAGAGTGCAACAGACTGATTCACCTCCACAAGGACAGACAGCCTACAGGAAGTCCTTCAAACACATGCAGTTTGATGCATCACACGGTTTATTCAACTTTGCGCTCACAACACTCAACATGGGCTTTAATAATCATCAGATTGTTGTACTGGCAGACCGTGGTGGTGGTCCTCATTTTTAAGAAGGCAGTTGGAGGGTGTGTCCCAACTATAGGGGATATCAGACTCCTCAGCCTCCCTGGGAAAGTCTATGCCAGGGTGCTGGAAAGGAGAGTCCGTCCCTTAGTCGAACCATGGATACAGGAGAACAATGGGAGTTTTTCCCAACCAGTCTGGTTGTCTTTATTCTCAAGAGGATAAAGAGCTGGTCCAGTGTTCCACGACCAGGACGAAAGCCACATTGTTCCTCCTGTGTTGTGTGGACTTGGAGAAAGCATATGACCGTGTCCTGTGGGAGGTGCTGCGGGAGTATGGGGTGTCTGGCCCATTGCTACGAGCCATTCAATCCACATACAACCTTTGCAAGAGCTTGGTCCGCATAGCCGGCAGTAAGTCAGTCTACTTCCTGGTAGGTGATGGGCTCCGCCAGGGCTACCCTTTGTCACTGATTCTGTTCATAATTTTTATGGACAGAATTTCTAGGCATAGCCAAGTGGCGGAAGGCTTTCACTTGGGTGGTCTCAGGATCTCATCTCTGTTTTTGCAGATGATGTGGTTCTGTTGGCTTCATCAGGTGATGGCCTCCAGCTCGTCTTGGAACGGTTCGCAGCCGAGTTCGCAGCAGTGGGAATGAGAATCAGCACCTCCAAATCTGAGGCCATGGTCCTCAGCCGGAAAAGGGTGGAGTGCCCTCTCCGGGTCAGGGACGAGACCCTGCCCCAAGTGGAGGAGTTTAAGTATCTCAGGGTCTTGTTCACGAGTGACAGGAGAAGGGAGCCGGAGATCGATAGACGGATTGGTGCAGCGGCCACAGTGATGCGGACACTGCACCGGTCCGTGGTGGTGAAAAGAGAGCTGAGTGTAAAAGCGAAGCTCTCAATTTACCGGTCGATCTACGTCCCTAACCTCACCTATGGTCACGAGCTGTGGGTAGAGACCGAAAGAACGAGATCATGGATACAAACGGCGGAAATGGGTTTCCTCCGAAGGGTAGTGGCCTCTCCCTTAGAAATAGGGTGAGAAGTTCGGCCGTCCGGGTGGGGCTCAACTTGGGCTGCTGCCCCCGCGACCCAGCCCCGGATAATCGGAAGAAGATGGATGGATGGATGGGATTGCTGTACTGAACTACTCAGTGTCATGTCATCTTGATTTTGCTTTATTTATTTATTATTTTGCTGCATTTAGGAAGACATTTTCGGCTCTGCTTCTACTTTGTTGACTTATTAAACATATTTCAGTCTTACCTTACATCATACTGTGAATTGTGCTGACGTTTGTTGTGTTTAAATTAATATTCATGTGTTGGAAGAACACAACAGTTTCTCAAATCTCAAATTAATAAAATCTACATCTTACAGTATAAAGCGCCTCGAGCGGACTGTTTTTGCAATTTAGTGCAATAAAAGTGTATAAATAGTGATTATTTTTTTTTCAAAAGATACAGTAAATAAAGTAATGTTAGCAGTGGGTGATATGTAAACACTGTCATGACTTTGTGTAAACATTTTGTCTTTTATAAACTATAAATGACATGGATTCTACATTGTAATGGATGTGATGTTCTATAAAGTGTTTTTAATAAAAAAATAAAAAAAGAGGCAAAAATTAGTTTGTTTCTTTATTCAATTTTTGAACAGTGGTACTCAGTCAGTACATATTCAGTAAATGCAAATTATTTACATGGCAGCGCACTTCAGGCATAAATCTAGACCCCTATATAAAACATTATGGCATTATAGCAGTGACAACTCCTCCACAGTAGCAGGTGGGATTTTTCTTTTTTGAGGACGGCTCCTTTTACCTTTCAATACGGATGGTCTGTTTATGTTTTGATCAAGAGTCTTTTTTTGGGCAGCTGAAGAGGAGAAGTCTATCTTAAGGCCAACCACTGACTGTATCTTGGTCATATTACCCAGCAAAACCCAGTATGCAGGTTCATCTGTAACAGGCCTTGTGCCACGGATCCGCACTGTTGCTTCTACTTTAAACAGAAGAGCAGCGACATGGCTGCAGGTCTCCGCGACTCCGGCCATACAGGTGCAGTGGGCGGCTTCAACCTTCCCTGTGATGCTCACAGTGACCCATGGCTGCAATGCTGGTTCATGCAGTCTTTGAGAGTGCAGCACCTGAAACACACACAGACAAAGTTAATTTAAAGACAAGAACTATGAGCCAAGGCCGACATAAATGTGTTTTATCTACTTTATCATAAATGTGACAGTGTTTAGAAAGTTAGCACATACATGTAATTTTTCATTTTTTTATGCATCCATCTATAGAACGCTGCATGTTATATTCTAAATCTGCCTGTTCTCTCTCAGAAACCTGCCTGCAGAAAATGAACCTAAAGTATGTAATGCAAGGATGTAATCACTTTAGAGATGGAGAAAGCATAAAGTGACAATTATGAATCACTTAATATGATAAGGAGATTCTGCAGGTCATTAATCAATGTATAAAACTAAAATAAAATGTATTTTTAGTGACACAAGATACAAATATTGAAGCAAGATGTATAATTAGAATTATTTATAATAAATATGAATAAATCAGTGCAATTTCTTTAACCATAAAGAATAACTAAATCCTTCAGGACAATGTCACATCAATGCACTGAACTCACTATGTTATCCACCTAACAGCCTCCACATGTTCTCACTGTAATTTCACCCTCATGAATGAATTTATGCTGCACTAATCTGAATGTTTGCAGGGAAATCAAACGCATTTCACACGCAGTACTCGAGCTGACTTACCTTTGTTTGAATGACGACTTGTAGCGCTGACTCCACAGATAAGGTACGAAAATATGTCAGGCTACGTCAATAGCGGTTGGTCTTCAGGGTTTCTACTCCACAGCCGTATTTCATACGGGTCCACATTTCCAATGCACGCTATTTTCTGCAAGTACCGCTGCTTCGCCTCTGGACGCAATCGGTCTCTATACAGTCCATTCTCTTTTGAGCTGCTTTTAAGCATCTTGTAATCGTGTTCCAACACAGTGTGTTTGTTTTGATTCGTAGACCCCGAAAATGGTGCCGCGCTCCCACAATGCATTGCGGCGTGACGTCAACTCCAAAGCCCTATATAAAAACTGAATATAAATTTAGGCACTTCCGCCCTGGCTTCACTTTTATAACGGTGTCTTTGACTTTGAAAGGATCGTAAACCCGCTTCCTGTGTGCGCTCTGACTGCCGCTGGCTTGCGCTCTCAGATGGAGTGATCGGTCCCAGCTCAGCATCCAGCCTTCACACCGGACGGTGCGCCTGTGAGAGGAAGAGCAGAGCCGCTCTCTGTCGTTCAGCTTTTCAGCTTCTTCACTGAGTTTACAGCCTCGCAGACAGAACTTTGGCCTTTTTGGAGCTTCGGATCTTCGTTTTACAACATTTCATCCCGGCGTAAACAAGCGGAATTTAAGCTTTGGAGGAGAGCGCAGCGGAGGTCTGGAGATGAACCCCCCGTGTGCCCGCTGTGGCAAGATCGTGTACCCGACGGAGAAAGTCAGCTGCCTGGACAAGGTGGGAACTTTTCTGTGGGGGCAAGTCAGACGTTAAACAACTCCTGCATGATGAAAACATTCAGTTTAACACAGAGAAATACGTTTAAACTGGAGGTCACGTGAATGGTGAAGTGAGGAAAACTCACCTTTAAAACAGTTTCTAAGCTTCGTGCTTCCAAAAACACAGGATCATTATATATATAACTACCTTTTAATGAGTGCAACCCTAGTGTGGGCTATTTAAGATGGTCTAGTGACAAAAGCTGTGTTTACACCTATAAACCGTTGTAGAGACCAAATGTGTGGGTTTGCCGTTTAATTTACCAAATTTATTATATCTTAGTTCCTCTGTTATTTAAATTTATCTAAAACAAATAAACAAATTAATATATTTTTGTTAATTTAGATTAAACCCAGCTTGCTATAAACACAGTTTACAGTTTTTTAATGTCATCGGTCAGCTCACTTCAGTTGTTTTTCTCTCTATAGTTTTGTAAATAAAATTATTAAAGTGTCACAATTACAGATCCAGAAATATTGTGACAGCCAGCTGTTACCATAGCACAGACTTCCTTATAAATAACTGCTCGAATGGCTCAATGATATGATGAATAATGGCTGTAACAGGAATGTTTTGGACCATCTTTGCTCTTAAATTCCGGCGTAAAACCACATTGTTAATTTGTGCATTTGCTGGTAACACCTCTGTAATAGTCGCTTGCATAATGGTGATAAATTATTAAAATATCTTCAGCAGCCTCATGCATTCACTGTCAGTCCTGTGAGGCATCAGATGACACAACAGCATGTAGGCAGCAGCGCACATAATATTAGCTCCTCGTCTTTCATCACAAAAGACTCTTGTTTTAGGAATCAGCAGCAGATAAACAGTTTTTGATTGTAGAAGTAGGAAGAAAAGATCTGGATCCAACTTTATCATAAGAGCTCAACAATGAGGAGAGTGTGGTTTAGAAAGAGAGAGCAGTCTGGACCAAATGCTGCCTTAAAGTCTGGGTTATAATAGAACTAAAGGCAGTGTTGGAGGCAGTCATTTAGAGAGGGACGCAGGCAAAGACAGAAGTTCAAGAGAGACATAAAGACGTTTGCTATTCGAGGATGTCCCTGCTGTCCCTTACAAAATAACCTTTAATCAGATGTTTTCACAGGTGTCACTCATTTTACATTTTTGACACAAAGTCTGAAAAATAAAACTAAAGAAATAAAAAAAGAAATCCAGGATTTCTGTTTATCATCTGTGTTTTAAATAAAAACTCCTGCAGAATCAACATTAAAAATAACAGCAGAAATGTTTTAGTGCACAGTTCCTATTCTTGCCATGAAGAGTATTTCAGAGTTAACAGCTTTTTCTAGATCCAGTACGATTCTGATACCTCGTCTTTGGTCATTTTTCATTATCAACTCCTGATCCAGTACCAGTGTTAAATATACATATATAAGCTGTATTACTCACTAAGGAAGAGACTGGGAATCGGTCATGAAGTGTGAGGCAACAACAGGGCAGAGTTAAAAGCTGATGTACCAACTTTATTTTAAAAAATTAAATAAATGTGACCAAGAATTTAAATTTACAGAACTGGGGTTTGTTATTAGAATATTAACAGGACCAAAATCAAAATCAAAAAGGTACATTTAAGATTTAAACTCAGTGTGGAAGTCTTTTCTGTACTTTTCATTCACAGTCTTGCTAGTTTCTGCTTTCCCTGCTGGCTGTGTCCCTTTGAATGCACCTCCTCACACGTGGATGGAGCTCACAGAGAGCGGTGAAGTAAACATTAAAGAAGCTGAAGAGAGCACATCAGGTTACAGTAACGATGCAATCAGTAGCGGTTTTAGATACGGGCGACACGGGCGGTTGCCCGGGGCGGCATCGTGATGGGGGGCGGCATCACGGGCATCGGTACAAAAAAAAAAAAAAAAATGCTCGTACTCATGCTGCCCCGACGGCAGCCAGCGCATACTGGGAATGGCATAGGCACCGATCGGTTTTCTATCGCCCATTTGCTGGGAGTTTGCTGCTCTGCTCTCCACAGTAAATAGAGACGGGAGACTCTCTCTTCAAACGCTAGCTCGACAGCTGCGATCTAGCAAAGATACCGTCTGGCACAACTTCCTCCCACATTTCCGGTTCACGCGCGTCAAAATGGATTTTTCTTGGTGCGAATGTGCGAATGTGCACGCGTCAAATTAGGGGCGTTTGGGGCATTTTCGCTCGCGTCTATCGCGTTCGGTGTGAACACACCGTAAGGGCGCCCTCCGTTTGCGAGGTGCGCCTGCCGCATTCTGTGGCTGGCTGGAGCAGCATCTAATAACCAACTGGCAGAATAAAATAAAATAAAAACAAACCAACAAACACGAAAACAGCAGACATTATGATGCAGACTTATAATTTGCACCGATGTTTTTTCGAAATTCTATACACGAAAAGTGAGCGCGAGAGCCCTCGGTGCGCCTGCTCGCTGCTGAAGTCAAAGTAAACTTTATTGTCATCTCCGCTACATACAGTCCAGTATATAGAGAGACGAGATGATGAGGCTCCAGTTACAGCAGTGCAAATAAACGAACAATAAATATAGTAGAGTAAGAAAATAAATATACGCTTTAGGACTCGGGGTAAAGGGATCAATAACAATTTAAAATTTAGAATTTACAGTTTGAGGATTTAAAGTCTCACACACAACCCGTCGAAAGGGGAGGGAGACCTGGTGGGAGTGTTCGCCCAGGGCGCCAAACAGGCTAGGACCGCCACTGGATGCAATAAATCTTTAAAAGATAAACTGAAGTTAACGAGTGTGTGAGCCACAGAGAATCTGACGGGAAAACGTTGTCATAATGACAAACAAAATAATTACAAAATTAACTTTGTGTTTTTATTTTCTTTGACTTGAAGCTCTAGATTGTGACCAAAAACCCACGAGGAAAGTGTTCATGAGGTCACAGAGCTCAGGAGCTCAGGGCTGTTTTATCATAGATTCTTATAGTACTGAAGTCTTTTTGAAATCAAAGGAGTCGCCCCCTACTGGCTATTACAAAGAAAGCAGGTTTAAGGCACCTCTGTAGCGGCTTTGCTTCTCTGGTTTAGGGAGTTCCCTGTTTACTGCACATCTAACCCAGTGAACATACTTCAAATGGTTGCATCACGCCTGTCCCAGCTCACAGTCTTAGCAGGAAAAACAAACAAAAAACTTTAATCTGAATTTTAACAAAATACTTTGTACAGAAAGATAAAAAATCTACGCAGACAGTTAGCAAAAGAACAGAACAGAAGAGAGATCCAGTTATAACATAAATACACACCAGGGGAGGAAACTAAGGAAGAGGTGAACTGAAAAAGAAAACCATTTAAGGAGGGAAGTCAGCTGACTTTCAAAATAAAACAGGAAGTGAATTGAAAGTGACTGTCCATGCAGATGCTAATCTGCAACCAAAAAAATATTCTGAAACACGTGTGCTGGTACATATCTGCCTCTGTTAGCCTGTTAAGGGTCCGAAATTGAGGACGAGAGTAAAACAACAATGGTCCAGAAGAGCATATCAATATCAGCATGGATCTCCACCCAAAATACACTTCAGATTGCTTTTTATAATATCAGGGTATTATAACGCCCCCTCTTGCGTTTTCAAGCACATAATTTGCATCTTAAGAACATTATTTGCCTCTTCTACAGACAATGATCAATTTTAAGAGATAAATGCAGACACAGAAGTTCCCCTTTCTGGCATCCTCTTCCAAATATGGTGATGATCTCAGGCCTTTGAGGTCCCCATGGACTTATCCTCCTTCTGTCACCTGTTGTCAAGTAAACTCAAGTGCAACATGTTGCTGAATACACTCAGGCCTTTGCTCCGCTACTATTTTTACTGTAACCATATAATCAGCATATAAGCTTTTAAGATTATAGATTTAACTCAACGATTTAAAGTGATTATAACTGCACCTGGAATAAAAATATTAACATGTGATTATGATAACACCTGTAATACAAATTATAACATAATGCCAGCAGCTTCAATAAATGCTTTGATGAATTGATAATTAATATAATGATAAAGATGATGGTTATGAACAGTAACCGTAAAATAATTTCTTTAATCCTACACCGCCTAGCTGGTGTTGGTGTCAGTCTTGGAGCTGGAAACAGCTTCATGAAGTGATTTCTAGTCAAGATGGAGATAAATACAGGTGAGAAATGTAGAGACATTCAACTTCTTACCCATTCAGGTTTTTGTTGTGCACTTTCTGTAGCCTTTAACCTAAAAGGGAGCCTCTTGAAAATGGCTGCAGCTGTTGTTTAGCCAATCTTCTTGAAGTACAAAAATTGTAGGTAAAAATAACAGATGAAATATTTGATTGCTTGACACAGAGTCAAATATCAGCCTAACTGTGTATTAGTCCGTTTCTAGTTCTTCCTTTACTGAAACTGAGTGTGTGCTCTGTGCAGTGAATAAAAGTTTGACCTGTTACAGGTTCACTGAGGATTTGCATTTCAACACATCCTGCTCTTTGACTGCACTTAAGTAGAGGATTAATATAGAACTCATATGACCATGTTGACATCTCGAACACAAAATGCAGTCGCTTTCTAACTCATTTGACTTTGAATTTGACTAATCCCAGAGCGGGACAGATGGAGGACGATCTGTGCTGGATATTAAAATGAGTAAAACAGAATCATATCTGTCACATTTTCTTCTGAACAAATATCAGTTTCCTTTCAGCTTCATACTTCATGTAGAAATTTTCTGATTTTTGTAGCAACATAAGGTGGAGCTGCTCAGTCAGAGTGTTTGTGGTCTGGTGGTTGTTATCATGTGATCTAATCATTGATAGTCTTGTGATAACAGGTAGCATAAGAAGCAGGAGCCTCCCACTGGGACTCTCAGATTTTGGCACATGCAGCCTTCAAAAGGACTCTGTGCAGACGAGGTGTGAGATCTTAGATGTGACTTGTAGTGTGGGGAGACCTTCACAGGTGAAACAAAGGCAAAAATAGCTGAATGCAAACATCAAACTAAAACCAGTGACCTTTCAGGGGTCAAGAGTCAGTGACCTGGAGTAACTCACATACCTGAGGCATCTCTCGCCTGAGTGCCTGAGAACGGGGCAGCACCGAATACCATTTTAAGGCTCCGGTTCTTCATCAGCTATTAAACAGCCAAAAGTGAGAGACCGAGCAGGTGGGAGGTGCTTGATTTTTTCAAAACTTGACAAAATGACCATACAGGAAATAAAAACAAATAACTGTCCTGAGCAGCATGGGGTCAGTACTGTGGCTGCAACAAAGGGGTGTGGCTATAGAGGTCTATGATAAAGACCAGCATGACCACAGTAAACACTTCCCAGAGGACTCAGTTTTCAGTGTTATTTAATATATTATATGCTTATTTTGTATATTAAACTTAGCATCAGAATCCAAAAGTAGAATAAAGAAGGGTGGAGGGCTTTAGGGTGGATCTGTCCTGTAACTGACTCGTTTTAAAAAGCTAAGCTGATGATGACCAAAATGCTCAACTTAAGACTTTAAAAACTGGACACTGCAAATGTTTGGGTGACATTATCATAGCTGCATCTGTCTTTCATATATAGCTGTGGTCACTAGCTGCTCTCTCACTGTGTGATCCAACAGAGAGCAGTGCCAGCAGCCGAGATCAAGCCTGTTGATTAGCAACTTTTTTTAAAAGAAAGTTGGTAAAGAGCCAGAAAAACAGACTGAATCTAGAAACAAAGTGACTCAAGTGTAATGCTCACCTGTGAGTGAGACGGACTTCAGGCACTTAAGCTGAGCTGATATGCATTTCCACATTTAAATAAGCAAATAAATAGGCAAATGCATCCCTACCCATGCTTACCATCTGCCTTTAACCACATCTTATTACATGAGCAGAACTTCCTACAAGCAACTAACCACAGATAATAGTAGAGCCTGAGTGATATACTGGTGGGGCCGATGTTAGCTATCTGCCGATTATATTGGTATCTACTTTTATAATATGACATACATTAAAATTAAAAAGTAAGCAAGAGATGGAAGAATCAGAAGTTGTCTGCATATGCTTGTGCAACATCCCAAATGGAAACATGCATGTGTGGTCTGCTACCAACACGACAGCCAGCTGATCCTTACAGAGTTGGGCAGGAAAGTAGTAATCGTGGACTTGATGACAGAAATCTATTTATGTTTGGTGTGTCTGAAAGAAATAGATAGATCTTATTTTTAAATGCACAAATATCGGCACTGGTCCTAAAAATCCAAAAACAATCGGGCTCTAATTTAAGAAATTAACATAAAGGAAGGCAATGTGGAAGTGCCTTAAACCTGCATTCTTAATGACCACAGGGAGGATGAAAACTGTGGTTCTGAAATCAATGCCCTGACCTCTGTAACAACTTTACAGGCGAGTTTAGAGGTTCAGTGGCTCGTGTCATGTCACAGTAAATGAAAAATGTAGTTGATTTAGTCATTTTTTAAGTTTCAGAAAGAAACATGATCCACAACTGCGTCTTCACATCCAGTTTCAAAATACCAAGACAGGCAAAATGTAGTGCTTGAGATTTCATGTGACATCATAAAACAATGGGCGATGGCTGTAGCCATCTTTTGTACCATTAATGCATCGTAGGCATTACTGTACTAACCAGGAAGTTCAATGAGGAAAACCACAGAATGAAGCTTGAAAAAGTCTCCATGAAAAGGACGCAGAGATTTCAGAAACAAACTCCAGACTAATTCTAAACAAACACAGATCAGTTCAAACCTCAGTTTTTCTTCTGAGGGGATGAAAAAACACTAAATGACAAACTGGCCACATCATCATGAAGTATTTATTCTCATATACTTCCAGTTCTCCATTTTCCTCTACATCTCTATAGATGACATCTTTCACCAGCGTAGCATGTTTACTGGGCATTAATGGTTCCACGAGGGTATCACTGAACTATGGAAGCATTTGAATCTATTGATTCGAGTGTGAATCTGTGTGTTTTCAGAACTGGCACAAAGGATGTTTCCACTGCGAAGTTTGCAAGATGACGCTGAACATGAAGAACTACAAAGGCTATGATAAGAAACCCTACTGCAACGCGTGAGTCCCCAGTCTCTCTCTCTGTTCATGTAGCACTGAGGTCTCTCTCCTTCTGTACATTATAAATAACTTCAAATACTCTCCAATGTTTTGCATGTTGTACTTCATAATGATAGGTTTGCAGAGTGCTTATCTAACCTTGCCTTGACTCAAGTGTGACGATTATACATGAATGTTGTGCGAGTATAAACAGCATCGCCTGGCTGTAGCTGCTGTGTTATTATCTGCAGGCGGCTCATATCTGTGTGGTGATGCTTCCAGGTTTTTATAGCAGTGCTGGTTTCAGTTTTTGGTTGGTTTCAGTGGTTTTGGTTGCGAGCCCAGCCCAACTTCACTCCACTACTGTTGCTCCTCCCACAGAGCATTTCACTTTTCCGTTAGCATGTTCTGCTTGTTATGATCTGTGCAGATTGAGACACAACAGTGCTGTTTGTAGCCAGTAGAGAATACTTACTGTGTGCTGCCAGACCTTCATAGACGAGATTAAAAACTCTCCAAGGATTCAAGACTTGGATCTGCATTTGATGGAGGATGGGAGTAAATTACAGCTTGTGCTGCAGACATTGTTGTAGTATCTTATTGGGAGGTTGTGCCTCTGACCTTTGACCCTGTTACTGTTAGTTGTTTGATGATCTGAGTGTCTGTCCTTGTTGCAGCCTGCTCTAACAAACAGCATCGACCAGTAAAATAAAAATCCAACACTCCATTTATTCACTCAGCTGTTGTCTACTGCTTCCTGCTAAATGTGCAGCTGTTTGGTGTTTTTTTGTTTAAACTGTTGACAGTTAAACAGATTCCAAAGTAGATTAAGGAGACGAGACTTTCCTCAATCAGGGCGGACTAATGTTTGAAGCTCTGAGGTCAGAGGATGTCACATTTATGCATTCAAGAGTAGTAGTGGACTATTACTGGTTACATTCAAGGGTTCAGAGACTTTGTGTGGCTTCTTCTATGTTGGCAACAGAAATGCTGAAGTTAGCTGCAAGTTTTCTTGAATTCGACTTACAGGTTGTCAAACTCGACACACTCATCAGCTGTTATAAGTGTTTTATGTTTGTTGTTGCAGAGACCGTTGTCTATGGTGTAATCACACCTGAGACTACTATTTGAACGGGTCATGGTGGTGATCTGATGACATGGCGTCTCTCTTTCTTCCACTAAGCCAGATGTGCGCTGGTACCACTGTTGTTGGCGTCAATCTTACTGGACATTGTTCTCATTAACTACACATTGCAACAATTAACATCCATTAAAGCAGAAAATTAGAAAACTCTCCACCAGTTTGTCACTTTTAATACTTTATGTAATCATGTGATTATTTAATAACAGTAAAATTAAAAGTTTCCAAGTTGGAGAATAAACAAGAAATCCCCTCAGAGTAGAGCTGGGCGATATAAGATTTTTTCATATCACGATATGCTTTTTTCATTTCAGGCGATAACGATATATATCACGATATAAGCCAAATAACTATATATGTAAGATTTAAATGTGATGTTGCTCACAAATAAAATGTGAAATAATCAGCAGCTTGTTTTGATTTAAATATTTATTTCCCATAATAAGTTCAACAGGGCAGATGTACTTAAAATGAGGCTTCAGTTTTATACAAAATGAAGGCAAATATTACAAACTACACAAAAGGCAGCCGCTAAAGCGTTTAAGTTTCAAAATAGAACAAACAAAACAGACTACTAAATTGTCAGTTCCACTTAGAAACAAAATATTAATTCTAAAAATAAATCTTAGTTTATTTTACAGAAAAAAAGACAAAATTGACCAACTTACATAATATTGCTTTGGAAGCGCTGTCTGAGAGAAATGTTTATGTCCAGGGAGTCGGTAACGAGGATCCATTACCTTAATTAGCTGCTTGAATCCTTCATTTTCGACCGTGTTTATTGGTAGCATGTCTTTAGCAAGACGGTAAGCTATGGCATTCGCTATGTGGCTATGGCTCTTACCTTTTTTGTCATATGGTAAGACGCTGGTGAAAGCCGACTCAATTGACTGTTGCTGCTTCACAGGGATTCCCCTGGTTGTTTTCGATGACAAATTAGCGAGCGTGCTCCAGTGGGTGGCACTGCTTCAGGTGATAAAAAAGGTTTGTTGTATTTCCAGACTTTGTGAGAACATGCTTTCGGCACAATTTACAGTGCGCGTTACTCTGTTTTTTGTCAGACTTCAAATAGCCGAAATACCTCCACACTACGGAACTTCTCTGGCCTTTCCTTTCGACAATCTCTCCGACATCGGAACCGTCATCTATGTTCTCTCCGGTATTCTGGTCACCAAAAACCCGGCACGGCAGCTGGCTGCTTCCCAAACAAATACACACGCGCGCCTTGGCACTTGAGCTGTACGTAACAAGTTACGTGAGGTGACGCTGCGGCTGTGATTGGTTCGGCTCTGCGCTACTTAATTTTTATTGGCTATTGGTTTTTTTATAAGACAGGAAGACAGAGACCAGGTCTATCGCAATAGTTTCATTTTTCTATCGAGAAAAAGTTATTTCGCAATACATATCGTTATCGTTTTATCGCCCAGCTCTACCTCAGAGTTATTAACGTACAAAAAAAGGTAAATATTTGGACGATGTCCAGAAGATTTAGAGTAATGTTGCAAATTCATGTATTGTGAATCATTTATTGTTTTACAGTGTAACCATTAGTTACTGTCCTTGCAGACTGGCCTAAACTAGTAAGAAAAGCTATTAACAAAAACAATAAGAACCTGGTTGATGCATTTATATACTGGAAGCAGGTATCAGTGTGTTTGTAGCAAAGTCTCTGAAATGAGCTGAATATTTGTAGTAGCTTTATCAGAAAGTTATCTTTTGAATGGCAGCCAGCTGTGAAGAGAACAAGTACACTTTGTCCACCGCATCGACTTACTGGCCTCACACACAAACACAAACTCACAACAGGGCTTAAAGTCAGAGGCATTAAATCGACCTTTGACTGTGGTTAAAAATATGTTTCCTGGTGTTGACCTGGTCAGTGTTTCCTCTCAGAGATTTCTTGTCCTCCTGTAAACAAACAGCACTTTAAGCCTGAACAGGACTCAGAGCGATAACACTGGTGACTTTTTCACTCAGACGTCTTACTCTATGAAAGTGTTTCATCTTTGGGGTGGGTGGTATCCTTCTGTTTTTCATGTCCTCAAACCTTCCTGACATTCCTCTGTGGTACAATGATGTCACAGCATTTGTGTTAAAAATACGTTAAGGCTTAGATACTCGTGACTTAAGTCGTTGTAGTGCAATCAGACAACTACATAAACAGAAATATCAGGTGACTGATCCAATTATTGTTGTTTGAATAATGTTCAATACTGAGTAACAGCATGGTTAAGGAGCTCCAGACTCTCCCCATGCTAACGTCTCCATGTTGTAAACGAGTGTGACAGACAACATCTGGTAAAACCAGCATGGTTTGGCAGGATTTTCTTGCATGAAAAGTCATTTGTATGCAAGCTGTATTATACATGCAAATGTCTTCTAAACACTCCATGAGTACAGGGAAACACCCAGAGCTAAAAATGCAAGTGTCAAAAACTGCAGTTCCTGCAGGCACCACTTGAGGTGCACTCCTAAAATGAATCAGTTCCTGTAGACTCACATGTTAAAATGTCAAACAGACACTCTGGTTTTGCCCTCTGTGGGTTGTTTCCCCTCAAAACAACTGTGTCAGGTGGATGTTTTACAGCTGGCCCCCTGGATAACTAAATTAGGGACACGGCTGCATTGATTAACAGGCGTCCCTGCCCAGGCAGCTTCTGGTCTTTAAACAGGGCCTTCTCAGTTATGTGTGGGTGTGTGCTGCTGGTGCCTTTTGGAGCATTTTAATGGACTCACTAACAATATGATTTGCTGTGATGTACAGATGATCTCAGAATTCACATATTTTATTAGTCTTTCCACGAATTAGCTGATGTGTCTTCACAAACATTGCACTGGTGTGTCTTATGAATGCAGCTGATGAATTATCACTGCACTCTTTTATCCATACAAAGTAACTAAAGACTAAAACAATGCGATGGCTTCCAGAACAAAAATGTTGACACTGACTTTTAAAACAAACTACTGAAGTCAAAGTGGAGCTTTGCTTGTGTTACCTTCCCCGAAGTGGGCTAGGGCAGGGTGCAGGTTTTAGATCTCACCCTGGGTCAACACACCTGAATCAAATGTTTAGTTCATTACCAGGCCTCTGGAGAACTTCAAGACATGTTGAGGAGGTCATTCAGCCATTTGAATCAGCTGTGTTAGATGAAGGACACATCTAAAACCTGTGGGACACCGGCCCTCGAGGCCTGGAGTTCGATACCTTTGGGCTAGGGGATCAAGAAAGTAGCAATAGTGTCCCATAGTGGGGTACTAAATCTGCCAATCAAAAGAAAAATGTTCGCTGGTTCACCTTCATCAAACTCAAACTGCTTTTAAACAGGGACAGAAGCATTTTTGGTTTTTGTCTTGTTAGTCAAGTGGTTTGTGCATGCTATCACAGCTGAGGCTGCTCTGTAGTCAAACGCAGAAGATAATTTCAGTTCAGGGTCCTTGCCTTTATTTTATTACAGTACTGAAAATGATGGCCTTGGGATTTCTAAATACCCTGGTATACCATAATATCATGATAACCCCCATGTCTACTCACCATCAAATGAAATGAGATTTACAAATGTTGCGTCACTTGCTAAATGAGAATGACTCACACTTGTTTTCTACAAGCACCTTTAAGGTGTTTTTGCCTCTAAGTTTCTGCTGCACAAAACGCCAAGTCTATGTTTTCTGTCATATAACTTGTATGCATAGAGTTTAACCACTGCCCGTAACATTGTGTGTTAATTTAGGTCAGCCCTCACTACACTTTCACACACTCTAATGGCTTTAGTGTGTGTTTTTCCCATAAAACACATTAGAGTGTGTTTGCTCTCTGCTGAAGAAAGTCACAGCAGGTCAGTCATTAAATCGGTCCACTTACCACGGCAGCTTTAAAGATTGGAAGTCTTACATATATCTGAGGTTTCATGTTAGCGTTCCACATTTGGTGCTTTTGGCTTTTTAATTAGAAAGTACTTAACTCACAATCACACCTTCCACCTCTCATGGCCTGGGAGGACCTTTCAGTCTGTGAGAACAAACACATGAGAATGATTTCTGGATTAAGTGAAAAAAAGTTTATTTTTTTAGTAATTTTACCCAGTTAAAAACATTTGATATGACAAATAAACCCAGACCATAATACCTGTGAAATGTTTATCTTTAGATCTACCATATATGTACAGTTAGTAATAGAAACTGTCATTTAGCACTTTTATAGTCTTGCTGATCACTAGAAGTTCTATAGACTACAAGCAACATGTAACCGTATATCAAACTCTATTGGCTTTACCTACCTCACATCCATGTGGGCGTAGCCCAAGTCCAAGTTTCATTATTGAACAAATGCATCTCTTTTAATCTTTATAACTGTTCATTCTTGGGCTTAGTGATATTTGATGATAGAATCTAAGTTTCTAATTGGATAATGGATTCAGCCTGCAGGACTGATTACCTGACAAGTGTTGGATCTGTCTGTATACATTCTTCTTTTCCCTTATTTGTACTTGAAGGTCCAAAGGACAGGATGTAAATCATTGCTGTGGCATAGTTATCTCCATCCATCAGGGTGGGACAGTCAGGACACGCTGCCAGTCCATCACACGGCTGTTATTTCATAAACGATTAATGACTAGAAGAGTTTGAAAATGATGCCCACAGCACTCCAAGCAACGGTCCTCCCTCCAATAAAAGTCCCCCCTCTTGCAGCAGCAGGAACATTTTGTTTTCATTTACAACCATGAACAGTATTTTCTTTTTGGAGATGATTTGCATATTTTTTTCCAAAGCAAAGCAAATTATGATTTTTTTACAGGATAGTTTCAATTAAGATTATTTTTTGGAAAATGTCTTACTCTGTTGATGTCATATATATAGATGTACAGCATTTGTTTCCAAGGCTTTAATTCAAAATGCATAAAATTAGTAATGTTGGAAACTAACAGATAGTTCCACTAATGTAAGTTGCTTTAAATGCATTAAATCATTGCTCATTTTGAGGCTTGTAATTAACATGTGGTATGATTGTTGTTAATGTTTCATTTAATGTGATCAGATGTAATAAACTTAGTATCAGCTGTCTCCTGATGGGAGGAAAAAAGCAAAACGTCAAAGAAAATTCACAAGAAAAAGGCAGGTGTCTGTTTGTGTAACGGTTTAAGTATTAACAGGTCATGTGACAGAGACTCCTGTAGTGATCAATGAGTCCCAGTCAGTGTGTAATGTCCAGGGTTGTTGTTACAAAGTAAATAAAACCATTGCTTCTGTAACCGTGCGGTGTATGGGGCACAAAAAACAAGCTCTGTCTCTCAGCACAAAGTCTAAAAATATGGTAACTTCAACTTTTGTATGAATTTTGTCTTTAAATGCAGGAAAAATCAAAGATTTATAACTACAGCCTAAAAAAATACAGAGTTCCAGCAAAAGTCTTAATGGTGAAAAAAGATGAAGGAGCCATTTTTCCCTTTCTTGCCAGTTTTTTGAATCGCTGTGTGTGATTGGTTCCTTCCACTGCTGCCTGGCCTGCTGTCTCTGTCTGTTTGTTAGCCTGTCAGGTTTGTTTACTGTGCAGAAAGTGGCTGCAGACTTCCTGCAGGGAGTTCTTACTCATCAGTGAGAGTTTTGCTTTTGTACCTCACTGTTACATGTAGCGCTCAGTGTACAAACCAGCATCCTGTAATTACAGCGTCTCTGTGAGGCTGCGACTCCCTCTGACGCGCCTTGTTTTTAGTGCTGCTGTATATAACTGCTGTCTATTGTGCAAAAGCCCGGCAGCGATGTTTTTCTTGGCTGCTTGTGTCATCCCTCACCATTGTTGAGCTGTGGCTGAAGTCAACACTATAGTGACAACAATAACATCTGAATTGATGGCCTCATTTCTTATTTTTAGCTTTTTTTCTATCACTGCTTCATTTTATTCATGATGTTCTTTGTAAAATAGCAGGTTTGATCATTAAAATTAGTTAAATCAACACCTCCTTATTGAGGTTTTTAAATGGAGGAAATGGAATAAATGCTAGCTTTTAACTTTAAACTGTGAGAGAGTATTTATCATCAGTGGCAATGCTGAGTCCTGACAGTTTCTTTTAAACATCCATCTGCTCTTTGAGTTTGCACTTATTTTACAGTTTCTTCAATTAAATATCAGCTTCATTGCTATAAAGTACTACATTAGTCACATAACCTCAAATGATGGGAAGAAATATTTTTCTCCCACCTTCACTGAAGCTTCCATCCACATGCAGTTTTGCAGCTTTTTGCAAGACTAACCCAATCCCAGATCGCCTGTTAACTTCAAATGTTTTCCATTGCTGTGTGTCAGCAGTGCCAGTCATTGGTCACTCTTCAGTGAGCTAATAAGGTTTTAATGCCAAGGATCCTGAGAATTTAATCACTGTATTCATACCAATTTTCATCACCACCTCCTCAGAATCCTCACTGCTGCAATCTACAACAGTTGTGGCCAAAGGTCTTGGCAGTGGCACCAACACAAGCAAAAACTCTACCAGTTCATGGGTGAACTGAGTTAACTTTAATGTCATGATGCTTGGTCTAAAGGTTAAATGGGTTTCTTACAATAGATGTACATCTAGTGGAATTCTGTTGAGGCGCTTCATGAGTTGTTAGCATGATTTATATGATATAAATATGATGATACACATGACAAACATGATAAAGACACATGATACACTGAATTGACAGTTTGGCTAATGCGAAAAGATTTGTAGAAAAATGGATAATAATGTGAATGTGTGTGCTGCTGATGTGAGACAGTATGCAAATTTAATGTGCATGACACAAAGATAAAGAGGCCACCGCTGAAAATTCTTCAACCTTCAACCTTGAATTAATGCACTATTGAAAGAGTCCTTTTATGGGCTTTATTGACATCCTTGCTTGACCTGTCTAATTCACACACATGGGATACTGTCAGGTGTGGATTGTTTGGGATTGATTTTTCACTTATCTGGGAGCCAAGGTGCAGGACACAAGAGGCAGAACATTCAATAATAAGTCAGCCTTTTTATTGCAGCTGATAATAAAATAAACAAAGTTCAAATCTAAAGAATGTCTACAAAGACAAAAATATAAATGCAGAATCCAAAAACTCAAATATATTAATTAAGAATACCAAATTTAATTTGGGACCATGACATATGTCCTTTTTAACATGGACAACATTTATATTAAATTATTATTGGAGTATAAATAAAGAGACTATCCTTTATGTTTGACTTGAGGACAGACACAACTGACCTCTTTTTGACTTCAGAGGGAACCTAAAGGTCTGCAGCTCTAACGACCATAGTCCCGTGCTTTTCAAAATCCTATCTACACTCCAAAAGGGGAGGGGGACAAAAAAGAACAGGGGGGCAAGTAGGGACAAGGATTACAGAGGCACATGAGAGCCAAAACTCAAACACACAATGCCTACTGACTTTACTAATGGACTAATGCAACCAGAAACTAGCTTTCACAAGTGTAGAGAAACCTCAAGCTGTCGCCTCTCACACACAGGGCTCAGTGTTTTCTTCAGGCAAAGGCACACGCATGGATTCCTGTGGCAGGTCATGGGTTGAGTTTTAATCTGTCGTGTCTGAACCAGGACAGCGTACGACCTCTGAGCTGTTTCATTAACGAGGCTCTGCCACGCCGAACCTTGACCACTGTCTGCAGGGACTGAGAGTCATCGTTTGTCAGCATTGTCAGATTAAATTTGTCTCTTTAATTCTCAGACGCGCTACATGACAAATCATTAGCTTTATATGCAAGGAAATTAAATTTGCATGACAGCTGCTCTTTCTCAAATAGCTGTCTTTGCTGTAGATATAAAAAAAAACATTAGCAAGCAATTACAGAAGGGGAAATTTTGGTTTTTGCACAATTAAAACACAAGGCATTCTCTTATTTCTCTTCAAACGTGGAGATTTGTTTTTGGGGGTTTTTTGCTCTTTTTTTGTTTATTAGGATCAGCAATAACTTAGTGAAAAAAAAATACTGCAGTTCCTCTAATGGCCACTAGAGGCAGACTACAAAAGTGAGTGTCACAGAGGCTGTACCCACGTAACCACCATGAACCAGACCTTGGATCATGTTAAATGAGACAGTGTAAACTTTTTGGAGCCAGACGTGACCGTATTCAGAGAACATGGAGTGTCGAGTTAGAGGTTGATGCTCACCGGATTCAGTAGCAAGTTGCATTCATAAATTGTAGCAGCATAACACACAAATCCAGGTATCTGCTAATTAGCACTACACTACACTTTCTTTCTTCTTTTTCTTAACAAATTTAACATAAAGTAATTTGTTATGTTTAAGTAAAAGTCTGTTATGAGACTTGATTGCTTGTTACACAGTTTTATTTTCAGACTCAGTATTGACTGTCTCTCCTCTTAGGACATTTTATTTCTGACCACAGAAATTTATCTTCTGATTTGAATTGTCTTACTGGTCGTCATGTAATTATCTCTCGCATTTTTTATAAAGCCTCTCTGCTATTTTTAATCTCAACAAATCTTATTTTTCTGAATAGTGATGTAAATTTCACCATGAATCCTTTTAATCATCACTGTTTTAATCACATAATTTCATTTCATTAATACTGTAAAGCATTTTACATGTTTTATTCTTGAAAAGTGCTACATACATAAACTACTTACTATGTAAAATATCAGAATTTCTTTTTACTAAAATTGGAGCACAAACTTTTTGGAGGGGCTGCTCCTCAGAGCCAGCCGTGTTATTTGTCCAAATATTCCTTTTAAGATGTAGTGGTCGAGTTCAGGGAATTTAAAAGGTCTCGGCTTCGGCTGATTGGCTGTAGCTGTGTTGGCGTCCAGCTGTCAGTATAAGTGGCTGTAGTTCAGAACTATTGTTGTGAAAGGGAAACTTTCCACAGAGACCAAAACCATTTTTGTAGCAGCCGTAAACACGAACATTTTAAAAATAGGGCTTGAACTTCAAAACTGCAGATTCTATGTTAAAATGTTAAATTTTACTTTGCCTCAAATATTCATGTCTGGCTCAGGAAAAAATGAACTTACAACAACCAGCAGGTTCTCACCTGTTTAGTTATATTCAGGTTTTTACTTTTCTGGTCGGGCAGTGTGTGTGTTGTCTCAGAATATCACACATTTATGTGAAAATTCAGTGATTCAGGTGGAGATATTTTACAACCCTTATCCAAATGCAAATGTTTTGGCTTGTTCAAATGTTTTGAGTCAATCTCAGATTATATTGCAGTTGATTAAAGACCAAATTAGTGACACGCTTCCAGGATTTCCTGCACATCGCAGCAGAAACAGTCTGCTGACTGTGTTTGTCGGAGGAATCTTCCTGCATGAGATATTTCTGTTTAATTAA
The DNA here is from genome assembly GCF_013358895.1 of Oreochromis aureus. Classification (NCBI taxonomy): domain Eukaryota; kingdom Metazoa; phylum Chordata; class Actinopteri; order Cichliformes; family Cichlidae; genus Oreochromis; species Oreochromis aureus. The sequence continues at coordinate 35,690,463 of NC_052950.1, read as the reverse complement.
ATGATCCTTTATGCAAATTAGTATTAATCAAAGCTGGTTATGTAACACTGCACACCAGCTGCTCCTTTGAACAGGAAGACACATGGAACAGATCACACTGAAGTCCAAAAGACGGCTCTCATTCACTCTCGTCCTCTCATCAGTGTTTCTGATCCGTGCATGTATTTAATGTTAACATTAGTCAATTTATTCTCCATGTGTGCATCTTAACAGTCTTTTATCAGCTCAGATTGTTGTAGTTAAGACTGTGTGCTTATGTAACGCAACTGCCCACATAACCCAGATACTCGAGTCTTATTGTGCTCCTCACAGTGCAGAGAGAAAATACTGTTCGTTTCTGTCTCTGTTTCTTCACCGAGGCGATGGAAATGAAAGTAAAACAGAGACAATTTATGTTTAATTCATGCATCTTATTCAGCACAGCCGAGTTTACAGAGTAAGCAGGTAGATGATGAGCATCTCCTCCAGGTGTTTGTGCAGAAATCGGTCACAGAAGGAAATGCTTCCTTTAAGATCTATTAAAAGCTTCACTGCTCTGTTTTTAGATGTTTGTGCATTATTAATTTTGAATTTGAGTGCACTGGAATCTTTAATGCAGGAGCAGAGACCTGCACCACAGATTACAAGAGTTAAATAAGTGTTACAAGTCTGCTTGTGTTTTTTTTAAAAGAGTGAAAGGCACAAACACATGAACGGGACAAATAACGACCGACATCTAATAATGTTATTTGTGCAAAAGCTTAGCACTAACTCACTGAGCACGGGCTGAAGATTACATGTTTTTTATCATATATTTAAGGTTTATAATTGACTATGCCTGAACTGATTGTTTGAACAAGCAAGCTGATTTAAGTCATAAAACCTTACAATCGTACAATAACAGTAGCAATATAAAACATAGCAAAATAAAATTAAACATAAGGTTAAAAAAACTGTAGCAGTTTAGTTGAGTATCAAGTAGTTTGTCTCCGTCAGCAGGTGAAAACTAATCAGCAGGACATTCATCTCATGGAGGGATCGTGTCATTTTTTGGAACATAATGAAAAGTTGTCTATTGTCTGGTTAATTCCTTCTAATGTGGACAAACTCCAAGCTGTCTCATGCAGTAAACTCCTGTACTCAGTGGACAGAGTTAAGCCATTTTCACATTTACTTTAGCAGCTCACTTTATGAACGAATCATTTTCTGATTCATGCAGTGTAGTCAACTTACACCTAGCTGGTTACATTTTCATACAAATTGCTTTACCAGCTAATGTCATCCATGATACTACATGTGCAGTCTGGTCCTTTAGTATTTGGCCTCTAGGCCACCACGGATTTTTATCAAACGGTGAAGATGCTGGCCTTACTCTCTGGATGACACATGGTGTGCAGTCATGGCTCTGCACAAACGTGAGCAGGTGGTAGGCGCTTTTTAACTTTTTAAAATTATCCATGTAAGTGTTCCTGAAGTGCTTCCAGCTCCCACAGTGATGAGGCCCACTTTAGAAGCCAGGTGGGGGTGGTGGAGTCACGAAAGCATGTGGATTCAAACCTACTGAACCACTTTATAAGTTTCTTTTTCACTTGGTATTCGGTTATGTTTGACACGTTAAAGTCCTTGAACAGGGTTTTAATGTAACTATATTCAAAATAAAAGCTTGGAAAAAGAACCATTTGAGTCACTGATGTTGGAAGAAAGTTCACCAGTTTCCTCTTTGCTACACACGGATCTCTTTTTGTCCTCTGTTCCAGTTTGCTCCATCATTACACAAACTTTTCCAGCCTAACGAAACACAGGATGGACTTACTTTTTTTTTTTACTGTATTTTTAGAATTTTTTTTCTCAATTTCTGTGTTTCTCTTGGGGTTTTCTGCACAAATTCACAATACACATGAAAACAGGGCAGAGAGCTCAGTGCTGTGACACAAACTAACAAGTCTGTCGCTCAGAGAGAGAAGCAGAAGAGAGCGAGGAGAATAAATCCGACTGTGAGAAACAGAGACGTCAGTGCAGTTCATTGAGAGACGAAGCTGTTGAAAAGATATAACAAAACTTATGTAACCCTCCATCTGATCTTTCATGGTTCGACCCAAGAGTCTGCCGAGACGGGACGAGGAGGGGAACGGCAGAGGAGAAGAGAGGCAGATACCGAGACAAAGACCGAGTTAGAGACAGTTTTAAGAAAATAAATCAATAGAAATGTGAAGGATTAGAGAAGCAGAGGGCGACTGGGAGGCTCAGCGATCACCATGAAATAAAATTAGAGGAAGAGAGGACAGAGGGATGAGCAACGGCTCTATTGAAGGCCGGCTGAGAACGTTACGCATGAATGAGTGAACAGAAAGACGAGGGACAGTGAAGAGAGATGACTAGAGACAGTGTCCGGGTGCTAGAAGTGCTCTGTCTCTATACACAGCCTTGTGATGAGATGGAGCTCTGAATTCATTGCAGTTTATGTTGTTGTTGTGCTTTCATCAGAAGCTGTGTCACAATACAAAGAGAGTAAAAAGCTCTCAGGAGGCTGAGTTAGACTCACTGTTCTCTTTCTTACTTTCTTTTTCTGCTCTGTTAAAATCGTAAATATCTTCTTTTATTTTTTTAAGTTTTTGTTGTATTATGTTTGTTTTTCCTGCCCTCTATTTCCCTATCCTCCCTCACCTACATGTTTTCTCTTCACTCTTTGCTTTGTCTTTTTCCTCTTCCTTTTATCCCATCTCATTTTGATTTATCTTCATTTTTCATGATTTGTTCTTTTGTTTTTCACTTGCTGTCCGGCTTATTTTCTTTACGTTTCGTTCTTTTTACTCTTTCTTTCCTGTTTCCTTTCTTTTATTCCCTCCCTCCTCTCCTCTCCTCTTTTCTCCTCAGCATAATAAAGATGTAGCGTTAAAGCCACTGAGGACAGGGTAGTCTTTTGTCAGCTTCTTAATAAAGATATAAAACACCACCATTTGCTGACTGAGACTCATCTCCATGAACCAGAGACAAAGGTCCTGTCTACACAGCAGTATCGCTCAATGACGGGGACATTTTTTTAAGTTTCTGCGATTGTCTGCAACTTTTACACCAAACTTTGTGGCACAGACCGCTCCTCTGTGGGTGAAGGCAGAAGCAGGAGTTATGTGCCTGGAAACTAGAGTTGGTAGTTTGATCTGGAAGATTATTATACTTATTGGTAGAGGAATCAACGATCAGGAAACCAGCACAGGTTCTCACCAATGCATTTATTCTTAATCCTGTGTTGGTGTACCCGAGTCAGGCAGAGTTTTGTTGTCAATTAAAAAAAGATTTTCTAAGGTCTCATTAGGTCAACATAAAGAAAGCTGAGACTTCTTTTAGTTGCAAAAAGGCCTTAACTTGCTTTTAGTGAACTACAAAAATCTGAGGGATGCACTACAAAGGACGTTCAACACAGCAAGACTTCCTTGTGTTAGCTGGCCCGGCGATAACGGGTATCACGACGGTAGCTACAGTGCTTCAAGCTGTATGTTCACCAGTGTTGGGTAAGTTACTTTAAATTAGTAACTTAGTTACATTACTAGTTACTTCTATCAAAAGTAACTCAGTTACTTCAAGTTACTCGTTACTTTCAAAGTAACTAGTTACTAGGGAAAGTAACTTTGGTTTTACTCATAATTCTCTTGTTAATGTGTTGCTTCCGTAACTGGATACCCAGCCAGACTGCCAGTCTTCTAGCTTGCTTACTTGCCACAAGTGCACTGTGCCACCTACCAACAGAAAGGAAAAAATAATGTGCACATTTCCACGAGAGAAATCCCACGCCTGGACCGTCATTGACCGCCGCCATGATTCTAGCCTACGTCACAGCGTCATGTGCGCTTTTTACATTCAACATGAAAACTGCAGTCGTGGTGCTTTTGATTGTACTCAGAACTTGGAAATTCTGCCTTCTGAATAGGAAGATGTAGGTAACACCAGACTGCAGATGAGCTGCATACAGAGCTGGACTGGGACAAAAAAAAAAATCGGCCCGGCATTTTGACTAGAGACCGCCCACCATTATAGGAAAAATCATAAAGCCTTTGAATGAAAACAAACGCTGTTGTGACAGTGATGTACACTGTTCTGATGGTATATATGTATCAATCTATCAATCGTTTGTTGTAAGATTCAGATAATTATTTATTAAAAGCTAGATATTTTAAATGACATAACAAAGAAAAGTATATCTTTGTGCCCACCTTTCTCTGTTAATGCCCTACCTGCCCCCCTGGCAAAACTTTGCTAGACCCGCCCCTGCACAGTTACCAGCTGTCAGCTACTTAGAAAAGGATCCTGGTGTTATTTGTCTCTCAGTAACAGCTCATAACTTCCCTTCAACTCATTCATGTCACCTAAAAGGTAAACCTGTTTCTCCATCACCTGTTCAGCTCTGATGATTCAGTAAGGACATCTCCTGGTTTCATCTTCATGTTTTCCTCTCACCAGATATACAAACCATCATGACCAGCAGCTTTTACAGCTGTGGCTCCAGCAAACATCAGCTGATACTAGAAATTAATATTAAATAAATTCTAACAACAGCTGATCAAGATTAAACGTGCTGCTGTTGTTTAACGTGACATCTGCTGGTTTCCTCTTTCTGGTGCAAAGTGGGCGATAAATAAACAAGAGAGAAAAGCCGATCAGCTGATCATTGATCAGTTTCATGATTGAAGTAGAAACAGGAGAGAGAGGGGGAGAGAATGAGAGGAGAAGAGGCAGCTGTGCAGCAAAGACACAGAATAACTCCAGCTTTGTGTCTTTTTCATTGTAGATGAATTACGGGACAAACTGTTCCTTTTCACCTCAATACGAAACACGTAATATTTTCTCTGAATACGAGACGATTCCGTTTTTTAGGGGGTTGGCAACTCTAATAACTAACCTTATGAATAAAATAAAGTTCAACATCAGTAACATCATAGCACCCACCCAGCTGTATAGAATCTCCGTCATGCTAGCTAGTACGCAGTACGAGTTATTGTAACTGACTGTAAAAAGTCAGCACAACGAAAATAAACTCCACCTAAACTTGGTTTATATCTGACCCAGATAGACTGCAGGTCATAACTTCTGAAGTTCAGTTCACCTGATACTCGGACCGGCGGCCACCTCAGGTCTCTGCTCCTCCTGCCTCCCCTTCCTTCATCCACCTGCTGGCTTCCACGACTTGCTAATGTTACTGAATCTGTGGAAGCTCCGCGATAGCCACCACACGAAGTAACGAATAACGAGCCTATCTAAATCCCAGTAACGGTTAACGCGTTCCTGGTTTTGGCATAATAACTAGTTACCGTGCTCGTTACCACAATAATAACGTAGTTACTGTAACGCGTTACTTAATAATGCGTTAGTCCCAACACTGATGTTCAATCACATAAAGACAGATGTTTCACACATCACATGACTCTTCCTCCACACAAAATGATCCCTGTGACTGCTACCTTTTCAAATTAGAGACTCTATTAAATATGATGATGATAAAATGGTGGTAAAAACATTTTAAAACTTACAGAAAAATGTAACACTGCATATAAAACAGTGGTAAAATAAAGTTAGTTATTTCTGTCATGAAAGCCACATGTTAGAACTCTAAAACACTGAACTGGAAGGATTTAACTCTTTCCCCTGTAATGATGGGTTTTGACACCTCAGTATACATCAATAGAGACGTGGTGTGAAGACCATTAGAATAGTTTCCAGGTTTACAGTCAAAAGAGATCACGCTCACTGACTTCTGTTGCAAACCAAGTCATTTTTTTCTATAGGAAGGCCTGAAATATGACAGAAACCGCTCCATTTAGAAGAGAGCTCATGAGCTGCTTCTAATCAGCTTTCAAAAGGGTAAAACGTTAAACATTAAAGGTTACTGTCACTCAATAAAGGAGACATTTAGAGTGTCGTAGAGCACAGTGGTTCCTGATTTTGCTGTTGATGCTGCTAGTGTTTGTGTTAGTGATGATATTATTATTGATGGTGCTAGTATTGATGATGTTGCTGGTGATGTTAGTGGTGGAGGTAGTGTATGTGGTGTTGCTGTTGGTGCTAATGGCGGTAATATTGGTGTGCTGGTGGTGGTGCTGTTAGTACTGATGATGTTAGTGGTGATTTTATTGGTCAAGGGAGTGTGTGTGGTGTTGGTGTGTGTTAATATGTGATTTCTCCTAAAATGAAAAAGCTAAAATCATCCGTCATTAGTTCTTTTTTACATCTTTCTCTGTAGCCCTCAGTGTTAAACTCAGACTAATTCTAATCTCAGCTGTGGATCTTCCCAACAGGCTGCTATTAAATCTTCTGACTGATAGTATCTCTTACTTAAATAAGCGCAGCCTGAATTAATTCCCCTCATTTCTCGTGGCCTTTTATCTGGGCCTGCCACCAACACAAAGCCATGAGGAGTGGTTAAATGGTGGCAATGAAGGTGAACTAATTAAACTGAAGTCGACAGAAGCTATGGTTCAGCAGCTTTATCACTCCACTGTAGCAGAGGATTCAGCTTAACTCTATTTAAATAGTGACACAATGGGGGAACTTTATGAAGCCAGCCTGTTGAAGTAATGGTAGTTTGTCAAAGCTGCTGGCCCATCACCTTTACACATGATGTGTCCATCGGGTCGTGGCAGTCTGCCGTTTTTGAGTGACACCATTATCTGTTTCTGGGTCCTAATGCTCCTTTGGTTCCCAAAAGCCAACAAACATCGCTGACATTTAAACGTCCTCCAAATAGTCTTGAAGTTGAATTTCATATTTATGCAATTTATTATCTAATTTATGCAGATTTTTACTGAATAAAGGAATTTTGGAACCTTCCAAAGTGATTTTATTCAGAGCCAAAGAAATTTCTGCCCAGGATGCCAAAAAAAGCCATTTAAAGATTTTTACTTTGTGGTTCATTTACACAACCATAAAGGATATTTTTGTCATTCTAGTGATCATACATAACACAAAAGTCCAACTCAGAGCCAAAAACAGCTGTTATATTGGCTGTTTAGTACATCTTCAGTCTGCATATCTAACAAAATGAAAATTGTCTCATTTAATCAACAATCAACACAGAACAAAAGTCTTACATGCATGTTGGGATCTTATTTCATCCAGGGATCAATTTCAGCCTTTATCCCTCAAATTTCTGAAGTAGGTGATACATCTTATTGTGACACACGATTCTAATCTGACACTCAGTTCGGTGCTCAGTTGAACTGTCAGATTTACAAACATATAAACGATTGTGGGATCCACACATAAAGACCCTGGCCTGTTGGTGGGATGGCCTCACAGCAAGAAGGTCCTGAGTTCAATTCCTTCTTGCTGTGATGCAACAGTGCTAACCACTGTACCACCATGCTCCTATGCTGTTATGTATTTTTTTGTTTATGCATCCTGATTTTGACGCTTTTGAGTTTCACAATTGTGAGTTAAATAATAAAAAATAAAAACAGCCTCGTCTCTTGGGAGACTTTTGAAATACGTTAAGTCTCCATGCCCCATCTTTATTCGTACTTCCACTTTCTATGTTAGCGGGTGAATAACTGCCTTACAACAGTGAGTCAGTGACACTGATGCTATCAAACGTGCTCTAACAGCAGAACAATGTTGCATCGTTTTTCATCACTTTAGTAAAAGGCATATCTGTTTCAGCCTGAAACTGGGAAGCTTTGGAAAACTGCTTTTTGCTTGTGATCATTTATTAGTTCAAGTTGATTTTAGCCCACTTTCTCATGTACTTGACCCCAGAGACCACCAGAGACCGCCATTACTGGTTGGTGGCATCAAATATGTGCAAAAGCACACAATGTGCCAGAAACATGCCCGCTGGAGTTTTTTCATTTATTGATTAAAGTTAAATATTCATTTAATATTCATTATATTCAATATTTATTTAAATATCGGTCAGGTGAAGCTCTTCCATAGCTTCATGGATGTGGATATCTGAGTTTGAAATCAGTGGAATAGTCCTTTAGTAGATCTGCTACTGGTGGTCCCAACATGAGACCAGCTGTGACGTTCAGACCTGAGCCGAGCCGAGCCGAGCCAGCTCAGAGAGAAGCTGTTTATGGAGGATGACGCTGCAGCACCTCAGAGTGTGACATGTGTGTGAACTGGGATGTAATGAAGAGGAGTGTGTGTGTGTGTGTGTGTGTGTGTGTGTGTGAGAGAGAGAGCGAGAGAGTTTCTGTATCTATAGTGTTGGACTGCTGTTCCTCCTCCTCAAGTTTTGCATTTTTCAGAGTATTTTCATTAATTTAGTTTGATGTTGACTTAAGATTTTCCAGGAATCTACAAGAAAGAAAGTAACATATACCGTATGTTTATATTGATGGGTTTTTTTTTACCTGAGTTTTAATGTTTTTAATTATTGAAAATCCATTTATAACATCTTTATCTTCCTTTAATGTTTGTCAGGCTGAAGCGTTTGAAGCTCTGCACTCTGGCTATGATATTTTGTGTCTTGAGCTTTCTCATGTGACATCATACGCACATTACTCAGAGTTATCCACGATATTGGACATGATACAACTGCTGGTTGCTAGGGAAACGTGTGTAGTCACCAACTGGTTGGCAGTGGTTCGTGGAGGTTGGTGGCTCTCGCTGGGTTAAATGGGTTGCAAAGAAGGAGCTGATCACTTGTAAACCTTGAGTGTGGCACAAACTAGAAAGGGAGGCAGTTTGCCTTCAAAGTAAAAGTTGCATCCTTAGAAACATGTTGGCTGCAACGTTTACTTTGAACCCAAACCTTCTCCATTTCCCGTCTGTGCCACTTTGTGCAGTCAGTAATTCACCGTACAGCAGGCACAGTATTTTCCCTGCGTTGCATATTTTATGCTGCTGGACACTGAGCGAGGTTTGCAGCAGCCAAGTCTGTCCTGAGCCCACACTGAGAGTTTCATCAACACCTAAGCAGGAAGGTGGACCGAGGCCAGGCTGACCGGCGAGCGTGCACACACATTCAGCCGTCAACCCTGCCCTCTCTTCTTCCTCTTCTTCTGTCTCGCTTCCACTGAACAAAAAAGTGTTCTGACAGAAACTTCAGTTTCTCTTTTCTAACCTGTCAGTATGTGAGCACGTGGCACCGCCCACCTGTCCATTTGTTGTTTGTGTTGTTGATGTTGATGGGGGGAGCTGAGGACTCTGCCTCACCCTCATCACGCAGAAAGCCTGGATGACCTACAGTGACAGCAGGCATAATAACAGCTATGTCCTCTGCTCTCTTTGTGCTGTATGTAAAGACCCGACAATATTAGAGAGAAAACTTCAATAATTAGATGATAAACTGTAAGCAGGCACTTGGTGATTGTAGGGAGGAAGAGCTCTCATTGAACAGGAAGAGATCTCCTGCAGAACCAGGTTCATGGAGAGGCAGCCATCTGCTGTGACCACTTGGATGGTAGAGGGGATTAGGAGAAGAGAAACAGGACAAAAACACAAACTACAGGAGAGGGACGGCGAAATGTAATGGTGTAATAAAATAAAATATCAGAATTGAAAAAGATGAGTGGAGCAGAAGTGCTCAGTGCATCCTGAGAAGTCCTCCCTAATCTCAGAGGTCGAGGGTGTCTGTCTCCTGAACTAAGCCTGCAGTTCTGTTGGGATAAAATGACACTATGAAGGCTTTAAGATATAATTTAAGAATAATTCCTGATTGTTCAGGACTTTGTATGTGAAGAGAAGGATTTTAAATTCTGGATTAAAATAGAGCCAAACGAGAATAGCTATGGGGAGCAGTTTTGTCCAGAGAGATAACATTGCTGTTTTACTCGTTTCCTGGGTGTGGTCCCACTCAACCACCCGATTTAAAAGAATTACAGTAGATTCACTTTTTCACAGGATGTTCCTCATTTCTGCAATGTTGCACAGATGAAAGTCCAAGTAAAGAATAGTAGATATCATGTTTCAAGAGTAATCACACCTCAAGAATATGTTCAATCAACCTAATCTTTGCTGTGATAACCATCCCTGACACTTCAGCTCAGTCTGTAGATTATTCAAGGAAAAGGGGCATCGTTCTGAGAGCACAGACTATACTCATTTAGTTTTATTTAACGGTGCGACAGGACCGAGATTTATATGTAAATCCAGTCAATAAATGAAAGCAAACCTTTTTGTGTAGATGTTGGTGTGATGACGTCAAATAACATTTCTTGTGAAACTATTACACTTTAAAAAAAGTGTGTGCAACAAATAAACCTCCAGTCCTTGTGTTTAAATGTGAGAACATGATGTAGCGTTTCTTTCTGGGGATCAAACACACACAGACACACAAACACACTGTGTCTGAATGCTGAGTTAGAGTCGTGTGCGTCACTGCTGCTGGGAGAGTGAGACTGTCGCTTGGCAAATGCCACTGCAACATCATAGACAATGGTAAATCTAAATCTGTATCCACAACACACCCACTGCATCTCTCAGACACACACACACACACACACACACACACACACACACACACACACACACACACACTCCAGTGTACTGTAAATGTGGTGTCTTAACTGAGCAGTAACAGAAAGGCAGGATGTGTCTGAGGGTATTATTGGAAACAGTTTAAAGGACACTGTGTGTGTGTGTGTGTGTGTGTGTGTGTGTGTGTGTGTGTGTGTGTGTGTTCTTTATGTGGCAGAGATTATTTTTAGTCCTTACATAGACGAGAGCGGCACAAACACCTCAGTGTTTGTTTAGCACTGTGTGTAGTTTGTTGTTATCCTGAAAATTGTGTATCTGTGAATGAGAGAGAAACACTCCATTTCCACCTTTATCTCATGGCCGGTCTTGCCAAACTTCACTAAATCACTGCACCTGAGTTCTGCAGAGAAAAAAGGGGATTTCCCTGATACAGCCATCTCAGAAGCTCCACCCACCTGCTGCTAGAAAAGCCTGTTTGTGAGGAAGAGCCAATCAGGAGCTAAAGCGAGTTAGATGGAAGATGAGCTGAGGGGCTGCATCATGCCCCAGTATCAGATAAAGAAGGATTATTTTGAACAGTGAATAGTGCAATCAAATAAAAGTGTGGAGTTTGAAATGACCAAAAAACTTCATGTATCGCAAATTATCTGCAGCTGATGTAGATCCCAAAATCTAACAGGTGTTCTTGAAGCTGTGGGGTGAGGGATGATTAAAGCAGTAATGTCAAACTCATTTCAGATCGTAGGTCACATACAGTTAAAGAAAATGTGTAAACGGTTATGCGGAAAATGTTTGTTAATTAACAAGAAATATCAATTTTATTGTTTATTTATCCATTTAATTGATTTGTTTTACTGTGGAGAAATTGAAAGATAATTAAAAAAAACAGATTTTTTTATGGTTTAAAATGAAAGACGTTTTCTGTCATTTAATTGTTTATCATGTACATAGTTATGTTGTGTATGAACGGTATTTATGAGTAGGAAAAGCTGTAAAACATTTAAAAATATAATTAAAGGTCCAGTTGGCTGGATAGGACTCTTTGCCAGGCTGACTCTGGCCCCCGGGCCTTATGTTTGACACCCCTGGAGTAGAGTGTGGTCAGTAGTCAGAATTCTAAACGGTAACACAGTTTTTACTGAATAGGAAGTTTATTTATTAGTATCTTTAGTTTTCTTTGTTTTTGTTTTACTTGGTTACTAAAAAGCAGAGCTTATGTGAAGAACAGAGCAGACTGCTTGTCTGCTGCAGGCGTCTGGATGTCCACTGGCTGTTAATGACTTCACACAAACAGAGTTTTTGTCCTGGGCTGCTTGTCCAGCCAGAAGCTGTGTGTGTGTAAGTGTACGCGTGTGTGTGTGTGTATGTGTAAGATATCCCACAGAGCCAGTCTTTGTCTCAAAGGATTGGGTTGCACCAAATGAACAAAGCATTCATGGTTGCCAGTAGATACGGGAGCAGGTGAAGTGAAACTTAATGCCGAAATGTGTGTGTGTGTGTGCCTGTGTGTGTGTGTGTACCTGTGTGTGCCTGTGTGTGTGTGTGTGTGTGTGTGTGTGTGCGCCTGTGTGTGTGTGTGTGTGTGTGTGTGTGTGTGTGTTATTAATAAAGAAGCAGATGTGAAACACACAACAATGTTTCCAGAGCTTTAGGCATTATTCGTTTGCCTTACAGTGATGTCCTGGAGCCTGTTCTTGGCCTTCACACTGAGTTTTTATTGTATATTCTCGCAAACTAATCCCCTACAGAAAGCATGTTTCTCTCTGGAGGGGTTATAAGAAATATTCAAATAGATCCATATAAGGTAACATGCACTGACCTTTTTGTGGCCTGAAAAAATAGTTTGATACTTTTTTAACTGCCCTTCGTTAAGCGAGGACATCTCAATATTCATCACTGACAGGAGCAACAGGAACAAGTTTGTTTTCAAAAAGAAAAAAAAAGAGTCAAGTATTGAGCCAAGTATTCCTTTAATCTTAAATAACAATGACTTTATGAATTGTTGTAATCGTTTGAGGAAAAAAAAGTCACAGCAGTTGTAGATATATCATTAAGTACATTAATTTTATTAACTCTTTTCTCTCTTATACATGTTTCTGAGCTCAATTTAACTTCAATAATGTCTTCCTCTAAACCATCAACATACCTTTTAGACCCCATTCCTACAAAACCACTCAAAGACATCTCACAGTTAAGTAATTCTTCAGTTTTAATTTTGATCAGTCTCTTCATTAACAGGTTACATACCACAGGCTTTTAACATGGAGGTAATTAAGCCATTACTTAAAACCTCTTACTTCCTGTCTAGTGAACAGAAACCATAGAAGCAGTACGGTCGAACGTAGTTAGCGTCTTTGTAACACGAAGTGGGCGGTTCCCAAGTTAAATTGTGTAACTGCTGGTTACAATGAAGAATACCACTGATTCATTTGTGAGCCGGTGGTAAATAAATTATAGGGTTACCTAGGCAACCAGAACCTGGAATGTGTACTAGCGACTGACTGTAAGCAACAAAGTGATGCATAACGAGGAAATTGCTTCCTGTGTGGCCCTCCGATAAGTCAGCAGAGTAACAATGACTTCAGAAACTGGGACATTGAAAAAATTGGAAGAAATTGTTTAAAAAGAAACGATCACCAGTCCAAGGATCTGGTAGATCAATGTGAGGACTAAATGCATTCTTGAAAAAGCTGAGGTGTTGCTCTGAAGCACACACACAATCGAACAAAAAGAAAATCCTGTGCGGTACTGTCATGGAGCCAAAGACTTCAAATGTCACAGAAGTTTCAAAACAGAAAGTAAGACAAAGAAAATCAAATGACAGGAGAAGAATCAGAAGCAGTGACTGGTTTGAAATAATGCTCCTGTTTGTTGGTTTGTGCAGCTGTTCTAGATTCATACAGGTGCTACACTTCTGAGTGTAAAGAAAACACAGTGAGACAGCCCACTAAGTAAAGATGATGATGACTGTTTATGTCCCTGTTCAGACCACAGCACAGTTATGCTGTAATTACAAGGTTAAACTGAGACACAGAAATAAAGTGATGCTGTTCAGTACTCAACAACATGCTTTTCATGTTGTTCAACTACAGCGCAGAAACACAGAGGGGAAAATAAGCGTGCTAATATCACTTAACAGTTTAGTATAACTACTTAATTTATAGCAAACAAACAGGAAACATGCATAAAAGTATTCACAAGACATTATCTGTGATTCAGTTACTGATGGACTCAATTAAAAATTACATTATAACTGTGAGGAGTGTAACACAGGAGCAGGCTCTCTCTATGTGGATATGAGAGAGAGTGTGTGGGAGAGGAGTGAGAAAATGAGAGTGGGAGGAAGAAAGAGGTGAAGTAGGAGGAAGAGAGGAGTGAAGGACAGTTCGCTGAAGTGGTCAAACTCAGCTGCTGAATACGCTGGTGGCAGCGATGATTCACTCACGCTCAAAGAGAGTTACGAGGCTTCTCTCTGAATCAGCAGCTGAGATCGACTGGTCGCTGGGCTCCTCCGGGGTTTCCAGCCTGCTCACAGGGTGCTGTAGTCAACAGCAGATACATTACCTAAACCTGGACTCAATGTAGAGACAACCTTTATGTTGTTATGGCTGTATCTCTTCTTGTGAAGCACCACAGTATTGCCACAGACTGTATATAAAACATGGACACCAGTTGCATATGATCTGACTGAGAAAACTGGACACTGAGGAGCAGCCACACCTTAAAGCACACCCCTCATCATCCATTTTACTCTAAATTTGACGATAATTTCAACAGCAAACATCACATTATATTCAAGAAGACCTGAAAGTAGCAGTTGACATGATAAACTCATCAGGACAATATTCACTGAGATCAGAACTGAGAAGTGAGACTTGGGGTAATTTTCCAGTTGATTTCTCTGCAGTCTGACTTCTATTGAGTCGCCCTCTGTTGACTGTTATAAACAATGCAGGCTGTGGCCCTTCACCTGGAACCTATATCTTTTGTATATACTCTAAAAACACATGTATATAATGTCTGTATAACTATAAACTGTTAACAAAATTACCCCAGTCTAATAGAAATATTATTTCTTCCTGGAACCAGCAGGTTTAACATGTTAGCATGTCACATGTGGGCCTCTATGTTCCACACTTTAATCTGATTCATCTCGGCTGAAGTTGATCTCGTAGTAGCTATGATCTAAATTTTCCAACTGCAAAACAGACATTGGATTTCATAAATTAGACTCATCTTTGCACTAACAGATTGTTTAATTTGATTTCACATAATAAAATGCTGTTCCCTTTATAGAGTGTTTTAATAACTTTAAGGAAACATTATAATAATAAGAATGAGAATAATTAAATGTCAAGTAAAGCTGCAAGAGTTTATCAGCACCACCATTGCCAGTGGAGGATTACCATGAGCAGTGGTTAACATCTGGTGTTGGCTGACTGATTGTGAGATCAAGACATTGATGAACACAAATATGACTTTAAGTTAGACAGAAAATGAAAAGGATGAAGTGGTGATGGTGGGTTGCCAAGTGGTTTGTAGATGTAGAACAATTATAGTCAGGCTTAAGCAGTTAAAATGGCTAACCCACTTTTTCCAAGTTGGATTTGTAGAAACCTGATGTGAGCTGACACTGACCACATTTATTTCACCTTTTTTATTGTATTTTAATTTTAGATCATTGGTCAGACAAAACAAAATATTCAATAGACGTCAGGATTCAACTTGTGTTTTAAAAGTTAGCTTGAATGATCTGTTCAACCAACAATCACAAAGTTATCTATGAAGAAATAATTGTTACGTAGTTTTGTTTACTCAGTGTTCAATCGGTGATTTTTACAGCGGGTCGAGTGTGTGATCAGGTTCAGGACAGTCAGGGTTTGTATCAAACGCTCAGTTTAACTTAGTTTAATATATTTTGTAAAACTGTCAGAGGTGTTGATTAAGTTGGAGTTTGTGATGGCGTGTTCTTCCTCTGCAGTGTTTAAGTCTAAAAAATGTTGTTAAAGCTTTCAGAAATGTCCTTAGACATCTCAAACTGACTCATGTTTGCCCGTGGCCTTTGTGTCCGTGATTCGGTTCTCTGTGTGCTGAGTGTCGTTTTTCATGCCGTGTTTCGGTTTCTTCCACCCACTGCGCGTCACCGTTACAAAAGCAGCTCCACGAGTGAGCCTTGGAGCTGAGCAGCAGCTATCAGCATGAGACAGCTGTGACAGTTTGCTGACAGTCAACAGTTTAGAGGGAGCTTCTTTCAGGTGGCACGAGGTCACTCAGTGAAGTTCAAACAAGCCACAAACTAGAACTTTTGATTCATCCATTTTTCTGGAAAATGGTTGATATTTTTGATAATTAGTTGCCAAAAAATTATTTTCTTTTGTTGCTTTTAATATCAAAGCATTTCCTCTCTTAAATATGGATGCAGAGTTTCATCAGTGCTCCAAAAGGGAGACCTCGCTGTCACAGCTGCTTTTATGTCAGTTATGGTTGAACTAGTGCCATTACAGGAAGTAAGCAGCAAACATGGGCATATGTTAGTTTCTCATTTTGACATTTTTTAACATGCAGGGGAAGGGGCATATTTTAACCAAAACCATGAGAGGATGAAGGCACAAAAACAAACAACAAAAAAGCCTTACATATGATGAAAGCTGTAGGGGAAAAAACCTATGAGACAAAGGAAGAAGCCAAGACCAGGTTATTTATACACATAGGTACACGCTGATTGAGAAATGAGTCACAGGTTTTAGCAGCTAAAGTCGGGCTGATAATGTGGAAAGGAGGCAAAGACAGGAAGTACAAATACAATGAGGCATAGACAGATGAGAACTAGAAACACAAATGAGAACAAAAAACTAACATTTCAAGGTCCATGACAAAATCAAGTAGATTTTAGTGCCTACACCAGCAAACTAAATGAATCAGCAAGAACTTAAAGGACCAAACAGGACATGAACCAGGACATTGTACAGCTAATGACACCATCACCCCTCCAGCCTCTTGAATTGAACTGTGTATGTCACTAAAAGTAGAACAATACAGACACCAAAAAACACCAATGTTATAGAAGTGAGGGCAACCACTTGTCCAACTAGGTTTTGAGGACCTGGAGCCTATCCCAGCTGACTTTGGGCACCAGTCTCTCCCATTTTGTTGCTTTTGGATTTGTTAGTTTCCCCTCTCAGATTGTTAGTTATACCAGTTTTTGTGACATTAGCATCTACCATTTTTCTCCCCGGGACACTGGATCGCATTTTGAATCCAGAAGCAACAAACATATTCAGGGTTTCATAGAAAAATAACATCCTGTTTTTTGAAGAGCATTCATCATGAAAGATGCAAAATGAGGAATAAAAGTAGCAAAGAAAATGTTAAAAATTAAGTCAAGCCAAAACATGAATTCCTTCAAATAAGAGGAACGAGGTCGATGATCGATGACCTTTACAGAGAAACTTGCTGGTTGAAACTGTCCAAGGATTTGTTTGAGGAAAAAGCTGTTACATGAAGCTTTTGATATCAAGTGTAGGAGTGTGAAATCTCTGTTTTGTGGGGGATTTGGTGAGTTCTTCCAATAAAACATTACATAGATAAGAGAAGGCTCGAGGTTTTGAGGGCGATTTGAGATTTTAAACCACTACATTTATGCTCACTGGTCCTTCCTTTACAAAACTATCCTTAAAAGCTCACAGAGGGTTTCTCTTTGTGGGCTAAACGCCAGTTATACTAAAAATATATCCTCAAAGGTTGTTGGAGGTGGTGTGTGGGAGTGTTTTCCACCTCCGTCTCCCATCCACTCTCTTCATACGGTAGTTACTGAAATCCATTGTCCTACATGCTGTGGGTTCCTGCAGACAAAAGCTTCAAATTCAAACTCTGTTCTTAGATACGGAGAAATGAATGCACCAAAGGCTATTAATAAGAGATGGAAAGGTCAAGTGAGATAACTAGAGTAATAGCACAGTGCTGCTTTTTAATTTTACGTCCTCTTAATGGGTCATTGTTTCTGCTAATGTCACCGTCCTGGTGGGTCATTAACTCATTGAGGTGACTCACAGGACACAAAGGGCTCTGACATTTTTCAGCCCATTGCCTATATTATTAAAGTGGGCTCAACATTTGTATTAAAAATGTTCTTCGCAGTGACAGAAACAAAGATGTGAGTGGTTACAGCTACAGGTGAGGACTATCGAGGATAAACAAACAGCTTCGAGCACATTCAGTAGAAATGTATCATTAAAAGGTGCAAATGTGTCAGTGGTGAGTTTACAGCATTTCTGCTGCTTCTAAGCACTCAAATATTTATTATTGTGAATTTTCTGTATTAGCATCATGACTGTTTGATGAGGCAGATTGCAAACCTTTAATAAGATGTTTAAATGTCACGCAGTATTGGCTTTTGTCAGAGTAATTCAGATATTATTGTCAATCTCAAAACTTTTTAAGGATTTCTAAAACATGCGTGCTGTAGCAAGCAGCATATCCAGGATTTTTTTGGCTCATCTGGCTTCACTTATCCGATTCTTTCCTTTTTCAGACATTCTGTTGTAGATGTGCTGCTGTGCTGGGATCATTGTCCTGTTGCATGACTCAGTTTCAGCCAAGATTTATCTGTCAGACAGACGGCCTCACACTAGACTCTAGAAAACTTTGTTATACAGAGGAGTTCTGGGTCAACCCAGTGACTGCAAGGTGCCCAAATCATCACCCCACCATCACCTCGCGGACAGCTGGTGTTTGCTGATATTGTGTGTTTGTTCTCGTTTGTCCTAATGAGATTGTTCCAGAAGTGTTCTGCTTTGTTCGCAACTTTGCAAACCTAAGATGTGCTTCCATATTCTTTTTAGAGAGAAGAGGCTTTCTCCTGGGAACCATTTCAAACAAACTGTAGTTTACTGTCATGAACTTTCACCTTTCATGCATGACCATGCTCTCTGTCTCATTTCAGACATTACCCCAAGACATCATTCACCATCGTGGCCGACACTCCAGAGAACCTGAGACTGAGACAGCAGAGCGAGCTGCAAAGCCAGGTAAACACACACACACACACACACACACACACACACACCAGGCCTCAGATGTGTGTACGATGCAGGAGAGCTGCCATCATCTCTGACCTGCTTTGATGATGATGGTGCCATGTAGTGTTCGTCTGGTTGGTTTTTCCTTTTGAATCATGCCAGGCAGGCTCCTTGTTTTCCCTGCAGCTCTGATTCGCACTCGGGTACTTTGACTGTGATCAGAAAATGTATATAAAAGCCAAATGCAGTGTATAAATAGACGAACTTCCATCACATTCTCCTCGTGTTGCCTTCGGGAAGCAGAGCTGCGCACCTGAGTGTTTGTTTTCATCTCTGTGCCGTGCCAAAGGGGAGGAGACATGAAGCTAAGAAGGTTTCACCCACATCAGGGCTTCATAGCGTGACCTTTCAGTCAATTTAGGTTTTGACTGGAGCTTTTTCCCCTTTTCTTTCTTCAGTTTTTCTTTTCTCAGTGTGCCCAGTCCTATGGTCCACATTTTCTTTACCCATTTTCTGGAAATGGGTTTAAATTTATGCTACATTTGGATGGAAACTTGGCAGCTGAAACCCGCAGATCGGCCTGTTTGCCCAGATCCACTTCAGTCATCAAATCAAGAAACATAATTACTCTTTCAGCAGAGGCTGGGACAGCTGGTACTCTACAAATGACTGCTGTATAGTTTGGTCTTGAATAAAACTACATCCATTGTTTTTAAAATGACAAATCCTCGTAGATTAGGTCAAACTGTTTGATGCCCTGATGTGGTTGAAACCTTCTTAGCTCCTCCTCCCCTGTGGCACGGCACAGAGATGAAAACCAACGCTCAGGTGAGCCGGTAGAAGCTGTGCCGGCAGTTCTGCTTCCCGAAGGCGAGATGAGTCACTGTGCTGATTTACTGACACTAACTGATGCAATGGACATGTGAGAGAATCAGCCAGCTATCTGTGCCATATGTCCTCATCCAGTGTGTGTGTGTGTGTGTGTGTCAGCCCAGCAGACTGCAGTACAAAAGGACAGATGTCCACTCAGCAGTCTGCTGGAGGGGGCATGCTGTTTGGCATGCTCATGTGTGTCTGTGTCCTGCTCTGTGCCAGTAAAGACCCCTCCATCAAATATTTGTCATTTACAGACCACAGTTTCACACATTCGTGTATTCTGTCCCGTCTCCTGCTGCCGTTTATTCTTTTCACTCATTTCCATCTGCTTTGATTTGTGGAAATTGTAAAAACCAAATATTTTACATCAGTGATTTTGATTTTAATGCCCTGTTAGTGCAGGCTGCTGACATCATCACGATTGCAATGTTGTTTTGATGAGGGGATCCAAATTCTCCTACACACATGTGAGAAGGGCTTCTTCCTACTCTGCCTTTCATAATAAGAGTCTTTGAAGTATGCGCTGGTGTCGTCAGAGCTGAATGCAGGACTCAGCAGGCTGAAATCCAGTCAAAGATGAATGTTTATTTAGGCAGTAAGCAAAGTGGAAAATGTTAAGCTAGTCCAGAAACACAGGTGAACACACAGGGTAGCACAAGGAGAAGCATAATGGAAACTGAAAAGACACTTTATTAGGAATACCTGCTCAATTGCTTGTTAACACAAATATCTAATCAGCCAATCACATGGCAGCAACTCAGCGTGTTGAGGCATGTAGACATGATCTGGGCAAAAATGGCTTGTTGATGGCAGAGGTGAGAGGAGAGTGGCCAGGCAGCTACTCAAATGATCACTCGTTACAAGCGCAGTATGCAACAGAGCATCTCTGAACACACAACACAAAGAACGTCTGTTTAATCTGTGCCAGTTAAAGAAGTTCTGAAAGCAAAAGAGTGTCCAAGCCAGTATTAGCATGGTCTACCTACCAGTATTACCAGTATTAGCATGGTCTACCTACCAGTATTACCAGTATTAGCATGGTCTACCTACCAGTATTACCAGTATTAGCATGGTCTACCTACCAGTATTACCAGTATTAGCATGGTCTACCTACCTAGGGTGAGGAAGGAGGTACAGCTGAGTATAACTGACACAGGTAAAACAGTTACGGGTGGGCTGACAGACATGTAGAGCGAAGAAGACAGGAAGTAAACCAAGAACCTAGAAAAAAAACATGAAGCTAAACTTCAAAGTAAAACAGAGACAAGACTCACAGACACGACAGCAGAGACAAGCTCAGAGATGAGGCAGAGGGGGGAACAACAGGGAAGCACTGAGGGAACTAAAACTACTACAAACAGAACAAGGACATGAAACCAAACACAGAGCGGCAAAAAATTCAGCACTTAAAAAAAAAAAACGTAAATAAAAACAACAAAACACTCAGTAATATCACAAAGGATTAGGAAACTATGATTAAAGTAAAAAATTATCTTTGTTTCTTAAAGTTATGAAATGGAAGATTAACTTATTTCTTCTGATTTTTGCTAATAATTACATTTTTAAAAAGTCATTATTATGTCAAAATTATAATAGATGCTGTTTGGGTTCATACGAGAGCATGAAGCTGCTGCACAGAAAGTACAGCTGTTCATCCAGGATAACTAAAACACCGCACAGCTGCATGTAGCAGGCATCACTAAAGCTAGAGACAGAGTAGGGCACTTCCTTGTATTTCAAAATAAAGCACATCCTGTGAGCACTTTCCATAAGAATACTAAATTATTATTATTATTTATCATGATCTTTATTTAGGTCTAAACACTTTCACATAAACAGCGTGCTTCAGAATTCCTTTGATAAATATGTGAAACCAAATCATCTAAACCAAAATAAACACTTTTCCATCTCTTGGCACTGGTTGGCCTTTTACATACAAAAACATTGTCAATATCATAAAACCACAACTGACCAAAGATACAGATCCACATCGACTGAGGGGAAAATAAATGTTTTATTTTGTACAGCTACACAGACCCCACAGGTCTGTGTAGCTGTACTATAGTCTCCATGGTTTGTACACTGGATTCATATCAGCAGAAATGGGTTAAAGATCCACTAACATCTCATACATCTATGCAGCAGGCAGATGTGGAGTGGGAACCACTCAAATAAAGAAGGTGCATCCCCAAAATTTCAACAGTGGTGCGTTTGTATCTTCTCCTTTTTGGGTGTGGAGGTTAACTGAAATAAACCTGGAATAAACTTAAATCAGCATCAATATAGATGTAAAAACTTTAATGTGTCATTTTTAGCATTGTCTTTGTAAAAGATGCTTTTTAAAATTCCTGCCCTATTCCCTTGTGCCGTGTAGAAGGTGGAAACAAACCCTCTTCTTCCTCTTCTTTATTCCTGCCCACTCGCCTGCTCTCACTGTAGGTCATGTTTAAGTCTCTTTATATTAGCTCTGACGCTCACAGGTTCTGCTTCAGGAAGCTGATTGTAACAAACAGTGACACTGTGTAGCATCAGTGTGCTTACATTACACACACTGGGAAACCCCACATATGTTCAGCACTGACCTCGTTGTGTAATGGCACAGAGGAAAGGATGAGACATGATCGTGTGACCTGGTTATGGTTGGCGCTGTCTGTCTCAAGCATGTGGATTACATATAGGAAAATCACAATATAAAAATCTTCATGTTTTTTTCCCCTTGGAAATTGCATAAAATCACCAAACAATGATTTTGCACTGCAAACCAAAATCATTTGGTTTTCATTAAAAGTTATTGTGAGATCAAATGAACAGCTCCTGTTTTATTTGGTCCGTCTGAAACTGCAGTTTTTCATCGTTCGGTCCAGCTGATCACTCATAAAAACCTAAACAGCCTCACAGACCATCTCACACAGTCCTGAATGATCAGCCTCAGCACATTTTAAAGACCTCGTAGTATCTTAGTAACCTAATAGAGCACTTTGCTCTCAGACAAGCTGACTTGTAAATGGTAAATGGTTCTTATATAGTACTTTTCTACTCGACCACTCAAAGTGCTTTGTACAACATGCCTCATTCACCCATTGACACAAGTACTTTTGTCTATGTTTTTTCTGTGCAAGTGCTTCCGAGCTGTTCTAACTCCAGAGCTGCAGCCACCCCGATGTGGTTCTTTGACTTTCTAAAAGTAGACTGGGATGCAGTGGAACCAGCTCCCAGTTTATGTACCCTGTGTACTTCAAGGATTAGCCTTAAAACATCCAGTATTGATAAAGCTTATTTTGAGGGTTGGATCAGGTGACCCTGGTCATCCCTTAGTTATGCTGCTTTGGTTCAGGCTGCTATGGGACAAACCCTGATGCATCTTCACTCCCTGTTTTCACCTTTTGTCTTCTCTCTGTTGGAGTTTGTTTTGTCCAGTTTGTTGTCCGTGGTCTCTCTATGCTCCATTTCTCTCTCCTCTTTCTTTCATCCCCCTGACAGTCGAAGCAGATGACTGCCCCTCCCTGAGCCTGGACTTCTCTTCCTGTTAAAAGAAGTTTTTTTCCTTCATTTCATTACCAAGTGCTCCTCATAGAGGATTATTCGATCATTGGGGTTCTTCTTATAATAGTTTAGTAATAGTTTTAATTGAAATGCGAAACTCTGTCACCTCAAACCGGACTCATACAGGACACAGAGATCTGTGTTCAGCCATTTCTGTAACTTCCTGAAACCAGTGAAGCAGATGAAGTAACCATGACCATATAAAACTATAAAACTGTTCCACTCCAGTCTAAAAGGAGGAGGTAATGTTACAGGCTACAAAAAAGGGTCCCCACATACAGCAAAGGACAATCAACAGTGCATGAAGTTGTGCTGCTGTCAGTTGTGATTTAGTGCTTTGCAGATGAGATCACTGATTCGTATCCACAAACTCTGTAAAAGATTGATGCTTTTCCATCGTTGCCATCTCGGTGTTTTGACATCAGACATCAGAGCGCAGGTGAGAGACTCACAGAGACTTTTTTTCACTCTAATATCCAAAGTGAAACCAGCGATCGTGACTGTAAACTCATCGGGAAAGTTCACAGATTGATGATGACAACTGATGGTTGTTCTTAGATTTCTATTCAATCACACTTTGCTTTGAAACCAAACAAATCGCCCTTTGTTCATCGTTAGCTTCATGGTGACTTCAGTGTAGAAGCCACATTAGTTTTATTATATACAGTCTACGGTCATAACTGTGGAGAAGACGTAGCAGTCTTACCAAGTTAAGCAACAAATAATTTTAATTAATTGAATGTAAAAAAAAATGATCCAGACTGGCTGAAATTAAATGCACTCAACCAATCAAAAATGGTCAGCCATGCAAGCCCCACCCCCACAGTCTACTTTTGTCCAGTTTCTCGAGTGTGTGTGTGTGTGTGTAGTTTAGCTCATTAGCTTGTCATATTAGCTCTGCAGGGAGCCTTGGACTGATGAATGGGGATTTAATCTGCTTTGTAATGAGAATGGGGGCAATCACTGTGAGAGCAGAATAACAGAACACACACACTAACGCTATGAGTCATATTCCTGCATTTTATAGCCTTATGCAACGCTGTTCTGAGGGCTAATGGACTGTTACTGATGACTGATAGGCACCAGCAGGATGACATTAGGTCCAAACGAGCTGCAGAGTGTTTCCTCTGAAGGTCGAGCTGAAGTGCGGGCGGGACCGGAGAAAGAAATGACCGCCCGCTTGTTATCGTTGTTGTCTGTGGGCTCTAAATCATCCACTCTGCCTGCTGCTTGGCAGGGACACAGCACTGGTTTGGCTGACCCTGACTCATTTACAGACCTGTGATCAGAGTCAGCCTGCCCTCATAGAGAAACAGGGTCCTGCAAACTGAAAGTGAATGTGTTAAACTGTGTGGAGAATCCTGAACATACAACATGATTCAAAACTAAAATGTAAAAGTTTTAAAGAGCCGATTAGAGTCTGTATCCAAGGATAAAACAGAAACACCACAAGAAATCATTCTTTTAAAACGTATCTGCTCATTTAAATGCCAGCAGCGCACTTCAGAAACGCTGAGTTAAGGGCATGTTTACCGCTGAGTTGCATCACCTCTTCTTTTAACAAGACCCTGCAAGTGTTTGCCTTTTAAAACTACAACAATTGGTCTCCCGAGTTCCCAGATTTTTTATCCCTGTTGTTTGATTTCAGCTGCTGGGTGACAGGACGGACGACAGGCGGACCAGTTTAACAGCTGTGCTGTTGGAAAATGTGGAATATGTGTCAGTGTGGAATAAGCAAGTCTTTTCCTGAAAAAGATCTTGTCTGGATGGCAGCACATGTTTCTCCAAAAGCTCAGCATTAATGAGGCCTCCACAGATGTACAAGTTACCCCTGTCCATGTGTGCCGATGCCCCCTCACTCTGTCATACAGGCTTAAGATCCAGTCCCACCTCTCTTTATTCCACGGCTTGTTGTGATTGGTCAGACTGGAGTCAGAAGGCGACAGTGTTGCTGGATTTGGATCTTTGCACAGTTGAGTTCAAACTTTGTGTGGATGCAGTGATGAGTTCACTGACAGTGGTTTTTAGCAGTGTTTCTGAGCCCATGCAGTGATTTCCAGCACAGAATCAGGTGTGTTTGAGTTCTGCCTGAGGGCCTGAACATCAGTTACTTCTCTGGATCTTTGATGATAATAGATGATGAAACCTTACATTGAGAAGCATGATTGTTAAATCGCTGAACTATTTGAACATGCTGTCTGTCACAGAGAGGTGAACTCCTCCCCATCGTCCCTTCTGATAGTCTCAGGCTCTTTGGGATGTCCTTCTTATACCCTGTCATTTTACTAATCAACACCATCAGTGTTGGCATGGTTTTATTTTAGCTCTGCACGACGTTTCCGGTCTTTTGTTTCCAAAAATCATTGCATTCTGTTTTTATTTACGCCTCTCACAGCGTCTCGCTCTCACTTTTTTGCAGACTGGGCTGTATGAGTCTGAGTTTCATTCATGAGTTGTTTATCAACCTCTCAGTGGAAGATGTGGCTTCAGAAGAGATCCATGAAGTGAAGCTTTCTGAAGCCACTCTGGATGATAATCTTGTCATCTCGACTTGTTTGCAGCCATAATGTCCTAATCTTCAAGACTGTGTCATTCGCAGCTTTATCTCAGCACAAGGCAATTTTAAAAGAAGTTTTCCAAAGTAGCAGCTCTGCTTTCAGTCATTAAATAACCATCAATCAGTCAGATAAACATTATTTTAGGTACACCTGTGGGCCTGAAATAACTTTTCCAGATCATTAGCCAAACTGTCTCTGTGGGACTCTGTGAGGAGCGAGAATAGTCAAGCAGTGAAAATCAGCTTCTAAAGCCAGAAATAAAAACTTCTTTTCTTTTCATATCCTGCAGATCGAGTTCCAAACGTACGCGGGGCAATTACAGCATATTTAAAGTCCTTTTCACTCTGTGTGAAGTTGATTGTTGCTGCGGCCTATCTGAGCGCCGAGTGGTGTAATTATTTCTCACTGTGTGGGCTCACTTACAGGTGAAATCCACCTTCAGATATCATTACACGTCATCACGGTTTTGTTGCTTTCATGAGACCGTACCTGAATTATGTAGTTAATTAGTTCGTGAACCACATCGTGATCGCAGCCGTCTGCGGATCCTCATCCGTCTTTTCTCCCAGAGGAAACCGAACCACTGCTCTTCTTAAAGCCTTACTACATAATGAAAGAAAGTTATACACTGTCTCTGAGTTTGGATACTTCTGTTAGTACACTTCCACACAGTCCTGTTTGTACTCTCTTTTTGACAGGCAAGTTGTGCAGGTATTGGAAATGACTGTTGGAAGAAGTTCTGAGTTGTGACTCCCTTGTGTCGGTTTTCTGAATGGATTTTTGCACGAGGTCTGTTGTTGAAACTTTCTTTCAGGGTGCTGATGAAGCTCATGAGGCTCAGCAGGTGAATCTCACGCTGTAAGGCTGCAGAGGCCTGAGTTTGAATCTGCCCTGAGGCGGTTTACTGCAAGTCTTTCTCCCACCTCTCCTGTCTTGTCTAACTAAATAAAGCCTTAAAACACAAACTTTATAATATTTTTCATGTTTTGTTTTTCAATGTAAAACACAGACATAACACATACATTTTAAAGCTAAGCGGGGATAACTTGTGCCACAGAATAAAATGTTAAAAACATAGTATTGCACCATTTAACTGCTTAATTGTTGAGTCAGCTGCTGCTTTTTGCAGACATTTGCAACTTGTCGGGTGTCTGACTACATAAAACTGAAGTCTAAACTAATGTAATCCTCCTACTGGCTGAAAATAGTTTCGTGGTTTCCATGATTCTTCGGTGTGTCAGTGAGTGAGGCTGAGAAATGCAGCTCCAGTGTTTCATGTTCATCCTTTTGACCGTTATTTGTGCACCACCTGCGTACTTGCTGTGCTCGTCATGTAGCCGCACTTGTCAGTGTGAACACGCTTGTGCACTGAAAATAGCAAGTGTAAGTGTGGAAGTACTCGACTGGAGACGCCGAGCTGGTGTTTGTCTTTGTGCAACAGTCTGACAGACGTGGACGAGCTAAATATTGCAGCACATCAAATATAGATAGAGTCCTGTCAGTCAAACTGCCACATCGCTGAGAGATGCTTTCATATGATGACTGTCCCTTTGATATGAAGTGTCTCGTCCCCTCTGCTCCTCCTGCAGGTGAAGTATAAGAAAGACTTTGAGGAGAGCAAAGGTCGAGGGTTCAGCATCGTGTCCGACACTCCGGAGATGCAAAGACTCAGAAGGACTCAGGAGCAAATCAGCAACGTATGAACACACACACTGATACACACTAAGCTACTGTTTGTCGCTCTGTATATGAGAGTGTGTGTGTATGTGTGTGTATGTGTGAGGATGCACTCTGGTCGGTGAGCACAGTCTCTTACACGCACACACACAAAATGCCCTGCAGCGTTTTGACGTCAGCTGTTTGAAGAGGAGCATCTTCTACAGCCATTAGTGTAAGTGAGCACGACTTCCTATTTACTGAATGTAAGCAAAGTAGGTTACATTATGGATGTTTCTGACAGGCAAAAGAAGAAGAAGAAGAGAGGTTTCTGGGAGAGAACAGAGGCAAAGGGGAGCGTGAAAGGCCAGAGTGCACCACTGCAGGTCCATTCAGGGCGTAAAGAGGAGAACGATCTAAATGACTGAGTAATAACACACAAGTCTTCAGACAAGCTAGAAAAAGGGAAGACAGAGAAGTTTGTGGATGTTTGAATGTTGTAGAATAAATTGAATGAAGTTTGAATTTATTACCAATAAAGATTAAAAACTATTGATTGTTTTTACAGTAAATGAATGATTTCAGACCTGCAGTCCAGAAGTTAGTTTGTCAGTAATGCAGAAGTTACTACTGTTGTGATGTTGAGTCGTTTAAAATCAACATTTAATGAACTTTATTGTTTGTGATAGTTTTCTTTTTGTGGTGTGTGTGAGAGTGTGTGTGTGTTTATGCACACAGATGTTCTACAGATGTGTCCTGATGACCAGACGACACTCGGTGGATGATGCTAAGGTCTGTTTGTTCTCCTTCTTGTTGTCGTTTTCTGTCTCCTGTTTTTAAACCAGTCTGATTGTTTTACTTTTGTATTTCTGCATTTATAAAACATGTAAAACCAGAAGTCGTGTCTTAGAGAAAATTAAAAAATTGGTCATGAAGTTAGGATCATGCACTTCTGCTCCTAAAAAGCAAAAATCATCCAGCACTGCTGCACTTTTTACTAACTTTACTGTTGCCAATCATGCTGGATCTCCTCCACCGATTCAAAATATTCAAAACCATTCAAACAATTAAATAATAAGCTCATAATAGTTACATTGTGACACACTCAATAAACTATAAAAAAGCGTGCTCTGACTTATTATCTCTCTTTATCAGTCCAAATATATGTTAACATATAAATTATATATATTCTTGGAAGACTGGTGGACTCTTTGCCTTCATGTTCTTCTAGAGATTTTCTTTAGTTTTGTCGTTAGTGGGTAGTGAAGTGCACTTGTGAAGTTGTGCTTTTGTGGATTGCTGGGAAAAGTCAGTGTGGAATATGTTTGGTTTCATGTAAGTGGAGCAAACTAGGAATTGGGAAAATGCTACTTTGTATTTGCAGAGCTGACCTTTGTGATTTTGGTTTATATATTATTAGATCTTGAATGGCTTGTATGGTTGATTTATTGGAACTCCATTATATTTTTTCCATGTTTTATCCTGGGAATCAGGGATTGTGTGATTAAGGAATTACTGGATCCTTTGTGGAGTCTGATTCTGTCTTTTGGGTCCGTTTTGTGCAGATTTGCCCTGTTTGAAACCAATGTTCCCTCTAAGCTGCGCACGTGCGCAATTGCGCACTGCTGGCACGGTCTCTGCGCACAGAAAATCGGCGTTGCGCACAAAAAAAATCTAACCTGAATTGAAATTAAAATTAAAACTTTAACAATTCTGTTTTGCAGTGTTAGTCAGTAAGTGACTGGCTGCTCCTGTATGGGATTAGAACGATGCCACCTTATCCTATAGTCCAGCCAATAATGCGATTCACATTCGTATATACGCAGCTAATCAACGTCGTTGACAGGCTATGACAGCGTCCTTATGTGCCGACACCGGTGTTTTAGCTAGCAAAGCGGCGTGGCTGATGTGCAGTGAAGCCACATTAATGACAACATGTACAACCATTGGAGATGTGAGCAGGACAGACGGAAAAAGTGTGGACTTTATACCAGTTTTTAAATTATGTTGATAGGCCACGTAAAACCAGAGTTATGATAAAAATATCTGCAATGTTTGGTTTTCTTCCTGAATACTATCGTTGTTTATATTTACTGCGGGAAGAAACGGTAAAAACGGCATTTTATAAGGAAAACGCTCGAAAGCCTGTGAGCAAAAACAAAACCAACCCCCACCCTTTCCTATTGGTCGAAAAAAGTACCGTGTCGACCAATCAAAAAATGATATGGCAACGTGGCATCTAGTTGTTAAGAAACGGGAGGAAGTTTTAGGAGTGACGGCGGTGTTTTGAGATGTGAGAGATTTGAGACGTTTAGCGCAAATCTTGTGTAGTTAGTGTGTAGTTAGTGTGTAGTTAGTGTGTAGAGTAGTCAATAGTTTTGTTGTGTGTGTCAGAACAATGAGGCGGCTGCTGAATGTTACAGGTGTTACAGCAGTGATACATCTCCTGTTGTCAGGCCTGCAGGTATCAGGCTGTTGTTCTCCTTTATCTCATAGTGGACAGAAATTATTTTTGGAGTGGCACAAATAATTTGTGTGGCATCAGATTTGATGCAGAACAGCTGATTGTTCTGTAAATAGTTTGAAATGTTTATTTAAAAAAACGCCTTGGCTGCATTAAAAAAAATAAATAGCTGCAAAAAACTTTGTTTGCCAAACTGAGTTATTTTTTTTGAAGTAGTAACTATATAATTAATTGCCCAACATTGGTCATTATATCCTGTATTTTACAGACAGAGAGTTACAGACTCTCCCAGACCACAGACTCATAATACAAGTCAGAGCTTTATGAAAAAAAAAGAAAGAAAGTTGTGTTTTCAAAATTGGAGTTCAAGTTATTTTTACTTCCAATAGTGTTAACATATTACACAGGTCATGAACAAGATTTTTTAAATTTTCATTGTAAGTGGGCTAAAGCAGTTAATTAAAAGTAGTCTAACATAAATGTAAATGCTGTAATTTGATTACTTTAATAAACCATGTAACGTGGATGGATTAGATGCCGGCGCGACCGCAGTGCACACGTCTGATGTCGCTCACAGTGGTCCAAGGGACCGCTCAGGGAGTTTGTGTGTTCACTCAGACACATGGAAAATTAGAGGGAACATTGTTTGAAACGCCCAAATGGAAAACCTCTCACTAACAACAACAACAACAAAAAAAACAATCATTTGAAATGTAACATATAGAAAAATTTGCATGTATATTTTATGGCTAAAACAAAACCCAACTTGACTCTGTGCATGTTGCCAGTGACCTGTTAGGTGTTAAGAGGTTAAATAGGATTTAGTAAAAACTGACATGTGTGCAGAAAATTCTCAGATTGATTTATATTCAGTTTCATTTTCTGACCTGTTTCCATCCACAACATCTGAATGACAGTAGATGGTTGAGATGTGTCATCTGTTGGGAAACCCGCTCACTGTGCAGAGGAAAACCCCTCAGATTCCCTGATGTAGAATCTGCCCAGGCTCAGGCCACTTTAACCAACCACCATCCATCTATGAATCCTGTCATGTCAAGTTTAGGTTCAACGCTGTTTGTAAACAATTTGGAGAAAGGAAAAAATGACGTGTTAGAATTGTAATTTAGATTTTTGATTTTCATATATAGAATGAGAGGTGAGGTATGCCCAGCACGTGTCCTCGGTCCATCACAGGACTAACACACAGAGACGTGTGAGCAGTGTGGCCCTTACATTACCCTGAGAAACTTGGGAAACAGTTCAGTTGTGTGGAAATGAGATTGAACAATGTTGGACACTGAGATTCACGTTAATCATACACTACATATTTAACCATTTCTTTTCCCTCGTCTCTTCTGCATTTTTCATTTATTTCCAGCCTGTCGATCTTCGGCTCTGCCTCTGCTTACCTGACCGAGTGATCGCATCATTCCGCTCCGTTAGCACAAACTCTCTCTCCTCACTTGCTCTGCTTTAATTAGGACACACATTGGCTCTCTCGCTCAATTGCTGTGACCTTTAACAGCCCACATTTTATTTTATTACTCAGCTCTTTTCAAGGTTGACTTGGCGAAAGAAAGATGAGGGGGATAAGTGTGAGGAAGAGGAGGTGGACAGAGACGGAGAGAAGCAGTTCCATTTGATTTGAGTTGAGTATGATCAGCAGCTCGTGTTTTATTAGGAAAAATGTTTCATGCTAACCGCTCGTACACGCTGATGGGCGCCGTGGTTCGTCGTCTGTCCTCGAGTCTCATTGCTATGCTGAGGGAATCCAGATGATGTTAATGATGTAGCTGTGGTGATTAAAATGAGAACTTTTTCATGTTCCTCACGTCAGGCTTCAATCTGCTTCCATAAGTGCGTCTGTCGTGTGGCTGAGGTTTGAAATTCTTTCTCAGCTTCCCTCAGTTTTTATTACCCGCTCTGATGCTGCTGTCACCTAACGAAGAGTAATTGGCCTGGAAGGCGGCGCGAGCGTCTGTTTTGGAATTCTTACACTCAGTGATGGAGATCCTGTCACTCCTGGAGTTCTGACGAGCTAAAACTTTATACAGCTCCCCCCTGTGGGATCGAGCACCAGCGCATTAGCAGGAGATCATCACATTTAAAGTGCTGAGTTGGACCTGCTGCGTATCACTTGCTTCATCACACCCCTCCAACACCCTGCCCCCAGCTGACAGCCTCTAATCACCACCTGGCCATTTTTAGAGAAGCTCCAATAAGTTTGTCACACAGGTCTTCACACCTCCCACATCCAGCATCTTCCACTCAGGGTTCACTTCTTCAGCCCCGACTGTCACTTGGTTTCAGCTTTAACCTCATAGTCAGACTGAGACCTGTGTTAAATTAATAAGTGACTTTTACATGTAAGAAACCATCAGGTTTGACTTGATGACTTGCTTTCCTGACTTTATTAAAGTAATTATGCTGTATTTTATATAGTAGTGAAATAATTGATGACAACTGGGCCGATGCTGGTGGTGGTATAGATGAAGATGGAGCGCTGAGTGACTCGGGTGAGGCGGAGACGGGGAGGAGGGGGGTCGCATGAATGAGAGTCTGAAATGAAGGAAGTGAGATTTAGTGCGCACAGAGCGGAGGCTGACTGGGTAAAAGAAGAGGATTAGACTAAAGTAGTGAGTGTGACAGTACTCAGCACGGACATACGTGGGAGAGTGGAAGTGATGTAACGGACAGAGATTAACCTCGACCCTGCTGTCCTGCATGCCATTATTATGTTCAACATAACAGGTAATATTAATAATCTGCAGCTATTTATCCAGAAGGATAGAAAAAGCCTGATTATTGCTCAGTTTAAGCTCCAAAATTACGCTGTAAAGCAAGTACAGTGGTGTTAAGATGAGTCAGTTTATTTTATAAGTGTGTTTAAAAACTCTAAATGTCAAAATCAAAACTCAGTTTGGTTTAAAAGATAAAGAATAAAAATAGTTTTTTAAAGGATTTAAAAATGTTCATAAAGGGGACGTCCATCCCAACATTTAGGAATAACTGCTGTGCAGTTTCACCTCTGTGGTGCATCAGCTCGGCAGATCTCTGTAGAGTAGAGAGAATGTATAAATATAAAAACAACTATAAAGTCTGAATCATTGGAAACTGTCAGACGCCACCAGGGTGACATGGCCTTGCTTGCGTGTCCCAGCAGAGTTCAGTGCAGCTGCAAAAAACTGAGCAACAGCAGACTGGCACCTGAATGAAGACCATTACAATAGTACAATGGGAGAGCTGGGACCAAATGAAGGCATGCTGAATGAGAGCTTCCCCTGCGTGAGTGCCTTCACGTGCATGAAAGTAATTTTCATTTAAACTGAAAGTGTTGTCAGCGATCGCTGCCAGGTTCTTTGCAAACAGCAGATCCTTAAAGAGTCGAGGTCAGGGCATCCAGAAATAACACAGCTGGTTTTCTGTTTGTTTAAATTAAGAAAGAGTGATGTCATCCGCACATCACAGTGAAGGCTAATTAGAAGGAAAAAAATCATCTGCAAAAAGCTGCAGACGAGACGCGCTTCAGCTTCACAGCGCTGGTATGACATAGTTTCTGCTGTCAGGAACAGCAGCAGGATTTGAGTTTATCTGTAGTGAAGTACAGTATTTCATTAAAAAATCAACTGTTGAAAGCCTGAAGAGAAATGTGTTATTTCTGCTGAGCTGTGGCTGGCAGCAGCGCTGGTTCACATCAGGACGAGATCACAGGGACTTCTCCCAGGAACAGCTTTGTGTTTCAGAATTCATTAACAAGATCTGAGGAAAGACACAAAGAGAGAGGGAGAGAGCTCCTGGTCAGTGAGGAGGCTTCCTTTTCTTTTTTACCACCTAGAAAAACTCCCAATTTAGCTTCAAGACGAGACCAAAGCAGCTCTTTCCCAGAGAGTCGTGTTTGCTGTGATTCTGGGTGAGGCTGTGATGACTGCAGGCCCAAAGCCAGCCAGGACTCAGCTGTTTCTCAGGCCACTGAACCACTGATGTGTTTAAAGACCTGATTTACTGTTTGACCCCTGAAGGGTTTGGATTTCTGTGAGTGCTGGTAAGCACAGGAATATCAAGTAGAAGGATAAATATTGTGAGTATTAAAGAGAAAGTGCCCCAAGCCGATGGCATCACCAGTTATGAAAGCATGCTGGTCTGTAACAGAAGTCAGCAGTGCATCTTCTTGCCAACATTATTCAGTTGTCATGGTAACTGATGCATTTGTATATTTTTTTACATTTACAATTAAATGTGGGAGGAAAATGCTGTTCTTGGAACAAATACGTCCAGGGAACTGATCCTGATTTCTAACACAATCCGATAGTAGAGTTTTGCAGTTGTATTTTCTTCACCGCGTTCACAATAAAAACTTAAAATAACAAATTTCTTTAATGTGATTGGGCAAAATAAATAAATAACAGATTGTTTCTTGTGTAAATGGAAACCTCCAAAGCTGAAAAAAGAAGCTGAAGTGCGAAAGGCTGCAGTTCCTCTAGTGGCCACCAGAGGCTGGCTCCATCAGCGAGTCAGTCCTCAACTTTACAGCAGAAATAAACTTGCTTACAGCCTGCTGCAAAAAAGATTTTGGTTTCTATCGATACTTTCCAACATGGTGACTACAGTAAAGTGCGTGAATTCTATTATAGCTCACTGATTTGGAGACTGTCATGAGTTTAAAATTAGGGATGCAACTGCACTGACTGACAGGTGGAGCTGCCAGTGTGTGTCCATTAGCCCTCACCTCTGCTAATTTTGTACTGTAGTGGCTTCTCAGCTATCTTTGTCTTACTGTTTTTAATGCATTTATATGGAAATTATTTGTATGACTTGAAGCAAATCTCTTAATAAGTGGAAGATAATCACTGGTAGGATGGATTAGTCTATTACATGGCATCGATTAGCAGATATGTGTGTCTTTGTGTTGCAGCTTCCTAACCAGGCTTGCTCATGTTATCAGAAAGCTTATTTCCTCACCTCCTCAGCAGGGAGGGGTGGTGCAGTGAGCTCAAGGGCCAGTGCCAGGGAGGTTGGAGGTAGAGGTGGACATGATCTAACTAATGTGGTTTCTCCCTGTTTATAGTGAGGTCGGAAACCAGGGACAACAGAGTGCGAGACAGGTGGAAACCTGGTGGCGCTTGTGCTGAACCCGGGAAACAGTGTTTATGTGTAAAGTCATTAAAACAATAAAGCAAAACGGGAACAGTGTGTCGGGTCACGGTCCTTTTACAAAATCCTAACATGCAGCAGCCAGTTCAGACTAACTGCTGTAAAAGCCTCAGAAAGCAGAGTGCACAGGCAGTGGGTGAGGTGTTTGTGGCTACAGTCACTGTCATGTAGTTTACAGGCTGAGCTGGTGATTGTGTTTTAGTACCGTTCAGGCTCTGTGTGGATCCTCGGTAGACAAGTAACAGTTTTATTTGCTGGCTGTGAAACCTTTCAGTTTTGGGCCGTGCACATTCCAGTACAGAGATGTTTTTACCAGTTTGTGATGTAACTTTTTTTTCATATAATCAACAACAATAGCATTATCTACAATAAAAATCATTTGTCCACATTTTATTATTTTTTGCTTGATATGCATATTTTCTTAATTCAGAGTCATTTTGCTGTTATATGTGGATGATTCGGTGTTAATGGTGATAAATGAACCCTTTGTTGTTGTGTTGAGCTGTGATTAGTCTTTGTGCAGTCTGGTAGCAGATGGTCACTCGGTGCCTACGCGGTCGGATCTGCTGCGGTCGGTCTTTATAAGGTCGACGTCCTGTTTACATGGACAGCCATCTGACACCCATATCCCAGAGCCAGATCACCTGCAGTCTGCGGCTTGATTTTGGAAAATCATTCATACCAAACGATGCTGGATTTGAAGGAAACGGTTGTTACACAGTTTAATTCTGCACCTGTATACGGTTTGATTACAAAAGAAAAATAAACAGATAAAGTATTTAAATTCATTAGTGTGTAATATCAGATAATAGTTCAGTAATAAGCTTTAGGGTGTACGTGATTATTTTATTTTGGAAAGAGTCCCAGCATTAAAACTTCAAATGTAAATATAATATATAACAGTCAACACCAAACTTAAGCCTGTGACGACCCAGAAATCTTCTGTGGACCATCCAGAACTTTAATCAGAACTCTGAACATCACCTAAAATAAACTATGTTTTTATGTTTTCACTGATTCATTCTGAGCAGCTGCTTGATGGCGTTTATCAAAAGTAGGGCAGAAAATTAACAATAATATGGTTGTTTTAAAATTTCATACCTTTTTTTAATTAATTATTTTTATTTCCAAATATATTATTCTATGCACTTCATTTCTTAATTACTTTCCAGTTTAGCATTGCAAACAGGCCAATGCCTGTTTAACTGTCATGGAGCGTAAGGCAGATACACCCTGGACAGGTCAAAGGTCTATTGAAGCACCACCAGATCTGAATATTTAAAGACATTAAGTTGTTTGACATTAAATACCAGGTGAGGCGGGAACACACGGGCTCTCACTTCTGGTGTTAATTTATCATGAATGACTTCTTGTTGTCCAGCTGTTCTCTTCTGTGGCCACGTGGGCCTTGCTTAAATGTTCCAGCAGAGTTTGATGTTAGCCGCAGACCACGCTTTGGGAATCAGTGATAACATTATATTTTCACTGTCATGGATTTATATTGATTCTTTTTCATGTATGAAAGTCATTGATGGTGTAGCTAACTCAGATCTTTTTGGTCTTTTCCTGAGTGCTGCATGGGTTTAGATTTTGTTTGCAGTCAGAAAGCTGCACATCTGCACATCTGCTCTGCAGAAAAATAAAAAGAAGTCAGCTGGAGATGGTAAATGGACTGATTCTTATATAGCGCTTTTCTACTCTCCCGGAGTACTCAAAGCGCTCTATACAACATGCCTCATTCATCCCATTCATACTTCTAAACTCAAGTGCAAACTAACCAACATCCACACTCTGATGAACGCATCGGAGGGCAACTTGGGGTTAATATCTTGCCCGAGGATATTTGGCATGCAGACTGGGGAAGCCAAAGATCGAACCACCCACCTTCCCATCAGTAGCTGAGCTGCTCTACCACCTGAGCCACCAGGATGGTTCATCTTTTTAGCAGCTACACGGTTGGATCTTTATCTCAGGGCACCAAATGCAAAGCTAAATGAAGCCATGAACTTGGACTTACACTCTTCATTAAAAATCTTCATTAATCTTCATTAATAATAATAATATAGACTCCTTAAATAAGAAATTTCCTGACAACTGATATATATGTATATATATATATATATATATATATATATATATATATATATATATATATATATATATATATATATATATATATATATAATGTACATAGACATTTTTAAATGAATATGTCAACGCTATGCTCGTAGTTAATCAGTTAATGTGGGGACCAAGGCAGCATGGCCCAGCTGATTAATATTTGTCTGTTTGTAAGTGGTGAATTCCTTCCAGCATACGACACCTTCATCCCTGAACACACACAGACCACAGTCACACAGTCACACAGCTCTGGTGCCCCTGTCTTTGTTTCTGGGCAGCACACACTGTACCCACAGCTGGCACCGTGACTGGGATGAGGGGCATGGCGGTGATAAGGTTCTGAGTAGTGGGCTAAATGTAGAAGGTAAAAATGATAAGAGGGCACTCGATCAACATGAGTCTGAGAAGACATTCAGCCATCGCAGGAGACTAGACGAGGCAGTGCAGTCGCTCACAGGTTTCACTGAATATATAGAGAAGCGAGAGGCGAACACGACATTACAGAAACTGAGTGAGTGTGGAAGAAGCTCAAAGTTTGACAGCAAAGAAGGTTTAAAGGACCTGGAGTGGAGGAGTGAAGTGTTAGGAAAAAAGTGACAAAACTGAGTTATCACTACATCGGAGAAGGTTAATAAGAAGCAGTGAGTGAAACCTGAAAGACCGACATACGCAGAGGAAGCCAAGAGCACAACATGGAAAATCAGCCACAGGTTGAAGGTGAGAGAAAAACGAGTGAGCTGAATGTGAGGTGAAGGTCTGAGGACGTAAAGTTGGAGATCTTTGGTGTCTAAATGAAAGTAACAGCACACAGTAACCTGCAGCATTAGGAGATGACTTATCCTGTAATGTAACTGTGACTGTTATCTTATTCTGAAAAGCCAAAATTCAACCTGTTGTCCAGTGAGCACAAAAGATGACCTTGATCACAGGGTGAGGATGACTTTGAGGAAGCTGTGAGCACCAGATGAAGGACGACTGTAAGATGGAGGACTGTGACAGGAGGCTGCGATCAGCCTCTGAGCAGGCTCGTCTTTGCTCTATGACGCAGCTCCGATGTGTCTTTACGGCTTTTAAAGCAAACCCAGATGATCTGCTCGGTGTTTTTCTTCCACTCCACCTGAAATCAGACCAGTTGTGATGTTTGTATTTTAGCTAGTTTGTGTTTATTAAATTATATTTTATTTAAATAAACTTCTTGTGTGAACTCTACTTTGAGCCAGTTCATGATGAATAAAATCTGATCAAATATTTTTGCTTTACTTCCTTTCTGATCTTTGGGTACAGGCTACATTGACTGCAGAGTTATATCTGGTGCTTTTCAGCAGAGTTATTATTAATTCTGTCCCAGTGGTAACTATTAGTGTTATTACAGTTTGATGTTACACAGAAGTTGTGTTGGTTTCAGGGTTTGTGTTGTGTTTGAGTTTAAATTTCTGTTTGGTTGTCATCGTCATCGCAATGCTTGAAGTTTTTGGATTATTATTAGTTTTGGGTTCCTTTTGTTTTGAGGGTGACTTTAGTGATGTCGAGGTTTATTTTTTGACTAATTATTTAAGTCGTGGTTCCTCAGGGAGCAGGTGGATGCCTACAGAAGTGGAGGTCTACACTGGAAATAAGAGGAATGAAAGTCAGTAGAAGAAAGACAGAATATCTTTGGGAATGAAAGGGAGGCATGGAGCTGAGGTATTGAAGGTGAAGGAGTTTAAATCTCTGTGTTCATTTCTGGGAACATGCAGTACACAAGAGAGGTGAAGAAGAGAGTGCAGCCAGGGCGGAGCGGGTGGAGATGAGTATCAGCGTGATTTGTGACAGAAGGATCACAGCAAGAGTAAAAGGGAAAGTTTATAAGGTGATGTGTGGTTTGGAGACATTGACAAAAAGGCAGGAGGCTGAGCTGAAGATGTTAAGTGACCAGAATGGACAAGATCACAAATGAGTAGAAATGTCAGACGGACAACTCAGGTCGAACAGTTTGGAGACAGCATCCAAGGACAAAGCTGAGATGTTTGGACATGTGCGGAGGAAGGATAGTGGACATACTGGGCGAAGAGTGTTTGGATGGAGCTGCCAGGCAGGAGTGAAAGAGGAGGACCTCAGAAGGAGGAAATTGATGGATGTACTGTTGGAAGACATGCTGAGGGTGGTGGACAGATCCCTGTGGTGACTCCTAAAGACAGCAGCCAGTAACGATTGAGTTCTGGTTCCTGTTGTGGTGCCTGCTTGACTTACTCTGATGTTTTAGACTTTCACTTTCTGAATACTTGGTTTTTTTTCACTGTGAGTTACAAATTGAGTTTATTATTTCTGCTTGGTTTTAGTGTGAGTCTGTCTAGTGTTGTTCCCCACCTTTGGTATCATGTTTGTGTTTCTTTTGTCATTTGTTCCCTTTGTCCTTTTGTTGTCAGTGTTTAAAAATAAATATAATTTCAAGTTTATTTCTTCTGGAGTTCAACATGAACCCTTTTTTCCCTCAGAGCTGGCTGGGGTGGAGAATGAGGAGGCCTCAGCTGCTCCACTGTTGGTTGAAGAGACAGGAAAGGTGGTGACAGTGGAGGAAAAGGAAGAGGAGTCCACGGTAACATCAGCGACCACTGTGGGCACGGTTGTTTATACAACTACTGAAGGGCTGCATGAAGAGGCTGAAAGTCACAATACAGCAGAGGAAGTGGAGGAGGAAAAGATGGAGAAGGAAGATGATGACGCAAAGGTGGAGGCAGGTGGAAAGGAAAAGGATGAAGATGAGGATACAAAGGCAAAGAAGTTGCTGGGATCGTGGGAGTCAGAGGTGAGAACCTCGAAATTTGACTGATTTATAAACTCTATCAGAAACAACTGAAAGGTAATAACTGGAGAATAATAAACATTTGACAAACTGATCAAAGTGAAATGAGGAGCTGAAACTGAAACAAACCTGGATTCATGCTTTAATTATACTAAAAAAACAACGCAGAACAATTTGGGAGAACACTAAGCCTGCTGCTCACACAATAGAGGATCTATAAATTTCTGCTCTCTCATCTCATCAAAGATAAAAGATCCTCATCTCAGTTCTTAGAACTCATTTTTTAAGAATCAGAGCTAGAAAAAAATAAATAAATAAATAAATAATGTTTCCCATAATTTTCTATTGTTAGAAAGCTTCCATGAAAAATCAGATCTCTTCACAAATCTTTGGTCTGAATGGTCTTAACATTGGTCCAACTGAAACAAACATAATGTGTTTTATAATTTGAGCAGCAAATCCTTATTTAATGTAAGAAACAGCTTCTCGAGGCAGCATTCGACCTCTTAGAGACCAGACAAGTTCTGCTTATTTGGTTATTCTTTGAGTGATTTCCCTGTTAACTACAGCATCATCCCAAACTACCAAACACTTTCAGTGTCTTCCCGTTCTCTGATGAAGTCTGTGGAGCAGCAAATGTTTTTAAGAGGAGTCACCCACCCCCACCCTCACCACCCCACCCCCACACCTCCAAGCTCTGACTGTGAGTCTTTCTGTTGACCTTGGCGCGGCCTTTGTCTGGCACTGCAGGTTTTTATAAAGGCTTAGAGAGGATTACTGAAACTACAAATGAAAATGTGCCATTATTAGCCTTTGATAGTGGGATTTTTTGGGGCTGAATACAGCCTGTTAAAAGAGTCAAAGGATTAACAATGCATGAATTAGGGAAGTTTCCAGTGGTTGACTCACAGCTTTCTCTTGCTCTGGATCATTAGTGAAGTCAGTTTGTCCATCAGTTTCTACTTCAGTCAGGAAGACTTTATTGCTCTTTGCATAAAGTCTTCCATTGCTGTTTTATACCAGTGGAGTGGATGGGGGGGTTGCAAAGAGGCTTGCAGCAAAACATCCATTTAGCAATTAGATTTGTAGAGATCAGCTAATTTGGCATGATTGTGGCTGACCTTGACTCTTTGATGTGCATGAATAAATGCTATGTTTAACATGTTGCCTGCAGCCTGGTAACATGCAGAGGTATCATGAGAGACACTAGACTTCTACCTAATGTTGCTCTCTCATTTCTGCTGTGAGGTTTCATGTAAAACATAAAATCATCAAACCTGCACATTTCCTGTTAGTTTTAGCGTTAGTGGCCCCTCATGTAAATTTTGGAATTTTCCTACATCCAAAGATAATAATGGTTTTTCCTGGTTTCTGTCTATATAATGTCAGAATTATTTATGGCTCATTCTTATATGTCTTCTCATGTTTTTCAGGCCTCCTCTGATGTGAAGCCTCCGCTGCCAGACCCGGCGTTTAACAGGAGGTGCAGCCTGCTCGCCAGTGACGTGAGTTCATTCAGTGTCACCTCATTATTTTAATGTCACTGTTCATGCTTGTTGTCTAAAGTTGTGTCTACAACTCTGTGATGCTGCACTTACTGTAAGCACATTAAGTTACTTGCACAAACACACACGTGTGCGCTAACACGCTAACGCTCAGCAGCTATAATGTCGTCATTTTCTCCTGTTTAGCACGTTAGCTCAACAGCTTTGACTACTTTTCAGTCCTTCTTAGGCAGCTGGAGAAGATTTTATTAACTTATAAACTGCCTGGTGGTTTTATCTGTAATTCAGAATCACAATAGTAGCTCTATATTTTAAAATCTAAAAATCAGCAGTAAGTATAGAAAGCACAATGTTTGTATTAAAATATAGTTCAAGTGTCAGTTTGTTTGTTTTTTCAAATTTCAAAAACTTGCTTTAGAAATAGAAATCATCAGAATATAAAAACATTCAAATACATTTCACGTATAATAAAACTGTACTCGAGTAAATGTAACAAGTGACATTCCACCGTTGGTCCGATCGATGCTCCTGTCCAGTGACACTGAGAAGTGTACAATGCAGCAGGTGGGAGCTGATGCCATGCTTTCCTTCTGGACATGACTTGAAGTTTACGGGATGTTTCCTTGAAATACTTTGTTGCTCGACACATGAACTCATAGTTTTAACAACAGCCCAACTGAGCCTCATCCTAAAAAAAGAAAAACCCTGTTTATACAGTTTTTTTTTTATATCTGGAGGCCATTGCTATTGCTCTGTTTTTTTGTTTTTGCTTTTTGCAGAAAGAATCATGCACTAGTTGCCAAAATATTCAAATCTAAGTCAACATCATCCTGCTAATTTCACTAGAACCTATAAGGTTCACTGGAGAGAGTGAGCTCCTGAATGTACCAGTTTTCATGAGAGAGAATCATGTGAATATCTGTAAAATAATTCATGGATGTCAATCTGACAGTTGGGAACACATTGACACAAAGTGGTGTCATCATGTTCCAATCTCTATAAGCAGTCTGTTTAAAAGACTCTGAAGATGAGGGATTAGAAACCATAGATTATCATCTGATTTAGATTAAATGCCTCTGCAATTGTAAATGTTCCCGTCACAGAAAAGCAAAAGTGGAAATTTCGGCTCGTATATGCACCACCTACAGCAGAGGCCCGAGAGGCTACACCCAGATGGGCTCTGCTGGCGCCGTGCTGCTAGCTCGGCTAAATTCTCCAGCTGAAATGTCATCACCGTGAAGTCCGACGTGGTGCGTAACACCTGCTGCTGTTTGCTTCAGCCTGATTTGTAACTCATGAATAAAATGTGAACTTCTCGACGTGTAAGACAGAAATGTGTCATCCTCTCTTCCAGCACGAAGAGCGTTGCCATTAGTAACCAAAGTGCAGCACTGCCCTTTATTCAACATGGAGAGAATATAAACTCAAAGGAGAAAAAAGTGCTTTCTGACTTCTAAAACAGCCTTTCGGAGTAAAACGCTGAATGAGGCTGAATGTTGCTGTTGGATGTGGGAGGGTGAGATATTGATTCCCTGGTGTGAGACAAACTTGGCAGCTTGGCTGTTAGCAACAGCAGAATGAGTCATCAGCTACAGTGGAAGCAACTCAACCCACCTGATGAAATCATTTTCACTTTTATTCCTCCAGCCACTCTCTATATGGGAGAAAACCTGCCCTCAAACGTCATTATAAGAGGTGTAACACACACTAACGACTTTGCCATCCTTCAGCAGAATCTTAATGAATTTGCACAACAGATGGTGGAAAAAATCAGATTTTTCTTTTTTTGGTTCATTCTATAAATGCTAAAGCTGACATCCACCAAAAGACCCATTTGGAGTTGTATTTGTGACAACTTGAATGAAGACAGCTACATTTATGACAGCCTCAGACTATTTCTAAAATATGGATGTAGCTACAGCTGCTAGGTCCAACCGCTCGCACCGAGCACTAATAATAGAAGAAGTTTCGCCTCTCTGCAGTTGTTATGAAAGGTTAAATGTGCCCAAGAAAGCACAAACTTTTTCTGCTTTACAGTTTAATACTGAAGTTTATGGCTAATGGACTAGAACTAAGAATGCTTTTCTACTCTTCAAATGGTTTTTTCTACATCTAAACACTTTTAACATAACATACACACACTTGTACTTTAGTGAACACATAAGTGGCAATTCAGGGTTCAGTATCTCACCCAAAGATTTTACATGCGGACTAGAGGAGGCGAGCCTCAAACCATTAACCTTCCAATTGGCAGATAGCCTGCTGTACCTCCTGAGCCACAGCCACCCCGTATGGGGACTGGGTCACTGCAGGATTGCTCTCCCCCCACTTCAGGACACCTACACCAGGAGATGCCGGACTAGAGCAACGCAGATACTGAAGGACCCGTCCCATCCTGGCAACAAACTGTTCCAACTTCTACAATCTGGTAGAAGGTTCCGCATCATCCGGGCAAGGACAGAGAGACTCAAGAGGAGCTTCTATCCTCAAGCCATCCGGACCCTAAACCAACCCCCCCCCCCCACACACACACGCACACACCCGCCATCTCACATCATCTATAATTGACTGAGACTCTCCTCCAGACACTCAATTCCTTTAACTTTAAATATGTTTATAGTGTCCATTCTGTAAAATAGTCAGATGTCTATTCATATTAATGTACAGAATTCACCTGCTGCTGCTTCTACTGCACATTCACCCAATGTATATACTATATATACATATATATATATTTATAATGTTATTCCTCTACCCCCCCCCCCATGTTTTTGCACATGTCGAGGAGCGTGTCAGGATACATTTCACTGTGTGTTATACTTGTATAACTATGCATGTGACAAATAAAGAACCTTGAACCTTTAACCTTATAGCAAGCCTGAGGTAGCTTTGGTTAACCTCGGTAACGAAGGACATGTCTGCGAAGCTTAACATTGGGTAGGAGTTTAAACCTAATCGAACAAGAGCAAAAGGAAGAGTTTTAAAAAACATAAAATGAGATGTAAATAAACTGAAAGAGGCTCAAGTTCAACATCAACACAAAATGTGTTCCCGCCTTCCATCAGGACAGTGGGTGTGGGAGTTTTGTAAGGACAGTGTGCAAACAGGACTCTGCTGCTATGCTTGCCTTTATTTCTCTAAAACTCAACTTTCATCCTTTCTATTGTTGATAATAAATAAAACTGTTGGAGGATGAACTATGTTTGGCTTGTTTGAGAGCTACTTTATAAAAATATGGTGAGAATAGGTGTCTGACCAAGTGTTGGTATGTGTCGAGTTGGAAGTGAGAATGTGTTGTTCTGCTTATTCGTGTTGATTCTGAAGTCGGCCTCACGTGTTCCTGGTTAGAAGCCAGTGAAGCTGTATTTAGTACATTAAGCACCTATCGCTTTTTGCCCA
The DNA here is from genome assembly GCF_013358895.1 of Oreochromis aureus. Lineage (NCBI taxonomy): Eukaryota > Metazoa > Chordata > Actinopteri > Cichliformes > Cichlidae > Oreochromis > Oreochromis aureus. Next base: position 35,646,001 of record NC_052950.1, on the reverse strand, counting down.
CACTGACTTCCTGTCACAGATTGGCTGCGACAGATTGTCGTCTGTGGATTAATTCTATTTTTCTCCAGGGTCTCTACAGAAAATCTGCCAGGCTGTTATTGGACCGAACAACCAATCAGATTCAGACAAACACCAAACTGCACATTGTGAAAATATATGGTGAATTATGTGCAGGTCACTTCATTAGCAAAACACCAGGATACAGAGAGTTTGCATTGCTTTAATCCGTCTGGGATCATGAAGTTAATAAAAGAGACGTTTTGTTGAACAGAGAATAAAACTGAGAATAATCCAGAAATCAAGAGACATTAAGAGAAACTGTAGATATATGTGCATTATTTAACCATTAATGATGAAACTACCTTTGGTAGAATTTAAAGGAACATATATGTATACAACAATGATGAAATCCCACAAAATTCCCCAAACGTACAACCAATTAATCAGTAGCTTTCTGAAGAACTGCAGCTCTGGAAACACACAAACCCCGCCCACCCGCTAAAACCTAAAGCCAAACAGAAGAGAGGAGATTTCAGTCAGACAGGAGCCAATCAGGAGAAGGTGTAGCAGTGATACTTCACCTGGAGTTCATGTAACGGGGTCGGCTTGTGCTGTCACTGATCCCCAGTGTAAGTTACATAATGCAGTTAATGTATTTCAATCCTCTGATGCTAATTAAAAGGTAGACAGCTGAGAGAAACTCACAGCCTGAAAGGGTGAAACTTCTGTACGGCTGAAAAGAAAAACACAACACGCCGTCCTCGTGGGGACGGAGCTCAAGTTCACGAGAAGTTCAGCTCAGAAACACGTTAACGCTCGTGTCTCATCCTCCAGGTCAGATATAAAGACGACTTCGAGAAGATGAAGGGACAGAGTCTGTTTGTTCCCGGAGCCGAACTCATCCACGCCAAGAACATCAGCGCTGTGATCTCTGAGGTCTGAACACACATGTCGTGCTTGTGTTTGAATATTAAGTGAGGACCAGGCCAAACTTTCCCACTTTGTCTAACATTTCCTCATCTTTAGGGTCTAAAATTGGCCCTACGATGACTCGTTCTCTCTCTTTTAAACATTGATCGAGGTGTCTGCTCATAGTGCTGAAATGTGACTGTTTCAGTCTAAGTATAAGGAGGAGGGGAAGAAGGAGGCGGCTGTTTCTCTGTACTCCATCCTGCCGGAGACTCCAGAGACGCAACATGCCAGAGAGGCTTCAGAGCTGCAGAGCGAGGTAGTTCAACTTCAGTACGGCCAAATTTTATATGACTAAAACTCTGAAGACAAGACCGATGTCTTAAAAACAGGATTTTTTTATTTCCCATTAAAAATGTTTCACTGATGAGGCGAGACTGTAGCACTGACAGAGTCATGTGTGTTTGTTTTTCAGATTAAATACAAAGGAAACGTGAAGACACAGATTTCCTCGTCCCTTTATTCCCTGCTGCCAGAAACCACAGAGACCCAGTTTGTCAAAGAGCTGTCTGAGATACTGAGCGAGGTCAGACCTGACGGATGGATTAATGAGTTCAAATGTTAAAATGGGTGGAAAATAAATGAAGATGAGTGAATGAAGTGTTATGTCAGCACCACTTGTCCCTCTGAAACTCTCTCTGCTCCTCAGAACAAGTACAAGGAGGAAGGAAAGAAGGAGATGAGCAGCAGTTTGTACTCTCAGCTTCCTGAAACCACCGAGATGCAGCTCGCCAAGACTGTCCACGAGTTCCAGAGCGAGGTACTCGGCTGTTATACAGCAGCTCTGTTTCAACATGTTTCAGCTGAGCCCGCATCACAGCTGCTCACACTGACTGTGGTAGATTTATGCAGCAGTACAGCTCTGAAGACATCCGCCACACTGACCTTAAAGTTCATTTGTAAGGAGCTAGAAGTTTGTGTCTTGTTACTTCCTGGTCTATTCTGATTGGTTCTGATGTCGTTCTGTTTCAGAAAAAGTACAAAGAAGACGGGAAGAGGAAGGCCTCCATCTCCATCTACTCCCAGCTCGCTGATACTCCAGAAATACAGCACGCTCTGGAGGTGTCCCAGCTGCAGAGTGAGGTACACACACACACACACACACACACACACACACACACACACACACACACACACACACACACACACACACACCGTTACTACTCCAGTAATCTAATTCAATCAAATGCCTAAAACTGTGTAAATTAATGACTAAACTGTATCCATGATCCTCTTTTACAAATATCTGTCCTGCAAAATTAAATCCGCCTGCTCGAGACTCATTTCCACCTTCGGTCTTTCAGATCTGAGTGAATGTAAATGTAAAAAAATTTGCAACATACATTTTTAGAAACAGCAAAGAAAAAGCAAAATTACACCAAAGTTGACAGTGAGACATGAAGGAAAGGTAGCGGGAAGGAAAGAAGGAAGAACGGAAAGGACAAAAGAGAGAAGAAGAAAGGAAGTGGAAAAATGAAAATAATAAAGACAGGACTGAAACAAAAGAGGAAGAAAGAGATGAAAAAAGGAAAAAAAAGAGAGAAGGAAACGGGTGAGAGGAAAGAAGAAAGGAAGGAAGAGAAGAAGAAAGAAAGTGAGAAAGTAAAATAAAGATAGAACTAAATTAAGAGAGAAAGAAAAATAGATGAGGAAGGAAGGATGAAAAGGAAAGAAAGAAGGAAGGAAGGACTGAAGAAAGGAAATGGCGAGGAGAAGAATGAAAGAATTGAAAAAGGAAAGGATAGGAGAATGGGAAAGACGAGGAAAGAAAGTAGAGCAGCAAAAGAAGGAAACGGTAAGGAAAGAGAGACGGAGGAAGGAAGGAAGGTAGTACTCCCAGCCGGGGCTTTACTGAGCGAGCAGCAGAGGCTCAGAGTTTGAACAGATCGCTCTTAATGTGAAATCTTTCTGTTTTTTGCTGTTGTTGTCTTCTGTGTTTTATCTGTCAGCTCAGTCTCTCCTGACTCGCTCTCTGTCCCAGGTGAATTATCGCCCTAAGACGATGGTTAGAGGAGCTCCCGCCTCTCTCTACTCTCAGCTGCCCGACACCACAGAGATCCAGTTTGCCAGAGAGATGACTGAGATGCACAGCGAGGTACGACGCCGACACAGGCGCACGTTTACGTTCACTGTGTGCAAACAAGCTGAAAATCTCCACCAGCACTCGTGCTGTCTGACTCGGCAGCAAAATGTCATAAAAATATTCTTGAGACCCAAAAGAGGAAGTTCCCATTTCTTTTCACAGCGTTGAATGAGGAGCAGAAGAAGAAGAGTTTCCTTTGATAGATTACTGGCAATCAGTCATTTTTACAATTTCAAGATTGTAAAATTCATATAAGACATAAAAACTCAGCGGTGGTTCAAAACAACAAGACTCTGTTTAATTTTGGTTCTATGTTTTTACATCAGTGACTCACAGGATCCCCACTGGTCTGTTATAAACATCTGATGGATTATTTTGTGTTGTCTCCCCTCAGAGTAAGTACAAGGAGGGCGGCAGGAGGAGCCTCTCGCAGAGTTTCTACTCTCAGCTCCCAGAAACCGCCCAGACTCAGTTTGCTAAAACAGTTGCTGAGCTGCAGAGCGAGGTGAGCCAGCCTCACAGCCTCACAGCTACATGTGCAGATATAATCACAACTCGTACGTAATTAGTTCTAAAAAGGGAAAATTTCTCGTTTCCTATGTGAGAATAAAGTGTCTCATTGTATGTTTATGGGTGCAGTTTGTCCCCTGAGGTGGTGCCGCTGTGGTTTGTACTTTACAGAAAACCTGTTTTAAAGCTGTGGTGAAAGTTTCATTCCTGTTACACTGCTCAATGGACCCTTTAAATTCAGTGGAAGGCATTTACTACAATCTCAAAAGTCTCATTCTGCTTCTGTCTTTTGCTGTACATGGGTGGAATAAACATCAGTGGGAAGGTCCACACTGTGGCATCGAGAAGGCTCAGTGCGCAGCACCTTTCCTCTTTCAGTTTTCAATGGTTATGTTAACATTTCACATAAATCAGTCGGTGCAGAGAATAACAGTTTATTAGACCAGCTGTTATTAAAATAAGGAAACACAAATATTTCAGAAATCTGTTGTTGTTTAAGACTGAAAATGATATTGTTATTTATGAGACATGTAATAAACTGAATTCACAATTTTGGACCCAGATCTGAGTCTTCACGCTGGACCTCTGTGAGTCAGAGAAATGAATCGAGCATAACAATCAACCACTGAAACAAATGTTTCTGTTCAGTAAATCCAGTAACTGTCATTTGGCATCTTTATTTAAAAAAGCACATTTGCTTTGATTTTTGTTTCAGCTTTATTTAAAGCTGAAATTGAAAATTCCTGGATAACAACAATAATTCTGTTATAGCATAAAAATACGATTTTAAAGGTTTTGTGAATGCTGCTGGATTAATAATTACAGAAACAGTAAAAATGATTTTGGTAATTACCAATAGTGTTAATTTAGGTCAGCTGCGAGGAGGGGAGGTAATTGATTTGTTAAGCACTTACCTCTACACCTAATTTTGCACCTTTCTAAAAAATAAACAGTCATGTATTGCTCTTGGATTTTTTTTCATTACTCAGAAACATGTATTTGTCTTCTTGGCCTTTGAAAGTTGCACATAGAGACCTGGAGTTAGCTTTCCCTGCAGTTTTGTAGGTTGTACCTGTAAGCACAGACGTGGACTTGACTGCATATTTATATTTCATGTTTGTTCATGTTTGAAGGCTTTTATGAGCTGATGCTGGATTAACATTTGTCTTTGTTTTCAGAGACGCTACAAGGAGTCGGGGAAGAAGGGCGTGAACTCGTCTCTGTACTCTCTGCTCCCGGAAACGCTGGAGACGGCTCGCGCCAGGGAGGTGTCAGAGCTGTCCAGTGAGGTGAAGTAACTGTCACAAAGCCAGAGAAATGTTCGTGTGAATTATAACTGTAGGTGGAGATTTTTTGGACTTATTTAATCCAATGATGTTTTGTAATTCTCCAGAGTTACTTCCGTAACGTTTGGGATCATTTCAGGAAAAACGTGCAGATTTTTGTAGAAGTATTTTCTGTGTGGCTGAACTTTGCTGTGATCACAGGTGAAATATAAAGAAGACGGTAAGAAGGAGATGAACATCAGCCTGTACTCTCTGCTGCCCGAGACCATCGACACCCAGCACGCCAAGCAGGTGTCACACCTGCAGAGTGAGGTACCCAACAACCAGTTTTTAAAAGTATAAATAAGACTATTAGTAAAAAAGACATTCAGACGCTGTTCATACAATTTTTCAAGGATAATGTTGTTGTTCTTTAATGTCGAGCTCATCCTCGTCCCGTCTCCTGCAGGTGAAATATAAAGAAGGTCTGAAGCAGAAGATTCAGAGCAGTTTGTACCATCGACTCCCAGAGACCACAGAGACACAGCTGGCCAAACAGCTGTCTGAGCTGCAGAGTGACGTACGCGGCACACGATGACACATTTTCTTTTGTTAAAATATAACTAAAAAACATGTTTGAGGTAAGAAAGAAGATTAGAAGTGAAAATAAGTGTTTCAAAGTGAAAGAAAAATATTAAAAATGGAGCCTTTAGTCAGTAAGGCTGTCAGATATTTGAGCTTGACTTCCAAATGAGCGCGTCGACCAGCACATGGCACGGCCGCTGCCGGGGTCACTTTTGGTGACACGCTCCTCTGTGTTCGGTTCTGCCTCCTTACATTTGGACGACTCTGGTTTTCCTGCTACTTCAGAGCAGCACTTCCTTTTTTCTTGATATGAAAACCATCCCTTCATCTTGTCAGTCTTTGGGTCTTTCCTTGAACTGTGGCAGGAAAAAACATTTTCACATCCCTGACAGGCTGAATAAATCATTTCAAATCTCATTTTTCAGTTAAATCTTCAATATTTACTTAGTGACAGAGAATCAAAGCTGAAAAATGGAAAAAGCAACTTAGACGTGATACTGACGTGTAAAAATGTGAGTGAATTAGAGCTGAAAAGAATCTGTTTCCACTCGTTTTTTAGATGTCGCAGTAACAGCGAGTGAGCGTCAGCCGCGGAGCAGCGTGAAGTCGAATTTTCATTAAAAAATGAAGAGGCTTATGCTAAATATACCGCTGCATTGTGAGAGTGAGCTGCTCTCAGTCAGAAAGCTACTTTAACTCCCCGAAGCTTCACTCCTCACTCTTTTGAAGCTTCCATCAAAAACCAGTAAAATGGTTTCCAACAGCAGACTGAGTGCGAACTGTAACGTCTATTAACATGATCACTGACAGCCTGATGATTCAATTCAAAATTCATGTCATCTTTTGTTTGTTGAAGTCATTCAGAGGACTCAGATCAGCTCCCTGTCCCAGACCGCAGACACGTCTGGGTTTAATCTGAGTGACGTGTCGGCTCAAAGTCTCCGACTTGGCTGGACTTTGTGTGTTTTACAGCAAGATTTGTGGGCCACGTGTGAGGCAGCCACCCTGGATCAAATGTGTTGGTCAAAGCCCAAAGGAGACTGTAAATAGGGGACATCTGGACCAGACAGTTATTGCTTTCTGTGTTTAGTGCTGCTCAGGCAGCTCTGACCCGACGGAGCGTGATGACGGGATCTCTGGGGGTGTCGTGTGGTGTCTGACATGGGACGCTGGCAGTGGATCCTTTGGGTCCCGTGCTTTCTGATGCATCCAGCAGATGCTTGATCGGATTGGCATCTGGAGAGGCACCTGAAGGCTAGGCCTGTGCCGCGGACTCTTTTATACCTTTAGAGCTTTTCCCGCAATTTTGTGGTACGGCAGGACGCACAGTGCTGACGGGATCAGCTGCAGTTATCCATCAGTGTTCTCGTCACCTGTCGGCGGTTGGTACAGTGCTAGCCACTGTCCAATGGCTACAAGTACAAAGAAGAGAGGCATTGTCTAATAATATGTTGCATGTGGGTTTGGTTATGTGACTGTCTCTTTCTCGTTTAATTAAAAAAAGCTACAACTAATTTGATCCCACTTTTTCTTCTCGATCGCCTTTTTCACAAAGGCTTCTTTGACTGATTCACATTGATCCTGAGGAGTGTAACAGTGATGGCAGTGGTTTACTGAAAAATGATATTTATTAGTTTTTGTTGACGTCTGCAGGTGAAATATAAAGAAGAAGGAAAGCAGAAGGCGAGCGCCTGCCTGTATTCTCTGCTGCCTGAAACTCTGCAGACACGACACGCTAAAGAGGCCGCAGAGCTGCTCAGTGAGGTGAGAGTAGCCTTTCAGCTTGTGTTGCTCTGAAATAAGAAAATAGATCCAACTGCTGAAAATTACTTGTGTTTCCTGTTGTGGATTTAACCAGATTAAATATAAGGAGGGTGGGAAGAAGGAGCTGTCCAGCTCGCTGTACTCCACTCTGCCCCACACTTCAGAAACCAGCTTCGCCAGGGAGATGAGCGACATGCTGAGCGAGGTACTGCGATTAAAAGTGATGTCATGACCTCTGCTCTGGTCTCCCATGAGTTATAATAAAGCATGTAGTTTTCTTCTTTTCGTTTTTAACAAACTCTGATTGTGAACCTGAGTCTCATCACACTGAGAAACAACCTAAAAACAAAAACAGTAATGTGATAGTTCTTCTCTTTGAATAAAAACCTCAGTGTTAATGTGCCACACAGACAAATGCAGGCTGTCTGCACAATCTCTGCTCTGTGGCTTCTGAGGAAGAAAACAAACCGTTTGGCTCCGAAGCATCTGCAGAATCTCAGTAACTGCTTGATCTGTTCACGTGGACTTTTTATGCTTTCATGTGAATTTCTGTCACATGTGTACGTGTACAGTGGTGGATGTTCACACTTCGCTCACCCACAGGTTCTAATTAGGTGGGAGAGGTCAGTGTGTGTACATAGTAATCAAAGGTCAAAGTTCAGAAAGCTCTAAACACCCAGTTTCAGGCTGGTTTTTTTTGTTGTTTTTTTTACTTTTGGCCCCATGTGTTGTCAGCTGTGAGCACAGAAGCCCCACCCACCTGCTGTGCAAACCCTCTGTTTACAAGGGGCAGCCAATCAGAGGGAGGTTTGCTCCTGAGGGACTGACACCAAAAGTCCAGTATCAGAGAAAGGAAATAAAAATGTAGAGCTGGAAATGAGCAGAATAGGTCCATTTAAATAAGAAGCGTTCAGTTAACTGCATTTCAATATAGATTTATTTATAAAGCTGCAAATGTCAGCATAATTTAAATAATAAGGTCACACCTTTAAAGTAATTAGTGTAGAAGCCCATCACTCTGGCGTGCACTAATGTGAGAGTGATGGAGGGAAAACTCAGAACAAGAAGAGCTGAGAAAACAGCAGAGAGAGGAAAGCTGATCGTTTAGAAACACAGAAAATGAACACGTGACAGGAGCAGACAGGTCAGAGACACCTGCAGAAAAACCCAGACAGAGTAAAAGTGAAGAACACAGCGATGTTTCACAGGAATAAAACTGAAGGGAAAAAAAATCTCAGTAATAATTAAGAAGCTAAAACTCATGTTTTTACCAAATCGGGGGCTCAGATTAAAAGTTTAATTAGTTTTTAATCAAACTAATGTTTGTTTTTAACTTTAGTAATCACAGTTAATATCATCTGTAATTAATGACAATGAGCCAGGAAATTAAAGCAAAACTCATAAAAACCATCAGGTTGAAAAAAGACTGAGAAAAACTGACATATAGGATTTAATGCAGTGGAAGAAAAGTTAGAGAAGCATATAAAAGCACATATTCACAGTAACATCAGCTCTGATAAAAGCACAGGGCCGACGTAGTCTCCTCTTCTTCTCTTTGAAGTTCTGCCTGCAAACACAAGCTGATCATGTTACAGCGGGCACAGGTCAAAGGTTTATCAAAGACTTATCTCAGCAGCAATCAGTGAATCATAAATAAACAGGACAGCATGTAAGGCTGAAACAGGAGCAACGCCATCATGTCTCCTGTTCCTGTGTAGAAGCTGCAGAGAGCTGCGCTCGTGTCAGCTCATCGTTACTGATGTTTGTGTCTGCACTGCTGCATTTAATTAGCATTACAGATGCAGTCTGCACTGCCGAGGCTTGGCTCGCTGTCACTATTGATCTGTGAAAGCATAAATATGCATTCATTTAACACAAATGATGAAAAAGCAAACAACAACAAAGAGAAATAAATACAGAGAGAAGTGTGGCTAATCCGTATGGCTTACAGATACTTGAGTCCTTTATATCTAATAGATCTGAAGAGTTTATCACCGAACAGAAGGAAGTAACTCTTCCTGTTTTTGATGTGCTGTCTTTAACAGATTAAATACAAAGAGAGCGGGATGAAGAGCCTGTCTAAGAGTGCCTACAGTCAGCTACCACAGACCGCCGAGATGCAGTTTGCCAAAAATGTTGCTGCGCTGCAGAGCGAGGTGAGGAACAGGTGTCTTTATGGAAAATGTTTTCAGCTGTGGCAGAAAAGAACTTCTTCCTCTCGAAGTAGCAGAAATGAAACATTTACAACAGATTCTAAAGCAGCAAAATTAACATTTTTAACATTTCAGTTTTATCATAGTTTAATAATATTATTAATACTACAGTAAAATCTCCCTGAGAAGCTGCTTTGTCAGGAATACAGAAGAATGAAAACCAGTGTTTGTGTTTACAGTGAATTCCTCATCAGTCAGTATTAATTACACTAACAGACCACACAGTAAAGAAAAAGTTCAGCTCTTCTTCTGCTGCTTTGTGAAATCCATAATATTTTTCTGTGCACCTCATGGATTTTTCAAAATAAAAGCCATCTTATATTTTTCCATTTGAAGTCTTTTAATGTGAAACAACAGCAGGAAGAACTGTTGCATTAGAAGTGATGTAATACAGCATGAGCCTAGAAACCACTATAGGAAATATGGATATACAGAGTGCTTATTTGATATTGTGGGCGTTGACATTTTAATATTTTTGTGAATTTGACATTAAACTGAACCCACTGATGCAGGTAGATTACAGAGATTCAAACAGTTCATTTAACTATAGAAGATGCAAACTGTGAAAAGCCACTGAGGTCATGTTTAATGAATTACTGCCAAAGTCTGTTCCTTGAACTGTTATAAAATCAAAAGTACAATTTCATCAAATCATTTTCAGATGAATTACAAAAAGGGAAAGAAAGACGTGTCGAGCTCTCTGTACTCCACCCTGCCGGAGACTCTGGAGACGCTGCACGCCAAAGAAGCCTCTGAAGTGCAGAGTGAGGTAAAACCCTTTACTGCTGTGCACACAAGAAAATAAACCTCATTTCTGTTGGATCTGTGTAAGTAGAGCATACATACACATCTGTCAATACATACAGATATTTGAATTTACAGTAAATAACACTGAGGCAGAGCAGGCATACACAATACATAAAACACAGCAGATTAATTCAAATACAGTTAATAAAATAATTCAATTTTGTGTTTGTTTGATCCTAAATGTTACAGTAGTTCAGTTAGCTGGTTTGAATAGTTCATATCATTGGGTAGATAGGTTGGTTATTATTTGACAAATTCAAAATATATATATTACAAAACATATGAGAACTTATTGGTGAACCCTGTGGAACACCATGTGCAGTGTTAGAAGTTTGCTCACCATCACTGACATTTTCTCATAGTTTGATACTCTGCATGTGATCCTGTTTGTGCTCAGCTGAAGTACAAGGCCGACCAGAAGAAAAATCTTTCCTGCAGCCTCTTCCACCTCCTGCCAGAGACGTTAGAGACGGCTCACGCTAAAGAAGTCTCCGAGCTGCTCAGTGAGGTAACGCAAATAGAAGAGAAAAAAAAACAAGAATTACTTTAAAGGGCAGAAGCTGCCGATTAAATCAAATATTTTTTCTAGGTGAAATATAAAGAAGACGGTAAGAAGGAGATGAACATCAGCCTGTACTCTCTGCTGCCCGAGACCATCGACACACAGCACGCGAAAGAGGTGTCGAGCCTGCAGAGTGAGGTACTTTAATCCCATTTTAATGGGTTTTTCTTTCCATCCGCTGGCTTTGCACGAAGAGAGACGTCAATCGAGATAAATAACCTGTGGATCAGTACTCTGAATGAAAAAAAAACAGTACACATAAGTTTTTATGAGAAAGAGAAAAGTAGGAATAAGAAAGTAAAAGTACAATTTTATTCATCATGATAAATATTACAAAGTGTTTCACACCAAATAAAAAAATTTGGGAAATGAAATTTATATATTCTGGGAAGACTGCTGACTTTTGTGTGATCTGAGGTCAAAGGAGTTGAAGTGTGGAGTCGATCACAAAACAGATATCTGCCCTCAATTTGTTAAATTATACAAAAACATCAAATCCAATTAAATTTGATTCTGGACAGGAAATGAAAATTTGTGCTTCTTCTTTGTCTCCTGCAGGTGAAATATAAAGAAGGTCTGAAGCAGAAGATTCAGAGCAGTTTGTACCATCGACTCCCAGAGACCACAGAGACACAGCTGGCCAAACAGCTGTCTGAGCTGCAGAGTGAGGTACGCAAAAACAGGAAAGGGTTGAAATTTGTGGCTGTTTGTTATCAGAATAAGTTATTATTTTATTATTCAGTGTAGCTTTAAATCCCCCTCCCTCAGGCCAGTGTTCACTTATTTGTAAACCCCCCAAAAAAACAAATACACAACAATCTGTTCAAAATCTACTCCTAACATGCAAATGTCTTAAAACATGAACACTAGTTCTGTTGTTTCCATGTACAACTGTTGTGCTTTGTGTGTGATGTGCACCAAGATAACTACTCAACCTGGCCAGGCAGAAGCATAGCATATTAATGGCAAAGATTAGCTCCATGTGGGGTAAAGTAGTAACTACAGGTTGCAGAGAGTGCTGCACAAGCCGCCACTGATGCTAACGGTTCATTTGAAATTGCAGACCAAGTACAAGGAGGCTGGTAAGAAAGAGGCAAACGCCTGCCTGTACTCCCTCCTGCCTCACACCATGGAGACGCAGCATGCGAAAGAAGCTGCAGAGCTGCTGAGTGAGGTAATGTGTTGTTTTCGTGTAGTATTACCTGAGGACTAGTTATCCACAGAGGGATGATTAGGAGCAAATAAAAGATTAATATATGACAATGGGCAAACATGAAGACAGAGGCAAGAGAACAGATGGCAGGAAGGAACGGGCGTAATAGGAACAAAGAAGTACAAAGAAGAAACCCAATAAATACGACCAGCACACAACAATTAAAGCTAAACTGGCAGAAAGTAAAAACAGAGGCAAAAATAGCATCAATATGTAGCATGATAAACATTTTTGGCTCCACAGGTAAAATACAAAGAGAGCGGGAAGAAGGAGATGTCCAGCTCGCTGTACGCCACTCTGCCCGACACTTCAGAAACCAGCTTTGCCAGAGAGATGAGCGACGTGCTGAGCGAGGTAAATAAAACATCAAAGTATCCCACAGTCACCTGATGATGACCAGAGCAGAATCTAAAACTACTTCAGTGGTGAAATATGACGGAAATATGATGGAAAGTCATCAAACCAGGAAACAAGAAAACAACATTTCTGTTGCAACTGTGCACCAGCAATAGAGCAAACAGTGCCCAGAGCTGACGACAACAGAGTTTGGCTGTAAAACGACATTTACCACCCCTCTGTGCTTCCCTACCAAAAGCTTTTAAAAACATGAGAGTGACGCGTACTGTTGCACAGGCTGACGTGTTTCCTGTTACAGAACGTGGTAGTTTAGTGTGACTCAGTCCAACATGCCACAAATACTCACTGTAGAGCACAAGATGTTGATTTATCCACACTTGAAAATGCACTTTTTACTAAAAAAACAATGATGGGTTTGGATAATGGATGGAAACATGACACATCAGTACTGTTGCTATAGTTACCTGGTTTTAATATACTTGATGCGCAGATTTAAACGTCGTGGTTAGCCTGTTCGCTGGTTTCCAGGTTATCGTTACATGAAAGTCATCATCCAAAACAACGTCCCGATCTTAAAGTCTTGTGTGAGATTAGGTCAAATATGCTGTCTCGTAATTTGTTTCGAATAAACACCAGAGCTTCAACATGCAGGAGGGATTCAGGCTGTGCTTCAACTGAGAACTGAGAGCAAAAATAGGGAAATGCAGAGAGAGCTGCAGTAAGAATGCCCTATGATTACTTATAAATAATCACTACCCGGATTATTCACCGCTCTCTGATGTTTCTACCTTAGACGCTCATCAGAGCGCAGATTAGCATCAGAAACAGGATCAAAGCATCGCAGGCTGTTTGTAGCACGTACTGGAGGGGAGTTAATAACAATATCTGATCTGTAAGTGAGGAAAGATGGGAAGACAGATTTGTATTTCAAGTCTTTTTAAGGATACAGATAAAAGTGACATTTTTGCATCTCACTTATTACAGTTTCAAAAAAGTCATTATTTCCACTAAGTTAGTTACACAGCTAATAAAACTATCACCATGAACAGTCCTCTAACATGTAAATTATCGCATTTAAATGTGAAAACATGTTGGTGTTTGGGCCATATTGCTCTGCTTTTTACCGTAGGCAGACTTGTTCAGCTGTGCAAAAACAGCCTCTGTTTATTATTCCTACAATCACCTTCTAAAGAATCTTGACCACATTTGTGGGAGTCAAAGGACTGTGGGACTGTTTTTAATACCTTTTCTTGCAAACAACAGACTGGTTGGTTTGTGAGCAGCTGTAGACTGTATACAGTATATACAGTATGTGGCTTTTCACGTATGTGTTGCAAATCCCTGCAAACCGCCAACTGCGACACATATTCTAAATGTGCTTCATATGTGCTCATAAAACTTTAGCAGTGTCAGCATATTCCACATGTCTTAGTCTTATGACAGAATATCCAAATAGAATTTGCTGTTTACACGACTATGACCTGGAAGTGGAATATTTCTCCAGTTTTCTCTGGTTGTGCAGCATTCAGGCCTTTTAAAACCCTTAAAGGTATTTTACCTTACTTGTCCATCTCTTCCAGAACAAGTACAAGGAGGCTATGAAGAGGAACCTCTCTCAAAGTTTTTACTCGCAGCTCCCAGAAACTCTTGAGACTCAGTTCGCAAAAACAGTTTCTGGGCTGCAGAGCGAGGTAAATGTTTCTACAAACCTTATCTGCATTATATTCCCAGGGCTCCATGCAAATTCTGTCCAAATGTTTAAATGTGTGGTTTACAATATAATAATATATTACATCTATGTAGATGACACACAACTCTGTTTCATTTACTGTTTGATATGATTCAGATTTTGTTCAGTGGTTAAAATGACAAAATAAATTTAGTTGCACAGGAAAGAGATGGAGACTGAGCTTTTTTGGAAACTGAGATATGTATATCTGGAGATATCTCCCCTATGTTTGTTTTTTTAAATTCATTTTTCTTTTGTGTTAAGATGAAGTACAAAGAAGCAGGAAAGAAGGGCGTGTCAAGCGCACTCTATTCAACTCTACCTGAGACTCTGGAGACGCAGCACGCCAAAGAGGCCTCTGAGCTGCAGAGTCAGGTACCTCAATTCACTCATCAGCCAAATGTCTCAAACCAGTATATATAAACAGAGGAATTGCTATTCTCACATGGTGCAAACATGGAGGAACTTTTACTATTAAGTACTAACTATTACTTAGCAGTGGGTATTAAGTGAAGCTTAGGACATTTTCTGCATCTATCTTGAATGGATTCCTGTGCAGAAAAGGATATGGATGTTCTTACTAAAGTGATTAAAGTCATTGTACATAATGTTCTTCATCTACATCTGTTTTAGCTGAAGTACAGGCAGACTTCAAAGAAAGATGGGCCCAGCCTTTACCACCTGATGCCAGAAACCAACGATACACAGTTTGTTCGTCAGCAGACAGAGATGCTGAGTGAGGTACGATTTCTACCTGCTCTCAGGTAGAAATGTTTTTCATCATCAAATGAACAAAGTACCTCGATCAGCTCTGGTATGTGAGTCTGTTTGTCTCTTCTCACAGAGAATTCAGTCTCCAGATTTATTATGTGATAAGTTCAATAAGCTTTCAAATAAAACGTGACCTGTATAGACAAGAAGTCTGTATGATGTGATCCTGCTGTAATAATAAAAAATATCTGTGTGAATGAAGAACTCTTTGTTCTCATCCTGCTGGCTCTGTTTTGCTTCATTACAAGGTCAAGTACAAAGAAGATATGAAAGAGATGAGTTTCAACTTGTACTCTCTGCTCCCCGACACCCTCGACACCCAGCATGCTAAAGAGCTGACGGAGATGCAGAGCGAGGTGAGTGCTGGGAATATTCAAAGTGTGGTCAGGTCTCACAGAATCACTCGGAGACGATTCACTGAACTGCTGTTAATTGTTATCTTTATAGAAACAGAACTAAATGTAAGATTGTGGTGATATTTACGATTTCCTTTTGTTGAATTTAAAATTTGTTTTACTCACATTGCATTCAATTTTTTCTTAGCATACAAATCTCTGCATACTTTATTCTATGAAAAAGCTGTTACCAAAGCAAATACAACTTTCATATTTGTAATTTCTAGCTGAATTCAATAATGAGGTCTTATGAGGTCTGGCTTCCATAAAATAAGCCAGATCAACTTTAAGGTAAATGCACGTCAGACCATGAATGTCTGGTTTTATATACTACAATTAAAAATGTTAGAGGGTTATTTCAGCATTTCTTACATTTATAGATAATAATATAGTAATATAGGAAGGAACCAGAATTTTATGTATTTCATTATTAAGGCACTGAGGAGGTATTTTCACCTTGAGAATTAAAATAGTAAGTGTAATTTATAGGAATTTATTATAATCAGTCTAAAACCATCTCAGCCTGTATCCAGTAAAAAAAGCTATATTTGTAGCTTTAAGTGAATGCTAAGCAAATAATAAAGACAGTAGTCCCTCGCTATACCGCGGTTCACCTTTCGCGGCCTCACTGTTTCGCGGATTTTTTTGTGCCATTTTGCCTGCTGCTTTTTTTTTTTTTTTTTTTTTTTTTTTTAACAGCGCATTGTGTTCTGCATCCTGATTGGCTGTAGACCATTGTCCAATGTGACTCTAAAGTGCTGTACTGTATGTTTGTAAGTTTTCTCTCCAACAAACACAACAATGTCGACGAAACGTTTTGTACCGTCAAAGGTAACCGCGGGTGCCTTTGGTTTTATTCTGTAATACTGGACTTATTTTTCTACAAAGTTTTTAACTTCAAGAGTGTTTAAACAAGAGAGAAGTATTAAAATGATCATGCCTATATGAGAAGATCGTATAAAGTGTGTAGTGAGGGGTTTTACAGCCTTAAAACATCTATAATCATTGTAAAAAAATAAAGTTGGCTACTTCACGATTTCACCTATCGCGGGTTATTTTTGGAACGTAACTCCTGCGATAAATGAGGGACTACTGTATAGATAATTAGCTATATTTAGTATTTTCTTATAACAAACCAGGTTGGTTGTTAACAGTGACACAACTAATCTTACAGACATATTTGAATATCCCGGATAAGCCCCCAGCTGTCACAAGATTTTTCAGGCTCAAAGGCCCACGTTAATTCTCCCGTATCAGCCAGTTGCTCTCTAATGTAGGCTAACACTACTTTCAAGAAAGTGGAAGAGCAAAACATAATTTGTATACATTTTTCATATTCTTCTCTGTATCTGTGGTAGGTAGGAACCTCAGTGTAGAGTTACCTGCACATTACTGATGCTTGTCTCTTTAGTGCTAACTGCACTTAAAACTTCAGTGCAAATTGTGTCTTTCAGGCAAAATACAAAAAGGCCAGTAAGAAGGAGACATCAGCATCTCTGTACCACCGACTACCTGAAACTCTGGAGACGCAGCACGCTAAAGAGGCTTCACAGCTACAGAGTCAAGTATACAGGAATATTTACACACTTGAGTACTACTAAAAACTTTTGCTAACATGAAGTTTTAACCTTGAAGCTAGATCCAAACTACCAAACTGAGAAGTAGCGAGTGGTGGTAAAGCTTACTTTGAAAAATGGTACACAAAAAATCCTGAAAGTCTATTTGTGAAAGTCTGTATTTTGTCTCCTCTGTGTCATGTAGGTCTCATACAAAGAGGCTGTTAAGAAGTACTTGTCATGTCCAGTTTACCACCTGCTCCCTGATACTCTGGAGACCCAGTTTGCCCGAGAGGTCAACGACCTGCAAAGCCAAGTAAGTGCAGAGAAACACGGCAGTGATGCTTTAGACCAACCTGCAGATTCAATTCTTAAAGCTGCCATAATACATAAAATTATGACACACACATGCAGGTCTGATGCAACTCTTGTTAACTAACCAACATAGCACTTACTCTCTCTAATAACGACTAAAAGAAGCATTAATTCAAAACATAATCAGACATCATATCATGAAGTATCAATAGCCTGCATGTATTGAACATGAGGTACAAAACCTGTGACTGCTGTCCCTGCTGTGTGTAATCAGGATGAAACTATTACTTAAGTGGAGACATATGCAGACTAATCCAGCTAAGCACTGCTGATGTGATTAGCTCAGTAAATGGTAAAATAAATAATTAGTTTAGTTAGTTCAGTAAAATATTTAGTAAACTATCCAAACTCCCCCATCCACACTTCAGTTGGTAACTTTGCAGGATGAAATGACTAACAGTTATTCAGTGACGTTCACACTGTGATTTGAGTGGAGTGGTGATTGGCTTCCCCAGCGTAGCTCTGACTAATCCCAGTGTGGTACTGGTATGACTTCAGCCTTACTTTATTTCTTTTAATCAAGCAAAGCCGACTCGGCCCACTGCAGACATGTGGGAGTATTGGACTATGTATTCACTGTGTGGCATTTAGAGGGGTGCTGTTTCACTCATTGTGCTTTACAGTCAAGTCCTCAGTGAGGATTGAGAAACACAGAACAGCAGCACAGATAAATGCTGACAGTGTTAAGCAAATTATTTTAAATAAAATGACAATAAAGTCTGAAAGAAGGCTCTGATTGGCCAGACGTTGATCCGTCTTCTAATAATTTCTTTAGATAAAATTTCTGAAGCTGTTTTTTCTTAATTCCATGTTACAGATCCTGGTTTCTGTTTTGATTGTAGAACAAGTACAAGGAGGGGATGAAGAGCATGTCTCAGAGCATCTACTCTCAGCTGCCTGAAACCGCTGAGACAAAGTTTGCTAAAACGGTGTCAGAGCTGCAGAGCGAGGTGAGCTGAAGGAAACTTGAGAGGATGATCAAAAAACACTAAAATGTGTTGATGAAAGATAGAAAGAAGCTGTAAGCTTTACATAAAGGTGCTCTGCAGTGAATGACTAAATTAATTTGGACAAACATGATGAATCTAATTTAGTAAGGTTGGTGGGACTGAGAATGTGAATGTTTATGCTGCAGACTTAGACGTTCGACAGCTCAAACCAGTAAAGCAGTAAAGAAACTGATGCGATTCTTTATGGGATTTTCAGACAAAGTATAAGAAGTCGGGAAAGCAGGAGACCGGCAGCAGTTTGTACTCTGTGATGCCCGAAACTCTGCAAACTCAACATGCCAAGCAGGCC